>NC_068443.1:25783236-26087820 GCF_023373465.1 Oncorhynchus keta | reverse complement strand
ATAAGCGTATGGATTAGTGTCCCGCTCCTTGCAGCCGGCAGCTCTAGCCTTTAGCTCTGTACGGATGTTTCCTGTAATCCATGGCTTCTGATTGGGATATGTACGTATGATCACTGTTGGGATGATGTCGCCGATGCACTTACTGATGAAGCTGGTGATTGAGGTGGTATACTCCTCAAAGCCATTGGATAAATCCCAGAACATATCCCAGTATGGACTAGAAAAACAGTCCTGTAGCATATCATCCACGTCATCTGACCACTTCTGTATTGAGCAAGTCACTGGTACTTCCTGCTTTAGTTTTTGAATGTTAGCAGGAATCAGGAGGATAGAATTATGGTCCGATTTGCCAAATGGAGGGCGAGGGAGAGCTTTGTATGCGCCTCTGTGTGTGGAGTAAAGGGGGTCTAGAGTTTTTTTCCTCTGGTTGCACATGTGGCATGCTGGTGGAAATGAGGTAAAACAGATTTAAGTTTGCCTGCATTAAAGTCCCCGGCCACTAGGAGCAATTATTCTGGATGTGCATTTTCTTGTTTGTTTATGGCCTTATACAGCTCGTTGAGTGCGGTCTTAGTGCCAGCATCAGTTTGTGGTGGTAAAAGAAATGGCTACAAATAATATAGATGAAAACTCTCTTGGTAGATAGTGTGGTCTACAGCTTATCATGAGGTACTCTATCTCAGGTGAGCAATACCTCGAGACTTCTTTCATATTAAACATCGCACACCAGCTGTCATTGACAAATAGACACATCCAGTTTATTTTCCAGTGATTGCACGTTGGCCAATAGAATGGATGGTAAAGGCGGTTTACCCACTTGCCGACGAATTCTCACAAGGCACCCGACCTCCGCCCCCTGTATTTCCGTCTTTTCTTCACGTTAATGATGGGGATTTGAGCCTGGTCTTGGGGAAGCAGTATATCCTTTGCATCATTCAAGAAAAAATCTTTGGCCATGTTCGAGGTGAGTAATTGCTGTTCTGATGTCCAGAAGCTCTTTTTGGTCATAAGACACGGTAGCAGCAACATTATGTACAATATAGGTTACAAACAATGCAAAAAAACTAACAAAATAGCATAGTTGTTTAGGATCCCGTAAAACGGCAGCTATCCCTTTCGGCGCCATTGTCTTTGTGGTTGAATCTGTGTTTGAAATTAACTGCTCGATTGAGGGACCTTACATTAAATTGTATGTGTGGGGTACAGAGATGAGGTTGTCATTAAAAAAATAATGTTAAACACTATTATTGCACACAGAGGGAATATGTGCAACTTACTGTGTGACTTGCTAAGCACATTTTTACTCCTGAACTTAGGTTTGTCATAACAAAGGGGTTGAATATTTATTGACTCAAGACATTTCAGCTTTTCATTTTTAATTAACTTTTAAAAACATAAAATACATAATTCAATTTAGAAAGTATAGGGTATTGTGTGTAGGTCAGTGACAAAAATTCTCAATTGAATCCATTTTAAATTCAGGCTGTACATATAAAGTGAGTAAAACAGTATGTAAACATTACTCAAGTGACCAGTGTTCAATGACTCTATGTACGTAGGGCAGCAGTCTCTAAGGGGCAGGGTAGAGTACCAGGTGATAGCGGGCTAGTAACAGTGACTAAGTTTCAGGGCAGGGCAGGGTGGTGACTGTTTAACAGTCTGATGGCCTAGAGATAGAGGCTGTTTATCAGTACCTCGGTCACAGCTTTGATTCTTTAATGTATTAGTAGCTTGAGAAGTGTTACATAGTCATGCAAGGATGACTCCAAGGTTTGGTAAGACTGCAGTGTTGGGTTCAAAGAAAGAAAATGGTGCTCCAATTAAATGTGATGAGCTGCCTTTTACCAAGTTTAACTTGCATTTTTAAAACATAATTGCTAAAACTATGTAATAGCTGGAAAATGTTAATTATCATGATGACAAAGTTTTCATTAGTGAACCTTTTTATTTTTAGATAAAGAATATTGTAAATTGTCCTTCTACACGTTTGAAATTCAACAGAAATTGTAATGAACACGAAGGGAGACAGAGAGTTGGTTTCAAGCGCAGGGTGCAGCAGGTGTTTATTGTAAAGGACCACAGGAGGAGGCAGGTCGCTGGGTCCAGGGGCAGGCAGAAGGTCGTACACAGGGGGTCCAAAAGGGCAACAGTACAGGCAGGGAAAAGGCTAGTAACGTAGTCCGGGAGATCAGGCAATAGGTAGATAACATGAAATCCGATAGGCAACAGTACAGGCAGGGAAAAGGCTAGTAACGTAGTCCGGGAGATCAGGCAATAGGTAGATAACAGGAAATCCGATATGCAACAGTACAGGCAGGGAAAAGGCAAAAGGCGTCGTTAGTGAGGCATGCAAAAGCTATCATGCACGGTGCACTGTGTAAATCGCAGTAAAAACAGCTCTGAAAGCTGTGTCGCAAAACAAACAATACCTCACAGTGATGGGTGTGGGGGGGCAAAGAACTGAACTAAATAGTGTGTTATAATGACATACAGGTGTGTGAACAGGTGATTAGAATTCAGGTGATTGGGATCTGCATTCAGGGGATCCACGTGTTTGAGAGTGTGAGCTGGAAAGTGGGCTGCGTTCAGGGGATCTACGTGTTTGAGTTGGAATTGGAATTGGAAGCAGACGTTACAGAAATATATATTTTTTAAACTGCATGCACAAACAGTAAGACCTCAAAATAGTTTTACGAATATAATGATTGTCCGAAATTGCACAGTTAAAAAAAAACCTCTTGATAATCAAGAAAACAATCAGATGTAGAATAGGAAATGCAGGTGGCAGGTGAAATGATAGGAAACAAGCGTACAATACATTAGTTTGCTTGAGTTAACTTTCACAAAATAATATATTTTATCACAATACTTCACAACCCTTTGCAAATCTATAGTCTGTATTGACGATCAACAGGGGCTGCATTACATGTAGGCCTAAATCCTGAAAAAAAAGCATATTGCATAGGTAGAAAAGGACAAAGTGGACAAATAAACATCCCAATTTACCTGAACAATACAGCACCGTGTCTTTTTTCCCTTCGGTAGTTTCGGTTAAGATACTCATTGCCACCAAGGCAATTTGAATAATCCATGGTGCCATATTCGTACCCTGAGGGAAAGAGATATGTATAAAGCAGGCAATCAAAGCCAATTCATTATTCACATTTGTTTTTGTTTTTAAGAGCGCCACCCACAATCTATCTAGCAAGAGTCATATTCTGAAATCCGGTTGTGAGGCAAATTACTATAGAAGTAGCCTTAATTGAACACAAAACAACAAGAAAACTGATTTCCACAAACTGTCTAGACATAACAGAATGTGTTGAGCTCCAAGAAGTTACATCATCTGTACAGAGCTAGAGTGAAACTGGGTTTAACATGGGCCGTAAAACTTAGTGCCTCTCCACAAGGGTATGGGGGGGTTTGGCCATAAGTCCTGTTATCTCTAGATCAAATATTCAAACAGAACTTAGTCTACAACTTCACGGCGGTGAGAAGTATTGATAAATAGTGAAAGGAGGTGGAACACAAACCGGTGTTAGTGGTCCTTGAGGTTAGTGGTCCTTGAGGTGCCCCTTGGTCTAGCAAAAAGTTAAGAGTGTAGTGAATGATGAATCTTTGCAGAGTCTGTGTAGTCTAGAATAGTTGAGTGTAAATAAACAAGAGTCCTTTATTCCAGCACAAATATATATGTTTATGTCTTTGGTGATATATTTTGATTGGATGCTGAAGCTGAACACAGTTTGAATGAGAGAAAACATTATTGTGTTGTTATGGGGTTGATAGGCTTGATACTGTTAAAATGTATATTTAACGGTAGAATTAACCAAATGACGTTGCAGGAGCAGCACAGCAGATATTGTGATGAGCAGGAAGCAAGAATTCGCTCGCACACAGCCACACAAAGTATCGGTGCATGTGCACTTACAATGTGGTAGCTATGGGACCAGTGCCTTCTCTGTCTATACACTGACTACGCACTGTGAGTAGGGCCCTGCAACTGCTAGGGGGCCCCAGACCCCAAAAATGTTTAAATCAAAATAAAATGTTGGAACTCAGTTGGGGTCGGAACTTACTGTTAAGAGTGATAAAAGTAAAAATACACTAAGTGCAATTTAGAAATGTGGTAGTGCTTCAGCAGTTATCCACTTGTTATGTCAGTCGCTGAGCACGGTTACCTTCACAAAATAATATGATTATTGTGGATAGTCAGATTAACATAATAGTTCTATTGAAACGTTTATACATGCTTTGTAAGAAGAACAATTTCCTTAATAATCCTGTTTCCATGGACAGATCTGAAATCAGGATACTGAATGCAATCTGATAAATGCAGAAAATCACCAATCAAAATAAACGTTCTACCACAGCGTCCATGTTATTTTTGGGAAGCATATTTGATTCTGAGTTTGGACATAAAATGTTTATGTGAAAACTACTTCTAAGACGCACACATTCAGTTGTTTCCGAACTCACTTCATTCGGTCTAAAGAGGGAGGCTCTCGGCTGGTGTTAGCACATACACAGATCAAATACACCGCTGGAACACCGATTAAGGCGTTTACATGTTCTAATATTTCAAAAGATTTCTCTGAAAACCAGGTGTTTTAATCTGCGTATGCTTACTTCGATTTTGACCTTACGTTGATTAAGATAAGCAGAGTAATGTGTTTACATGACTATTGCATAAGCCGCCTACAGCCATAATCAGTTTAATATCGAATTATTACTGGGCATGTAAACGTACTTACTGACAGTCACTCAATTTGCCCATGTCAGCTAAAAATGTTGATTGCCACTACAATTTGCCTACCGCTCCAACAGATCCACGGAAGATATCTTTCCATCGGTATTCACATGTCCGTAACTCATCTGGACCAGAGGAACACCCTACATGCTATTCATTGACTACAGTTCTGCATTCAACACCATTATTCCCTCCAAGGTCGACTGCAAGCTCAGAGCCCTGGGTCTGGACACCACCATTTGCAAATGGATCCTGAAATTCCTGACTGGCAGACTACAAGCTGTGAAGATTGGCAACACCACCTCCTCAACACTGACTCTTAACGCATGGGCCACCCAGGGGTGAGTCCACTGTACTTCCTGTTCACCCACAACTGCGTAGCTCTGCACGACACCAACTCCATCATCAAGTTTGCTGACAACACCACGGTGGTAGGCCTGATAAGAAACAAAGATGAGTCAGCCTATAGAGAGGAGGTAAGTGAACTGGCTTTGTGGTGCTAGGACAACCTCTCCCTCAACTTCAGAAAAACAAAGGAGTTGATTGTTGACTTCAGAAAGCAGAGGAGGAAACATGTTCCGATCCACATCAACGGGACAGCAGTAGAGAGAGCCAGCAGTTTTAAGAACCTCAGCGTCCACATCACAGAGGACTTGACATGGACCAACAACACCACCACTCCTGTCAAGACGCCTCAACAGCGTCTGTACTTCCTAAGGCGGCTGAAGAAATTTGGCATGCCACCTCCGGTCCTCTCCAAATACTATCGCTGCACCATCGAGAGCGTACCGGTTGCATCATGGCCTGTTATGGAAATTGCTCCATCCACAGATGCAAGGCCCTCCAGCGGGTGGTGAAGGCCGCACAGTACATCACTGGGACCGTGCTCCCACCCATCCAGGACTACTTGAAATGGTGCCTGAGGAAGTCACGCAGCATCATCAAAGACCTTACAACACACCCCAGCTACAAGCTGTTCACTACCTTAACGTCGGGGAGACGTTATTGGAACATGAGGTCTAATACCAACAGGCTCAGAGACAGTTTCTATCTACAAACCAATCAGACTTCTGAACAATTGAACTGAACTGACCACCTGCTCTGATTCTCCACACCTTAGCACACATGCATTCACTCACGCACACGCACACACACAGACATCCACACAGACATCCACACAGACACACACACACACACATACACACACACACACAGTGCACAATTTAAACGCTTGCCCCCCAATACCCCCTTCACAAAACATGTGTAAATATTGGACTATAAATTGTGCCTTCCTGTAGTATACTTATGCTAAAATGTTATGCCTGTGAGGGGGGCCCCCCAACCAAATCTCGCTTAGGGCCCCCAAAAGGTTTGAGGCGTTACTGCCCATGACCAAAACATTAGAGAAGTTTAGCCTTGCTGTGCTCCAACACTCTTAGTCGTTGCTGTTTACTTTGTGCATCTAGTCATATAACTGACTCTATCTTTAAAATCAACTTCCGGTAGATCACTGTTGAAATAAGCAAAGGCGTGCAGTATGAAGAAAGCAAAGTAGTGGTGGAAAGAAGGGATTTTGGCAGGAGAAATGCTATAATAGCCTACTATAGGTTGACTGACCTACACAGACCTATTAGTTAAAATTATACCCTCGTTAAAATGCATTGCAAAGAAAAAGTTCAACAAATAATTATTTTTTGATAAAAAATCCTGGATGCAAAGCACTGTAAATTGGCCACAGCACTGTAAATGTGCCTTTAGACGCCTTGCTCTCTCTCATTGACTGCGTCCGGGATGCATCACTGGCGGCGCGTTAAAAGCGGCAAAAACGAAGGTGGGTTGAATGCAGCATTCAGCATAGATAAAGTTGTGGGGCAGCCTATTTTCATGTAGCCTACCCCTTGTCAAAAACATTATAAAGAAAGGCCAAATATGCTACCCTACCATTTTCTAATAATTACACCAGTAGCATAATAGTGGATTACAATAGACCCTTGGAACTTACCTGATTCAACAGTCAGGTGAGTAAGAATTAGGAACTTTTCAGCACGGTATGTTACAGCAGTGAAGTCGGATTCAGACGCGAGGGACAACGTTGTGAATGCTGACTGTACATAAAACAAACGGCTAAAGTGAAGTTCGTTTTTTAATGTTCGCCTGTTTTGAATGAACCATGATCATATCTACCTTACTGTCAGTGGACAGTGTCTACTTACGTGCTTGTTCCAGGCGTTGCCACGTTCAGCCAGGAAGCAGAACAATGACAGCTATGTGAGCCAATGATATTGTAAACTCAGCACAGATATCCAATGACTGAACGCTGCCTCACGGGAATGAACATACTGAGAACACTGGGCGTCGAGTTGCTCTGAGTTGCTTTACAGATCGACAACAATAATCTGCTTTTGAGCTAACAGTAACTTGATTATGCTTGTTAATGAGTGAGTCGACTATATAGACGCTGCGCAAATTTTCTCCATCTTTCCAAGTAGTTCCTATCCTGTAATACCCTTCGCAGTTGACCCTTGTGAATAAGCCCAATTGCCCAATAGTGCAATATGAAGGCTATGCTGATCTCTTTGTTAAATGACCCACATCATGTGGGCGCATTGCTGCAGAAATGTGGACAGAAGCCAATTTGCCAAGCACCACAATATCACTCACACAATTTATACAATGTGTTGTAACGGTAGATTACATATCCTTAAACTATATAAATGAACAATTAATCGTTTGTAAACTTCTTATAAACCCTTTAACATTCATAAAACAGGTAATGGTCAATACTGTATCCCTACTTTATTGTATAGTAACCATTGGCGTGCTGGTATAATTTTTCTTGCAGGCTTTTAGGATTACCCTTTCACCCCAGCCCATTCTATTAGAGATGAACAATTAGTCATGTTAGCTTAGCTTAATTGTGGTCCTGTGCTTAAGGAGATTTAATTGCTTGTGTTGATTTATACATAATTGTTTTGCATTCATGGGCAGTGATGAGATCATGGTGCTCATTTTCTATACATGAACAATTATAGTCTCTTAATTTTGGTGGTTAGTAATTCAAAGTAGTCAAGCACTACTAGCAAACTAGAGGTGTGCTACAATGACTGTTGGTTTCACATTGTGCCTCCAGCTAGTGACAGGTGGTCCCTTTGAGAGGGAAATTTGACCTGGTTTCCTCACCAGTAACTGCATATTAACCACAGATCACCTTCTCAAATAAAGGGGGAGTGTGTTTACATTGAGAATTCTCAATATAGATGAGACAATGTGATAGATATGATAGAGCTGGTTCTTTGTGCTGAAAGAAAAAGGTTTGATCAGTCAATTATTAGTTAAAATAAACATGATTTTGATACAGTATATTTATATTTATCAATGTGAAGCTTTCTACAGAGCCCCCATAGAATAGATCTTGAAATGCAATTGGACAGTATGTTTTTAAAACCATTCGGCATGTACTGTATATCCTGTAAAATGGTCTGTTAGTGATACAATTCCAATAGTTTATTATTGACTACTTGGTCTCCAGTAATGACTGATAGTGATGACTGATAGTGACGTAATGATAGTGATGACTGATAGTGATGTACTGATAGTGATGACTGATAGTGATGTACTGATAGTGATGACTGATAGTGATGTACTGATAGTGATGACTGAGAGTGATGTACTGATATTGATGACTGATAGTGATGACTGATAGTGATGACTGATAGTGATGACTGATAGTGATGTACTGATAGTGAATGCTGATAGTGATGTAATGATAGTGATGACTGATAGTGATGTACTGATAGTGATGACTGATAGTGATGTACTGATAGTGATGACTGATAGTGATGTCCTGATAGTACTGATAGTGATGTAATGATAGTGATGACTGATAGTGATGTACTGATAGTGATGTACTGATAGTGATGTTGATAGTGAATGCTGACAGTGATGTAATGAGTGATGACTGATAGTGATGTACTGATAGTGATGACTGAGAGTGATGTACTGATATTGATGACTGATAGTGATGACTGATAGTGATGACTGATAGTGATGTACTGATAGTGAATGCTGATAGTGATGTAATGATAGTGATGACTGATAGTGATGTACTGATAGTGATGACTGATAGTGATGTACTGATAGTGATGTCCTGATAGTGAATGCTGATAGTGATGTAATGATAGTGATGACTGATAGTGATGTACTGATAGTAAATCTTGTGCTGGTATGTCAGATAAAGAGCTGAATTATGACCTTTAGCACAGTAAGCAGGACGCCCATTTTTCCCCATCTACTGTCAGTGGTAAAGGTGAGTGGTTAGTTGAAAGTTAGCTTTTTTATGACCCAGAGAGCTTCTGGATGGGAACAAGGTCAGAGTAAACACGATGTGTTATCTACTCCTGACAAATCAGCAAACAGCGATTATGTAACTGCGTAGACCAAAATCCTTTTGGAAAATTTAGAACATGCTTGGCACCACAAGAGCATGCCTGAACAGTTTTCACATGGATTAATAGTATTTTTGGGGGGGAAGTTAAGTGTACATCACTGGAGTTGAATTACAGCATAATGAAAAGTGGTCAGTGGTGTTCTCCCTCTTCTAGCCATGGCCTAACAGTAGGCCTAAGTATTGATGCCATAGCCAACCTTAGGTCTTCATAGGATCCACATACTAGATGTCTATGTGAAATGGGGAGTGAAGATGGGGGAATTCCAGAAAGTGCAGAAGAATATTGAGATGTGAGAACGAGGAGGCAGAGGTGGATGGAGACCAAACTACACACTGAAGGACAAAACATCCAGGCCAGAGTGAAGCCCACATAGATGACATCAAAATCAATGACTCTCAAGGTAATGAATTTTAAGTGAGTCTTCTTTTCTTTTTAATCTCCAAAGATAAAATGACATTGGCATTTTACAAAAGGTACCATTTCAGATCTATACTAGTCCCGGGGGATGCATGGAGGGAGGGCTGGAGTTGGAGACGATCACATCTATTATCATTCTCTAACAGTTTATTTGTCCATCTGTGGCCTGACTGACAAAGTTTGTGCTGACAGCTTGTTTGGCAGAAACTGACGTTCCTCAGTCATCCTTCTTGGTGCGTTCTGCACTGACCTTGGGAGCCGAAGCCCTTTGGAGAGAGATGCATTGTGCTGCAGAGATCCATTGCCAATTACCAGTGACAGGTAATACAACAGCCTCTGTCTACACTAAGACTAGATCTGATAAAGTTCTTCTCTGGATAAAAGAGTATTGACCTCTTTAGTTGAATATAATGAGGTCTTGGATGTGATAGGATAATTGTTGCTCCTCTCACTTTGTTTTTTACATTCTCATGAGACACTGGATTACCTTGCTGCTGTTGGAGTGATACCTCTCCAGTGTGGTTGATTTTCTGTTACTTACACAGGATGTGGTGCAAGGACACTGTAGAAAACCCTCTCTTTATCTACACCACAGATATCAAATCAAATTTATTTATATAGCCCTTCGTACATCAGCTGATATCTCAAAGTGCTGTACAGAAACCCAGCCTAAAACCCCAAACAGCAAACAATGCAGGTGTAAAAGCACGGATAAAGATGATAAAGATGTCGCTTCCTGTAACGTGTCACGTTCTTTCAAAACCGAACCCAGAAGCAGACTAGGACAAGGAGAGTAGGAAGAAGGTGAGTATTTATTTACAAGTGAATGTGAATGGGTAGATATAACCAGGTGGCGTAGCGGGCAGAGGTGGTGAGTTGATGCGAGTAAATAGGTGGATCCAATGGGGTAGCGGAATCCTCCGACGACCAGGCGGGAATGGGGTAAATGATCCGGGTGAGTAACTGAAGACAGAACAAACGGAGGTAAGTTTAAGGCAAGCAATACGTAAAAAACAACAAAACAAATTCTATCCAACTTGAGGCTGATACTCTGGCACAAAATACTGTTCATGGCTAACGATCCGGCAGGGAATGGATGTCAGGTCCGGGCTTATGAAGAGGAGAGATGATGATCAGGACCAGGTGTGCAGATAGCTGATGGGATACAGGTGCGGGTAATCAGAACTCCCAACTGGCTACATTGCCCGGCAACCAGACAGGGTGCGTTCCAGGACACCGGAAACACACTCCAGGACAGAAACACAGGCAAACACAGACTCAGGAAGCGGGATTCGTGACAGTACCCCCCCTCCGACGAACGCCACCGGGCGGACTACCTGGAGCGCCAGGGTGGAGGCGGTAGAAGTCACGAAGCAGGTCGTCATCAAGGATCTGACGCCGAGGAATCCATCTCCTCTCCTCTGGACCATATCCTTCCCAATCCACGAGATCTTGGAAACCTCGACCCAGTCGTCTGGAATCCATTATGCGGCGCACCGTGTAGGCAGGACCACCTCCGATCATCCGAGGAGGAGGAGGACGAGGACGAGGGGGCAACAGAGGACTGAGGAGAACCGGCTTGAGGCAGGAGACATGAAAGGTGGCATGTACTCTTAGTGTAGCAGGCAACTTGAGTCGGACCACAACAGGATTAATGACCTTCTCCACTACAAACGGACCAATGAACTTCGGTGACAGTTTCCTCGACTCAGTCCGTAGAGGAAGATCCCGTGTAGCCAACCAAACCTTATCTCCGATGGTATAAGCGGGAGCAGGAATACGGCGACGATTCGCCTGGATCTGATACCGGTCAGAAACTCTAAGGAGGACCTTCCTGGCCCGATGCCAGGTCCGGTGGCAACAACGAATATGGGCCTGGACAGAAGGAACCGAAAGATCCCTCTCCTGAGAAGGAAACAAGGGAGGTTGGTATCCGTACAGGCATTGGAAGGGGGACATCCCAGTGGCAGATGAAGGAAGGGTATTATGGGCATACTCGACCCAGGGTAATTGAGATGACCAAGAGGTGGGATCAGAGGAGACAAGACAACGCAGCGTGGACTCCATCTTCTGGTTGGCTCTCTCCGCCTGACCATTAGATTGTGGGTGAAATCCAGAAGTGAAACTGACTGTAGCTCCAATGGCCAAACAGAAGGATATCCAGACAGCAGAGGTAAACTGAGAACCACGGTCAGAAACAATGTCACTGGGCAATCCGTGGACCCTGAAAACCTCCCTAACCAGGATCTCGGACGTCTCCGTGGCAGATGGAAGCTTGGAGAGAGGGACAAAATGAGCAAACTTGCTGAATCTGTCCACAATGGTCAGAATGACCGTGTTCCCAACAGAAGGGGGCAATCCCGTGACAAAATCCAGGGCCAGATGCGACCAAGGTCGCCGAGGAATAGGTAGGGGGTGAAGAAGCCCAGAGCTGGGCCGATTGGTACTTTTGTTCTGAGCACAAACAGGACATGCGGCAACAAACCTCCGGGTATCTTCTCCCATGGCAGGCCACCAAAATCGTCTGCGCAGTAGCGCCATAGTCCGAGCAACGCCAGGGTGACAAGCTATCTTGCTGGCGTGGGACCACTGAAGAACGGACCGTCTCAGGCACGAACAACCGACCGGGTGGACCGTTACCGGGGCCGGGTTGCGTCCAAAGGGCCGCCATCACATCCTCCTCAATCCTCCATGTAACGGCTCCCACGACAAGGTTCTGGGGAAGAATCGTCTCAGTCTTGGCCCCACTCATCCGTCTTGGAGAACATCCGGGACAAGGCGTCCGCTTTGCCGTTCTTCGACCCAGGTCGGAACGTCAGGGAAAAATTGAAGCGTCCAAAAAACAAAGCCCACCTGGCCTGACGGGAGTTGAGACGTTTAGCCGATTGCACGTAAGCCAGATTCTTGTGGTCAGTCCAGACCACAAACGGTTGCTCCGCTCCCTCCAACCAGTGACGCCACTCCTCCAAGGCAAGCTTCACAGCGAGAAGCTCCCGGTTACCCACATCGTAGTTTCTCTCAGCTGGTGAAAGACAACAAGAGTAGAAGGCGCAGGGATGGAGTTTACCGTCAGTGGAGCTATGCTGGGACAGGATGGCGCCCACCCCCACATCAGACGCGTCCACCTCAACAATAAACTGACGGGAAGTGTCAGGTTGAGAGAGAATCGGCGCGTTGGCGAATCGGCTCTTCAAGTTCCGAAATGATCGGTCTGCCTCAGGAGTCCAACAGAACATTCTGGTGCAAGACGTCAGAGCAGTTAAAGGGGTGGCTACCCGGCTGTAATCACGGATAAACCTCTGATAGAAGTTTGCAAATCCCAGGAATCTCTGGAGCTGCAATCTCGTACCGGGCCGGGCCCAATCCCGAACCACCCGAACCTTCTCTTGGTCCATCTTGATCTCACCCCTGGAGATGATGTACCCGAGGAAGGATGTAGTGTGGGCGTGAAAATCACACTTCTCTGCCTTCACAAACAGACGGTTCTCCAATAACCGCTGCAGGACCTGCTTAACATGCTGGATGTGGCTGGAAAGGTCCTTGGAGAAAATCAGGATGTCATCCAGGTAAACGAACACAAACAGACCGATCATATCCCTCAGCACGTCATTCACCAAACCTTGGAACACTGCTGGAGCGTTGGAAAGTCCAAACGGCATCACCTGGTACTCGAAATGTCCCATAGGTGTATTGAATCCAGTCAACCACTTGTCCCCCTCTTTGATCCGAACCAGATGATACGCATTGCGTAGAGCAAGCTTCGTAAACACAGTAGCACCCTGTAAAGAATCGAAAGTGGAGCTCATCAAGGGCAAGGGGTACTTGTTCTTGACCGTAATATCATTCAACCCCCGATAATCAATACACGGTCGAAGAGAGCCATCCTTCTTACTCACAAAAAAAAAATCCAGCTCCCAGGGGTGATGACGAGGGACGAATGAGACCTGCAGCAAGAGACTCCTTTATGTAGGTCTCCAGGGCTTCCCGCTCAGGTCGAGAAATACTGTATAACCGTCCCTTGGGAAAGGCAGCTCCAGGGAACAGCTTAATTGTACAATCATAAGGTCGGTGAGGAGGAAGTGACTGAGCTTTCTGCTTACTGAACACCTCACCCAACTCGTGATATGTTTCAGGAACCAGGGACAAATCAGGAGCAGACTCACTGACCCGACTGGGGACAGCATGAGAACAGGCAGTCCTGGGGCAGTCAGCATGGCACTCAATGCTCCAACTAGTTACCTTACCAGTCACCCAATTGAACGAAGGATTGTGTTCTCTTAGCCAGGGGTATCCAAGAACCAGAGGAACATGGGGGCAAAATGAAAAAAGAAATAACCTCTGAATGATTCCCCGACAACAACATCTTAACCGGTTCAGTCCTCATAGTGATCCGTGCCAGACTACTGCCGTTCAGAGTGGTTGCTTCAATGGCTTCCGGTAATTGCTCCTTGGAAAGCCCCAGCTGTTCCACTAAGTCGGCATCAATGAAGCGGTCATCGGCACCTGAATCGATGAAAGCGTTAATCGCTAAACTCTGATTCTTATTCATGAGGGTAGCAGGAAAACGAGGTCTGACAGGGCTCTTGAGAGGTTGAAACTGGCTCGCTAACAAACCTCCCAAACTTAACGAGCCGAGCAGTTTAACGGGCGCTGAGGACAAACAGAGATGTAATGTCCCGAGCTACCACAGTAGAGACAGCTGTTGGTCTCACGTCTACGTTGGCGCTCGTCCTTAGTTAACCCGTGCCGCCCCACTTGCATAGGTTCAGGATCTGGCGGCAGGACTCCCTCACTAATCCCGTGTAAGGGAAAATGATCAACCCATTCTGGTCCACTTCCTGACCCGAATGGTAACCGAGTCTCAGATTGATTAGATGGACCCCACTGCTTCTCCCTCCTCTCTCGGACTCTATTATCTACCCGAATAGCTAAGGTGACCAAACTATCTAGGTCACTAGGCTCTGGATAGGAGATCAGCTCGTCCTTCAGTTGCTCCGACAACCCCTGGTAAAAAAAACGCTTGTAGTGATTCCTCATTCCAACCACTCTCCACAGCCAATGTCCTGAATTCTATCAAAGTCTGCCACACCGCGAGCTCCTTGGCGAAGAGAGAACAAACATTTAGCTGCGTCCTTACCTCGGACTGGATGGTCAAAAAGCTTTCTCATCTCTGCCGTGAAACCCTGGTATGTCCCGTCGTTCCCAAACAGCTGAAGCCCATTCCAGAGCTCTACCACGCAGCAGCTCAATAACAAAAGCTATCCTAGCCTTATCTGTGGCGTAAGAGTAGGGCTGCAGATCAAAAACTAACCCACACTGTAAAAGAAATGAACGGCATCCTCCCAGATCTCCCTCGTACGTCTCCGGTGTCGGAACCTTGGGCTCACGGAAGGAACCCGCTCCCGAATCGGCAGGTGATATGGGTGAAACAGGTGGTGGATGATCCGCCGGCAACCTGAGCTGATCCTGGATACTCGTTAATCTATCCGATAAGTTCCGGATTGAACCCGCTATCTCGTGTAGCGCCGTGTTGTGTTGTCCCAACATCTTCTCCTGCTGGGTAATGGCATGGCAAACGGAGTCCAGGTCCGCTGGGTTCATCCTTGGCCGGATCATTCTGTCACGTTCTTTCAAAATCGAACCCAGAAGCAGACCAGAACAAGGAGAGTAGGAAGAAGGTGAGTATTTATTTACAAGTGAATGTGAATGGGTAGATATATCCAGGTGGCGTAGCGGGCAGCGGTGGTGAGTTGATGGGAGTAAATAGGTGGATCCAATGGGGTAGCGGAATCCTCCTCCGACCAGGCGGGAATGGGGTAAATGATCCGGGTGAGTAACTGAAGACAGAACAAACGGAGGTAAGTTTAAGGCAAGCAATACGTAAAAACCAACAAAACAAATTCTATCCAACTTGAGGCTGATACTCTGGCACAACATACTGTTCATGGCTAACGATCCGGCAGGGAATGGATGTCAGGTCTGGGCTTATGAAGAGGAGAGATGATGATCAGGACCAGGTGTGCAGATAGCTGATGGGATACAGGTGCGGGTAATCTGAGCTCCCAACTGGCTACATTGCCCGGCAACCAGACAGGGTGCGTTCCAGGACACCGGAAACACACTCCAGGACAGAAACACAGGCAAACACAGACTTAGGAAGCGGGATTCGTGACATAACGTCGCAGGACACTGCAGCAAAGTTTTGTAATGCTTTTAGAATCCCGGTATGCAACCAGATAATAAGTTCTGACTTATTTTATGACTTTATATTTAGCTAACAGTCCTAACCATAGACTGTGTCTTGACATACTGTAGAATTTAATCATATACCGTGTCTATGACGTTACCCCTACTTTGATTAATCACCGTTTTTTAAAATAAAACTGACGACTCATTGTCACCAGTCCATCTTTAAAAATGACCTTTTGTTACTCACTGATGGACCTCTTTTAGTGACGGACTCGCGTCCTGATAAACAAGTACAGATGGCTTCCTCTGTGAGATCCACAGTATGGTCATGCTGCAGGCTCTATGCCAAGCTAGTTTGCCATCATCTATAGCAGGGAGCCACATTGTTTGTGTCTGGAGTGGGGAACAAAAGGGCAGGGAGAGGGGGATTTTGGGTTGGGTGGTGATGCATGGAAAGAGGGGGGCAGTAGGGATGGGTCACAGAGGGAGATAGGTCGCTATACAAATGTGACAGGCACATTGCTGTTGTTGATGCACTCTGTCATCTTTACTTTTGATGTTTACACTTATGTTGATAACTATTTAAATAAATTGGGCTGACTGTTTTATCATTCACTGATCTGTGAGAATGTGAAACCCAGATGTGACATTTTTGTCTGAAAATGCACTATGATGAAACACAGGATCACCTCTCTGGATGTAGGCAGATGAAATATTGTGTTAACTCATAGTATGTCTTCAGAGGAGCCAAATGCAAATGTTATTTCTATTTTGTCATCACTTTTGACTTTATGTGACAGGTTTTTTATCGGTTGGAAGCACTCCAAGCCCACTGATTGGAGATGTCATCTGAAATCATCTTATTACGGAGGGGTGGTGGAATTAATCTTGACATTAAGTACCAGAGAAATAATTGATGATTCACAGTATTAAAGGAGATTGCCTGTCAGGTTTAATAATATGGTATGTTTTTACTATGTATTAAAGCTTCCATCTACAATTCAAGGCCTATTCCTATTGAACCAGGTTATTTTCACAAATTGTCTGTGTTATTGATTTGAACAGTGATGTGCGGTGGCATCGTGGCTGGGTAAGCATGGGCTATTCTCAAATCTAGATTTACTCACAAATAAACCTTGATGAAGCCCAAGTTCACATACGACAGATAACTCCTACAAACCGGAGTGACATAGGCTATTAACCTAAATTGACAAAAACAAAATCTAATGTAAATACCAATGTAGCCAAGATACACAAGCGATACACTGAGTGTACAAAACATTAGGAACACTTTCCTAATATTGAGTTTCACCCCTTTTGCCCTCAGAATAGCCTCAATTTCATTCGGGCATGTACTCTACAAGGTGTTGAAAGCGTTCCACAGGGATGCTGGCCCATGTTGACTCCAATGCTTTCCACAGTTGTGTCAAATTGGCTGGCTTTCCTTTGGGTGTGTTGGACCATTCTTGAAACACACAGGAAACTGTTGAGTGTGAAAAACCCAGCAACATTCTAGGTTCTTGACACACTCAAACCAGTGCACCTGGCACCTACTACCATACCACGTTCAAAGGCACTCAAATATTTTGTCTTGGCCATTCGCCTTCTGAGTGGCACACTTACACAATCCATGTCTCAAATTGTCTCAAGGCTTAAAAATCCTTCTTTAACCTGTCTCCTCCCCTTCATCTACACTGATTGGGGCATCAATCAGCGATCATAGATTTCACCTGGATTCACTTGGCTAGTCTATTTCAGGGAAAGAACAGGTGTTGCTAATGTTTTGTACACACAGTGTGTAATAAATAAGATTCTAACGAAATGTCCATATCAAGAATCAGAATGACTGAAACATGCATTTCAAAATGTAGCCTAACCTACACATTTGAAAAGGAAAAAGCATTTAGGTCTACCTTTACTTGTAAATGAAGTCCATTGGTCTGTCCTTCAGGGTGAGCCTCTTTGTGTCCACGTTGTAGAAGTCAGCATAACCCCATGTCCATTATTTTGTTCTGCATGCACATAGCAGGGCGAGTCATATGGGAGGCGCATCCCCAAGGCGTTCCATTTTCACAGTAGCACAAACAGGACTTCCCATTCCCATTACTGTCCACAAAGCAAAAGTAAATGTCCAAGATGTATAAAAGTCTGGGTAAAAAGTATTTTAATTGCTAATGACCTGACGTTTCAGACATTATTCTCAAGTGTTCAAATTGTGTCTTTCAAACCTCCGGAGGTGGCACGTTATTATGCCTTTTTTTTCCAGCCATTCAAATCCATTCCAATCGTTGAATTCCTGGCCATTCCTGACTACAGTCACTAATAATAGACAGCATCAGCATAGGCTGATAAGTAGTGTAATTTGTTGCAAATCAAATAAAAGTTCATTGGTTGTGTACACAGTTTAGCAGATGTTATAGCAGGTGTAGCGAAATGCTCTCATATTTTGCGCATACATATTGCCTACACATGTTATGTGGGTATAACCTGGGGTAAGCGCTGCACATTTGGGACGTGTCTACATCATTTGCCGTTTGCAACCTTTTAACTGAACGAACTCGAAACTAGCTAGCTAGCAAAAACAACCTGACAAATGGACACTATATTGCACCTCAATCAATTTTCCAAGTTGGAATAATTTCGTGCGCCATTTGGAGGGTTCGAAGAGTAGAACGTCAACTATAATTCAAGTTAAAACCAGACAGAGGCAGTATACAGGAGCTCTACAAATCAATATGTGACATGACAGGCAAGTGAACAGTGAGTATTGGACGGTCCACTTGTCTGAAGAACCACCAGAATGTTTTAGAAAAAAACCTTAGATAACAAAAAAGAATTAAATGTTGTTTTTTAGATCATTGTATTTTTTATTTGGCTTTTAATAACAGCTTTTTTTTGTAGGTTATGCTTACCCTGACTGCACATCCCTGGATTTCAATAGTATTACTAATACTTCTAGGAAATATCTTCTCCTCAGAAGCACTTCTCTTTCTCCATCATGTTTTTAGTCTATTGGTGTGTGAAGCTGCAGGAACCCTATGGATGCCCTTATATTTGTATCTCAGCTTCACCAGCCTCACCATGTTTATGTAGTGGCTATGTTTGCCATCTTCACTGAAGCTGGTTATGATTTTCAGGTAGCTTCTACCCTTCTTTTGACATGTCCTTGTGGGTGTCGTATGAGTTTGCTTTAGAAAATGACAATTAAACCAAGCAATTTGCTTCTCTTATCCATGTTGATACATGGATTATGTTAGATGACTTGGCAGTCATCCATTGTGTGAGCACATGACATTCAATTAAACGTGTGCTTTCCCGGAGATTCAGCATATTGTTCCTTGTTTTTAGGATTTTAATTAAATATTTGTTAGAGCTAAGAATCTAAAAGCATTTAAATGAATAATACAGTTGTCTACCATAACTGTCCATTTCATAGTCCTTTTAGTCATACTCTGAGTTGTCAGGCGGTGTGTAAGAGAGGTAGTCTTGCGAAAGCAGAGTCAACTGGAGGAGTAACAGCATGGATGAACAGTCAACATCTTTATTCACTGTTGAATAATACTGTACACTCCTCATCTACCGTGGAATTTTTCAGTCTGTTGACAGATACTTGTATGTGAAGTATCCATGTACAGTATATGGAGCATGTCAGGGCTGTTGGCTTTCTTCAGTGCTCCAGCTGATGTTCACTAAAAGGATGTCACAGGGGATTCAACTGTAGGCCTACAGTAATTGATCTTTACACCACTGCTGTACAACGTATAACTTCCACAGACAGTGACATGTTCATTCTAGTGTTGGCCAAAAACAAGCACAATACAAACATACGGTATAGTATACCGTTTCACAAACGATGAATATGCTGGTCCATTCATCCTTGTGTTTTGTTTCCTAAATGAAGCTTTGCCGATGTATTTAGCTCGTCGCTCATTCTAAATAGTTGGATGTGTAATATCTGTCCCTCCGTCTAGGTTGTGTTCTACACGGATGGTCCACTGATGAGTCATTATTATCCGGCGTTCCTCCTGAGTATTGTCCTGCTCCTGGTTTCAGTTCAGGCCTCGTCTCCAATCACAGATTTAATATACACAGACAGCCGAGGGGCTTGTTCCGCACGTCAGGCCAAAATGTGCCCCCGCTCCCTCACCCCTCGACAGGCTCAATTCAAGCATGGGGTTGTGTTCTCCTCATACCTGCCCCGGGGTATTTCACATATTTGATGTCCTATGTGCTCCTCAACTAAATATGTATGATCTGAGTGTGGTCGTAACGACGAGGAATAACGTTTGTGCTGTTATTTCACCACACAACACAGCACACAGGCATAAACTATGTGAAATGTGTTTTGGGAAGAGGTTGCGTGGGATAAAGTTGAAATGTGAACAAAGAATATGAAACACCTAAAAATGGACGGAAAGGGAAGGATGGAATGGGACAATATTGGAAAGATATTGGATTATAATGTTGAGATATTGAATGAATAGAATTTAGTGTACAAAACAAAGTGCTTTCTCCCCAGGACCTAGTTGACACTGCTCTGTTACTTAACAGTGTTACATTCACAAAAAACACATTTATACAATCAATATTCTAATATTCTGCCTCAGAGGACTGTACATCCTGGGCTTACCTCGCCACTCAGGTGAAATGGAAGATGTCTATGTAGGCCTATAGCTACTACAGCCCCTATGCTTTCCAGAGAGAAAGAGTTCTGTTCATTGTCGTTGTATCGAATGGTCTCCTTCTTCTCATTGGTGTGCCCTTGATGTGCTCACAAACCAAACACAAGCCTGCTGTGGGTCCCCAGAGACACCCAGAGAGTAGCAGCTGCTCGCTCTTTCTCCACAACAACATGGGCAGCACACACACAGGGCGATGGGGTGGGGGCGGTGGATGAGGGGGTACTATTTAATGCTCCGCCATGGCTAAACACGGTTGGAGAATCGGTAAACATTGATAGGCATCCTTGCACAACTGGACATTTTTGATATGAGTTTCAGGGATTTTATTATTTATTTAATTTAGAGGGCGAATGGTGGGGGCTTAGTTTTGTTGTGAAGGATGAAGGATGCAGTCATGGGTTTAGCATATCAAGCTGTACCCCAATGATGGAAACTAAAAAGAGGTTCTAAAAAAATGTTGTTTTCATGTATCACTCTGTTTTGGCTGTCTGCCTATGAGCTTTAACATATATGTCTAAAAAGTGGTGTGGACATAAACTTTGGATTGGTGAAATTGTCATCAAAGTTTAAAAATATGTATATTCTTGAGCTATCCCTGGTTCAGTAAAGTGATTCATTACAACGTTATAGAGAGTCTAAACAGGCTGTGGAGATCTGGCATCTAGCCCCCTCCAGCGTGCAGTAGGCTAGGCGGCATCTCTCTGGTATCAGGTGGCTCTGATTGACACATTGCGGGGCAAGCTTATTAATGCTAAAGGTAGCTGGAGAAAATGAGGTTCCAGTTTGGGTCACAGCCAGGCTATGTATGCCAAGCCAAGGCATTCACACATCTCAGGGATAAGGGGATGCTCCCTCACTTTGAGCATTTTATTTCCCATATGTACAGTTGAAGTCGGAAGTTTACATACACTTTGGTTGGAGTCATTAAAACTCGTTTTTCAATCACTCCACTCATTTCTTGTTCACAAGCTATAGTTTTGGCAAGTCGGTTAGGACATCTACTTTGTGCATGACACAAGTAATTTTTCCAACAATTGTTTAGAGACAGATTATTTTACTGTATCACAATTCCAGTAGGTCAGAAGTTTACATACACTAAGTTGACTGTGCCTTTAAACAGCGAGGAAAATTCCAGAAAATTATGTCATGGCTTTAGAAGCTTCTGATAGGCTAATTGACATAATTTAAGTCAATTGCAGGTGTACCTATTTACGGCCTATTTACTGCCTATTTATTGCCTTACCTCCCTAATCTTACTTCATTTGCACACTCTGTGTATAGACTTTTCTATTGTGTTAGTGACTGTACGTTTGTTTATTCCATGTGTAACTCTGTGTTGTTGTTTTTATCGCACTGCTTTGCTTTATCTTGGCCAGGTCGCAGTTGAGAATGAGAACTTGTTCTCAACTGGACTACCTGGTTAAATAAAGGTGAAATAAAATAAATAAATAAAAAACCTGTGGATGTATTTCAAGGCCTGCCTTCAAACTCAGTACCTCTTTGCTTGACATCATGGGAAAATTAAAACAAATCAGCCAAGACCTCAGAAAAAAAATTGTAGACCTCCACAAGTCTGGTTCATCCTCGGGAGAAATGTCCAAACACCTGAAGGTACCACGTTCATCTGTACAAACAATAGTACGCAAGTATAAACACCATGGGACCACGCAGCCGTCATACCGCTCAGGAAGGAGACGCGTTCTGTCTCATAGAGATTAACGTACTTTGGTGCAAAAAAGTGCAAATCAATCCCAGAACAACAGAAAAGGACATTGTGAAGATGCTGGAGGAAACAGGTACAAAAGTATTTATATCCACAGTAAAGTAAAGAAAAATTATGTGGATATATTGAAGCAACATCTCAAGACATCAGTCAGGAAGTTAAAGCTTGGTCGCAAATGGGTCTTCCAAATGGACAATGACCCCAAGCATACTTCCAAAGTTGTGGCAAAATGGCTTAAGGACAACAAAGTCAAGGTATTGGAGTGGCCATCACAAAGCCCTGACCTCAATCCCATAGAAATGTGTGGGCAGAACTGAAAAAGGGTGTGCGAGCAAGGAGGCCTACAAACCTGATTCAGTTACACCAGCTCTGTCAGGAGAAATGGGCCAAATTTCACCAAACTTATTGTGGGAAGCTTGTGGAAGGCTTCCCGAAATGTTTGACCCAAGTGAAACAATTTAAAGGCAATGCTACCAAATATGAATTGAGTGTATGTAAACTTCTGACCCACTGGGAATGTGATGAAATAATTAAAAACTGAAATAAGTCATTCTCTCTACTATTATTCTGACATTTCACATTCTTAAAATAAAGTGGTGATCCTAACTGACAGGGAATTTTAACCAAGTATTACATGTCAGGAATTGTGAATAACTGAGTTTAAATGTATTTGACTAAGGTCTATGTTAACTTCCGACTTCAACTGTATGTAAGTGAAGCTGGTAGTACAGTGACTGTATGTTGATTCTTGGGTAGTGAAAGGAAAGCATGACAGCCATTTATTGCTGTCTGATCAGATTGTGAAATGAATTATGCACACAGCATCAAGCTCAATTGCTGTTAATTTCTCTCCAAATGCAAGCCAATTTCAAGATGCGAAAGATTTGAGAGCACTGCTCTTATAGAAACCGTTCTCTCCATACAAATTGCTTGTGTTTCCACTGCCCATCCCACAGTCCCATTGAACAATGTATATTTTTGTAAATGGAGGATTAGCCATCAGGAGAGCATGCTCGGTTATCATATTTTCACAAGCAGCTCCTTCCTGTATTGTTGTGGTTATTTTAATTAAATCCTACTGAGGGTTGGAGCGGACCTTTTTAGAGGGGATGATTAAGCCCATAATGGTGAGGTGCTCCTTGTGTCTGTCTGGTGCTTAGTATGGATGATTAACTGAGTCTGTTAATGGGGACGAGGCTTGACATTGGAAGCTAGATTTGCTCAGTGGAGGTGTTTTCTTCAATCACCAGCGCAGATCACATTCCGAACCTGCCTGCTGGACTGTAGGTTCCTTAAGACGAATAAGGCCAGTTTGATTTGGTGTTTTATAGCATGTCAGATGATCACCTTTGCCTTTCCTGTTGTTTAACAAAACTGGTTGTTTTCCTCAATCCGTTAAATATGATTTTTTTATCCGTCACAAACAACTGGTCACTGTATCACTGTATAGTGTTGTTTGGCTTTGTAGAGCCATGCATATATTGATCTCCTGCTGAGTGTTGTCCTGCACCCAAGGTGCAACAGAAGTAGAAATGTCACATTAGCTCAGCGGAAGTGTATCAATATGGCGCCTCATGTTCACTTCCCCTCTTTTTATCTTTTCCGGCATTCAGAGAGCCAAGGTTCCCAGGACAGCATATGTTTGATCAGCAGACCCCAGCTCCACTCATGAATAGTAATGTCCGCTCTCTGGCCATGGTCCCATATAGCTTTTAGCCAGCCTGGGACTAGGGTTTTACCCACAGGGCCAGCCCCCATGCTCCGTAGGGACACTGGGAGGCCCCAGTTTCCTGCCGAGGAGGCCCGTCAACATCAAGCCCACTGTCTGCTGCATGGAGCCCCAGTCTGAGTGGGACTGGTGTGGCCAACCCCAGGCACTGTCTCCGCCTAGACACAGTAGTATGCACCACCAGCCAGGCCTTACCTTATTTCTCACAGCACATGATCACAGGCAGAGGTAGTGAATGACCAGTAACTCTGTGTTATTCTCATGTATCAGTACTCTATGTTGCTTACAATACATGTTGATGTAGGAGTAGTTGACACAAATGGCGCAAGTGTGACAGATATGTAGGGCATAGGGATTACCATATTGAGGTACTCAATTGAGTTTCAAACTATTTTAAATGGTTACCTTCAGGATATTGTGATCCATTTTCTAAATCTTTATACTTGTTTACTTGTTTACTTTACTTATACTTGTTCAGATAAACCATAATCTAATCAAATGAAACAGTATGTTTAAAATGTAATTGTGTCTTTGTATCGCAAACATAATAAATGCCTCATAGCTGGCTAAGAGCTATACTGCCCTCTAGTGCTGCCTTGAAACAAATGTCTATGCTATTTTACTGAGAGAAAGGTATTACAGTAGTAACTTTTTAAAAGAGCCGTAGATATATTACAGTGTCTCATCCTGCCCATCACCGAAGGTTTAGCTATCTCCTTTTTAAACCCTTCTATCTCTGAAAAAGTGTTAGTATTATATCCTGAAGGGTTGAGCTCAACACAACAACAACAGCAGCAGCAAGAGTTTGCCTTGGCTCTGGCGAAGGTGAGAGCCAGTTACACTTAGGCTCCACTATGCAGACTCCCTCCTACCCTCCTGCCTGGCAGGCCAGGCCCGTTGCCAGGCCAGAACACGGTCGTTGCCAGGGGAATGCCCATTACTGGACAGAAGCCCTCCACCCACGCCATAGCCCTCTGCCAAGGCGCTAGCTGTCAGTGCCCAAAGTGCCAGAGTGGAATTGGGTTCAAAAAGTCAAGGAGGAGGAGTGCCTGTCCTCTTAACAACCTCAAGCGAGACTAACCATCTATGCCATCCTCCGTGTTCCGTGAGAATACATTTTTATATTTGTTTATGTTTAGCATGAAACTGTGAATTGTAATGCAGTGATAGGTCACTCATAATAGCCTTTTTTCCCACCACATTCTCTTACCAAAGAACAGTGTAAAGTAACAAGTATTTAGGCATAAGAAACAACATTTGTTTTTCTCAAAATATCTTTGTCAACTAATAGCAGGGTAGACCCTGTACCTCTCATTCGAAGGTGTGAAGAAGAGATCTTCTTCCTACAAAGCAAGCCAATGAGAGAGACAAAGCCCTTGAATTGAATTGAATTGAATTGAGACATGTATTCTCAGCACATAGACTTATTGCTCAAGGTCAAGATGATTCAATGAGAGCTTTTCATTGGAGGCAATTATTAGGTCTGACAATGTGTTGGAAACAGATCAATAGCCCTGGTCAAAGGGAGGATCTTCCAATCAATCTCTCTCACTGCCAGATACACCTTTCTCCCTTTTGATGTTGGAAATTGATGCAACCCTTCTAGACCATAGTAATCTGTATAAATATATGTATGTTAGCATTAAAGCCAGTCCCACCGAGTGTGGAGGAGTGGGCACACCCTAGAAGAGCCCTGGCACGGCAGTATGTCCCAGGCCAGCATGACAGTGCCCTCTGGCATCATCACGGTTATTATATCTCAACCCAACCCTAAGGCTGGCTGAGGGGGCCCCTCTCCCTACCCATAGAGTATCTTGATTAATGCATTTCAACAATATTCAACGTGGTCCTTCTATTCGAGTCTTTTACAATGCAGAATATACTAAGTTATAGATTAAATGAGGTATAGATGCATTTAGGGTAGTGTATCAGAGTGGGAGAAACAGGAAATGGATGGGCATTGCATTTAATGCAAACATTTTAGGTATGTAATCTGGGAATTTTGCCCCTGCCCTTCCCATTCCTAATGAATGGAACAATTCTCTCTCATAGGTGGGAGAAAAGATGTTGATTATCATACGCATGTTGAATTCATTCCTCGGCTCAATGCAATCATTCTCAAATTAACCGCCACTCTTGC
Organism: Oncorhynchus keta; assembly: GCF_023373465.1. Taxonomy (NCBI): domain Eukaryota; kingdom Metazoa; phylum Chordata; class Actinopteri; order Salmoniformes; family Salmonidae; genus Oncorhynchus; species Oncorhynchus keta. Next base: position 26,061,745 of record NC_068443.1, on the reverse strand, counting down.
CAAATAGAATGAAGAATAAAGGCAGCGACGGGCTGCGTGCTTTTGACTGGCAATGAAGATAACACAGTCGGTCTTCAGATTGGTAGAGGTGGATGTCTGTGCACAGGGAAATATCTGCAGACAGCCAAATCAATGGGGTTTCTTTTGACATGATGGTGTAGGCTTGCTGAAAGGCAGATCTGTGAGATGCCGCTACCTTGGGACATTGTTCTCCTGTCAGTCTCGGCAGCCTAACAATGTAATCTCTCTCCCCTCCTCTCCTCTCTTCTTCTCCTCTCTCCTGAGGAGCAAATATCCTTCAGGTAAACGGCAGTACATGTCACCCCCTGAAGATGTGCAATTAATATTTTATGTGCGTGTGTGTCTGTGTCTGTCTCTGTGTGTTTGTGTGTGTGTCTCTCTGTGTGTGTGTGTGTCTCTCTGCCTGCCTGCCTGCCTGCCTGCCTGCCTGTCTGTCTGTCTGTCTGTCTGTCTGTCTGTCTGTCTGTCTGTCTGTCTGTCTGTCTGTCTGTCTTTGTGTGTGTGTGTATGTGTGTGTCTCTCTCTCTGTGTGTGTGTGTGTGTGTGTGTGTGTGTGTGTGTGTGTGTGTGTGTGTGTGTGTGTGTGTGTGTGTGTGTGTGTGTGTGTGTGTGTGTGTGTGTGTGCATACTCAAGAAAACAGCTGCCATTATGGAGGCTTTGGATTGAAAGGTTTAAAGCTGCAGATAAGGGAAATTAATGTTTCATCAGGAATAATATGAAGCTTACAGAAGGCACAAAGTGTAGGTGGAAGTGGACGGGGACTTTGTCAAGTGTTGTCCATCCAGGATAACACTGCTTAGCATTTGATTGGTGTAATCAAGAGGTGTGATGTCTAAGTCTGGGGGATTAAACCAGTTTTCATTGGGCTGATTGGGAACCGGTTGAATATTGGTGTTTCACAGGAATTTTGATCAGTCTGCTTTTAGTTATGTCTCTGGACATGTTGAAGTATTTCCAACAGATGGAATTGTCAGTTTATCTTGATGGTTTGAACTATAATGTTGAACATAACATATGCATCTATGCCTTTTCATTGTATGATTTCAGATGATAACCCGTATAGAGGCTGACAAATGTCCTCTAGGGTAGTCTACTATGAAAGGAAATGATCAATCTATTCCAATTACTTTATAGTCCATCTTTTTTGTTAAGATTCCTGTTGCTGTAGTTTACTGTAAGCCTACTGCCCCTGCAGTGCCAGTGACCAGTCTCACCTTTGCTCTTTCTCAAATTCATTACCTTAATATCTCCCTTGATGTTTTCAAATGGAGTCACTAACCTGTTCAGTGGTACAGTGTGGCACAGCGTGGTGTGGTGGGTGGATGCTTTACATGGAGTCCTCTCTAATTTGTTTCTGCTCCAAGGGTTCTCATTAAGGATCTGTGGTGGGAGGGCTCACAGTGAGAGGAGGAGAGGCCGTGCAGCTAAGGAAGGTCACAAGGACAACAGTATATTCAGATTACTGGTTGTACGGTAGCTCTACATAGGACACCGCACATGAATGCAATGCATCTATTGCATTAATGTGTGGCATCACACATAAGGCTACTTGTACAGATGTGTCCTTAATTGCACTCTATTCCCTATATACTGTAGTGTACTACTTTTGACCAGAGCCCTATGGGTCTTGGTTAAAAGTAGTGTACTATAAAGGGAATGGGGTGCTATTTGGGTTGTCTCATCTCTGCGCTTTCTGTACCTGCCTACAGTGACCACCTGAGGGCAGAAAACACCACAACCACAGGAGCTGGAATGCCAAACAGTGAGAACCCCAGAACCTCCTACATTAACATGTATTGTAAAACTTACAGGAGCAAATGCAATTTGAATTGTTCATCTCACCTCTCTCAATGAGTGTCTCAATAAAAAGTCATTTGAAAATGACCTACAAGAATGTGGATTTTTTTGTTGTTGCCGGTTTCTTATCTCCCATGTATTGAAACATCACGAGACACCAGAAGGGCAAGCTAAATTGGTTGGCTCAGCATACTCCTGGCTCTCGCGGCAGGTCTTTGTTCAGGGGCGCGGCAGTGCCGGAGCGGACCAGATGGGCCGTTGCCGCCTGGTGCCAAACAAACAGAGTGAGAGCAAAGGGAGGAAGCAGCGGACATTCACCTGTCCGCCGTGTCAATTGAAGGGCTTTCTTCGTCAGCAGCTGATGTCCAACTGAAAAACCTGCTGATGTCAGTCGGACCCACTCAGGTAGGTCAAACCTGCTCTGAGCGTCATGCTGTCAGCCTGTCTTTTTACTCGAGAAGGTTGATACGATCAGTGAAATTTACTGTGAAACAGGTTAACCCTTCTGAGGAAGGATCTCATGTTTGGGAATAGAAAGAGATTCCCCTGACACCTGAAACACAGCCTATCTACAGCCACCATGAAAGCTGTGTGTGTGTGTGTGTTTAGGTGCTATTTTGGCCTGCTCGTGTAATGTGTTGAATATACTGTACAGTGCATTCGGAAAGTATTCAGATCCCTTGACTTTTTCCTCATTTTGTTACGTTACAGCCTTATTTTAAAATTGATTAAATAAATTGTATCCTCATCAATCTACATACAATACTTCATAATGACTAAGCAAAAACAGGTTTTCCAAAAATGTTTGAAAAAACTGAAATAGCTTATTTACAGTCCTTTTGCTATGAGACTCGAAATTGAGCTCAGGTGCATCCTGTTTCCATTGATCCCATTTCTACAACTTGATTGGAGTCCACCTGTGGTAAATTTAATTGATTGGACATGATATGGAAAAGCACACACCTGTCTATATAAGGTCCCACAGTTTACAGTGCATGTCAGAGCAGCAAAAACTAAGCCTTGATGTCGGAGGAATTGACCTCAGAGCTCCGAGATAAGATTCTGTCGAGGCACAGATCTGGAGAAGGCTACCAAAACATTTCTGCAGCATTGAAGGTTCCCAAGAACACAGTGGCCTCCATTAGTCTTAAATGGATGATGTTTGGGACCAACAAGACTCTTTCTAGAGCTGGCTCCCCAGCCAAACTGAGCAATCGGGGAGAAGGGAGTGGAGTTGACCAAGAACCCGATGGTCACTCTGACAGAGCCCCGGAGTTCTTCTGTGGAGATGGGAGAACCTTCCAGAAGGAGATCAGCACTCCACCAAGACGGAAGCCACTCCACAGTAAAAGGTACATGACAGCCCGCTTGGAGTTTGCCAAAAGGCACCTCAAGCTTCTCAGACCATGAGAAACAAGACCTTCCAACAGGAATTCGACCCTAAGCACATAGCCATAACAATGCAGGCTTCGGGACAAGTCCCTGAATGTCCTTGAGTGGCCCAGCCAGAGCCTGGACTTGAACCCGATATAATATTTCTGGAGGACCTAAAAAATAGCTGTGCAGCAACGCTCCCCATCCAACCTGACAGAGCTCGAGAGGATCTGCAGAGAAGAATGGGAGAAACTCCCCAAATACAGGTGTGCCAAGCTTGTAGCGTCGTAACAAAGAAGACCCGAGGCTGTAATCACTGCCAAAGGTTCTTCAACAAAGTACTGAGTAAAGGATCTGAATACCTATGTAAATGTGATATTCCCGCTTTTTTATTTTTGTTGCAAATATTTTTAAAAACCTGTTTTTGCTTTGTTTTTATGGGGTATTGTGTGTCGATTGACGAGGAGAAAAAAACGATTTAATTCCTTTTAGAATATGGCTGCAACATAACAAAATGTGGAAAAAGTAAGGGGTAAGGGGTCTGAATACTTTCCAAATCCACTTTATGTTATCTGTCTAGGGATTGTTTTGTACACTAGGGGCACTTTCACATGGGGTCATTGGTCACATGTAGAGGTAACTACCAAAATAAATGAAACACCAACATACATATAGTGTTTTAATAGGGCATTGGGCCACCAAGATTCACCAGAACAGCTTCTATGTGCCTAGGCATAGATTCTACAAGCAAGGGTGTAGGAGCCGGGGGGAACAAGGGGGACATATCCACCCCAATGTTAGAAGCAGTTAAAATGCCCCCCAATAAAATAAAATGTGAGTCACTTCCCCCTGAATTTCTCCAGGAACGTGAGTCACTTCCCCCTGAACTTCCCCTGGAACACGAGTCACATCCCCCTCCCGCACTGACTCCTTCATTCTCACACTCGGTTGTTAATTACCTGGTTAAATAAAGGTGAAATAAATAAAATAAATAAAAATACCATGACAGTGTGTGAGAAAAAGCACTGTGCAGCACCACGATCGCTAAGTAAATATAGTAGGCAACAACAAAGTGTATGCATGTGAATAAACTTTGGTATGTTAGAAAGAATGTGGCAACTATAAACCTTCTCCTGACTAGTAGCTAGTAAGCTTTACATTTACAGTTTAGTCAGATTTGATCTAACTAGCTTAACGCTGGGTAGTTCTGGCTAGGGATGGGCACGGTTATTCAAATGTTCAAATATCCGTACAGACATAAAGATTTGAATACTTGAAAGAGTATTCATGATTTTCATTTTATCATAGGCCAATTTGAACAATGAAAAGGCTTTGTCTCAATTAAATATAATTATCTAAGCAACATTGCTGCACACAAGGATATACCATGACATTTAAAATTTTTAGTTGATTAAAACAACAAACTTTTTAATGTAGTTTGTATGACGTGTGCCCCATAAAAAGACATACCGTATAGCCACGTTTTATGTGTGTAATTTGTTGTTATTATCTGCCAATAAAAGTGGCTCCATGAGTAGCAACGTGAATTGGGAGATCTCTAATAAATGGAATTAAAATTATGTAATTAAGTTAGCAAATGAGAAGGAATAGATTACAACGAGCAATCGACAGGCAGGATGTTGTTTAATCTGAATGGAGTGGTTCTAGATAAGGACAGAGAGCACAGCAACATAGCCTCAGCTTGTCTAGCTAGCTGGCTACCTGGCCAGCTAACATAGCTAACTGGCTATCTTAGCTAGCTTCTTTACATCGTTTTGATGCAGTAAAGACATGCCAGATGGGATGATAGATAAACTATGGCGTTTGCAAGTTTGCGTAAGTCAATGGCTACTTTTTCTCTCTCTCCCTCCTGTGTCACACACACCAGACCCTGGCCATCCCCTGCAGCAATGTGCACCGTCTCTTCTGAGTCACGCAGGCAGCGCAGTAAGCAATTGTCCAAGTTTAAACAAAGTTTTTAAAAAAACACATGTACTTTGACTGTCCAGATATCCCCCAAAATGTATGATATTATTTGAATAGTGAAATTATTTAAAATGCTCATCCCTTGTTCTGGATGTGTGAAAAACAGATAGTGAATGTTTTGAAGCCAAGAATACAGGCTAGCTACAGAAGTACTTGCACAATCACAAGCCTCTCTAAGCTCATAGAGTTAATAGACTGATTATCTGTCATAGAGTGAATCAATCTGAATGATCATATGTTTCAGGAAACTAGGCGTATGTCACGCATCACTACTACACAGGAGAGCCATTTGAACGTGAACTTAAAAATAAAAAAAACGAAATGCGCTTTTTGGCAGAAATGCCTGTTGGAGCATGTAAACTTTCATGTGCCTTAATAACAAACTTGTATGCCATTTGTAAATATGAATAAAATTGTTAAATTACGAGCCTAATTGGTTTAGCCACAGAAAAAGTAAAGTAACCTTCCTGCTAGCCATGATTGGCTGGGGGTGGACATGCCGAGAGATGAGTTCGGATTGGTCTGCCGTGTAGCACGCTTCTGTCTATAGGTAATCAAGGAGGTAATCAAGGAGGTAATCAAGGAGGTGATGAAGACCAGGTGAGTGTCATGAGGCGCTAGAGCGCTTGATGATGGTGACAGGTGTGCGGGATAATCAGCAGCCTGATGACCTGGAGGCCGGAGAGGGAGTATACATGACAAGCAGCTTAAGTCTATAGGGTGTATTGCATGTGTTAACTTAAAAAAACACCAAAAAAACTGCTTTTAACTGTGCATGTTGCTAGTTATTATTACAGTACAATAACTGTATTATATGTTTGAAATATTATGTTAAGTTTCAAACCATACATTATGTAGAGCAGCAGTAGTAACAACCTGACCGGGAAAGTGAGAGAAATACTAGGAAATTAATCTTACAGTAGCAGAGAAAGAGTAGAAAAAGTTTGTTTAATTGAAAACTTCTACATTTATTTTATTTTTATTTCACCTTTATTTAACCAGGAAGGCCAGTTGAGAACAAGTTCTCATTAACAACTGCGACCTGGCCAAGATAAAGCAAAGCAGTGTGACACAAACAACACAGAGTTAGTTACACATGGGATGAACAAATGTACAGTCAATAACGCAATAAAAACATGTATATACAGTGTGTGCAAATGTAGTAAGATTAGGGAGGTAAGGCAATAAATAGGCCATTGTAGCGAAATAATTACAATTTAGCAACTAAACACTGGAGTGATAGATGTGCAGAAGATACATGTGCAAGTAGAGATACTGGGGTGCAAAGGAGCAAAAAAAGAAATAACAATATGGAGATGAGATAGTTGGGTGGGCTATTTACAGATGGGCTGTGTACAGGTGCAATGATTGTTAAGCTGCTCTGACAGCTGATGCTTAAAGTTAGTGAAGGATATTTAAGACTCCAGCTTCAGTGATTTTTGAAATTTGTTCCAGTCATTGGCAGCAGAGAACTGAAATGATAGGCGGCCAATGGAGGAGTTGGCTTTGGGGATGAACAGTGAAATATACCTGTTGGAGCACGTGCTACGGGTAGGTGTTGCTATGGTGACCAGTGAGCTGAGATAAGGCGGGGCTTTACCTAACAATGACTTATAGATGACCTGGAGCCAGTGGGTTTGGTAACGAATATGAAGCGAGGGCCAGCCAAGGAGAGCATACGGGTCGCAGTGGTGGGAAGTATATGGGGCTTTGGTGACGGATGGCACTGTGATAGACAACATCCAATTTGCTGAGTAGAGTGTTGGAGGCTATTTTGTAAATGACATCGCCGAAATCAAGGATCGGCGATGGGTATGTTTGCGGGTATGTTTGGCAGCATGAGTGAAGGATGCTTTGTTGTGAAATAGGAAGCCGATTCTAGATTTAATTTTGGATTGGAGATGCTTAATGTGAGTTTGGAAGGAGAGTTTACAGTCTAACCAGACACCTAAGTATTTGAAGTTGTCCACATATTTTAAGTCAGAACCGTCCAAAGTGGTGATGCTAGACAGGCAGGCTGGTGCGGGCAGCAATCGTTTGAAGAGCATGCATTTAGTTTTATTTGAATTTAACAGCAGTTGGAGTGTTGTATGGCATTGAAGCTCGTCTGGAGGTTTCCTAGCCTCAGTGCAGTGGGCAGCTGGGAGGAGGTGCTCCTATTCTCCATGGACTCCAGTGTCCCAGAACATTTTGGAGTTTGTGCTACAGGAAGCAAATTTCTGTTTGAAAAAGCTAGACTTTGCTTTCCTAACTGCCTGTGTATATTGGTTCCTAACTTCCCTTAAAGGTTGCATATCACGGGGGCTATTCGATGCTAATGCAGTACACCACAGAATGTTTTTGTGCTGGTCAAGGGCAGTCAAGTCTGGAGTGAACCAAGGGCTATATCTGTTCTTAGTTCTACATTTTTTTTATTTGCGGCATTGTCATTTAAGATGGTGAGGAAAGCACTTTTAAAGAATAACCAGGCATCGTCTCCTGACAAAATGAGGTCCATATCCTTCCAGGATACCCGGGCCAGGTCGATTAAAAAGGCCTGCTCGCTGAAGCGTTTTAGGCAGCGTATGACAGTGTTGAGGAGTGGTCATTTGACGGACGCAGGCAATGAGCCAGTGATCGCTGAGATCCTGGTTGAAGACAGCAGAGGTGTATTTAGAGGGCAGGTTGGTCAGGATGGTATCTATGAGGTTGCCTGTGTTTACGGATTTAGGGTTGTACCTGGTAGGTTCCTTGATAATTTGTGTGAGATTGAGGGCATCTAGTTTAGATTATAGGATAGCCAGGGTGTTAAGCATATCCCAGTAGAGGTCACCTAACAGTACAAACTGTGAAGATAAATGGGGGGCAATCAATTTGCATATGGAGTCCAGGGAACAACTGGGGGCTGAGGGGGGACGATAGCAAGCGGCAACAGTAAGAGACTTATTTCTGGAAAGATGGATTTTTAGAAGTAGAAGCTCGAACTGTTTGGGTACAGACCTGGATAGCATGACAGAACTCTGCAGACTATCTCTGCAGTAGATTGCAACTCCACTCCCTTAGGCTAGTTGGGGATGGAATGTTCTAGTTGGGGATGGAAATTTCAGAATTGTTGGTGGCCTTCCTAAGCCAGGATTCAGACACGGCTGGAACATCAGGGTTGGCGGAGTGTGCTAAAGCAGTGAATAAAACTTAGGGAGGAGGCCTCTGATGTTAACATGCATGAAACCAAGGCTTTTATCGTTACAGAAGTCAACAAATGATAGTGCCTGGGGAATAGGAGTGGAACTGGGGTCTACAGGGCCTGGGTTAACCTCTACATCACCAGAGGAACAGAGTAGGAGTAGGATAAGGGTATGGCTAAAGGCTATAAGAACTGGTCGTCTAGTGCGTTGGGGACAGAGAAAAAAAGTTGCATATTTCTGGGCGTGGTCGAATAGATTCAGGGCATAATGTACAGATAATGGTATGGTAGGATGTGAGTACAGTGGAGGTAATCAAATCCAATTTCAAGTCAAATGTATTTATAAAAACCTTCTTACATCAGCTGATATCTCAAAGTACTGTACAGAAACCCAGCCTAAAATCCCACACAGCAAGCAATGCAGGTGTAGAAGGACGGTGGCAAGGAAAAACTCCCTAGAAAGGCCAGAACCTAGGAAGAAACCTTCAGAGGAACCAGGCTATGAGGGGTGGCCAGTCCTCTTCTGGCTGTGCCGGGTGGAGATTATAACAGAACTTGGCCAAGATGTTTAAATGACCAGCAGGGTCAAATAATAATAATCACAGTGGTTGTCGAGGGTGCAACAGGTCAGCAGCTCAGGAGTAAATGTCAGTTGGCTTTTCATAGTCGATCATTCAGAGTATCTCTACCGTTCCTGCTGTCTCTAGAGAGTTGAAAACAGCAGGTCTGGGACAGGTAGCACGACCGGTGAACAGGTCAGGGTTCCATAGCCGCAGGCAAAACAGTTGAAACTGGAGCACCAGCACGGCCAGGTGGACTGGGGACAACAAAGAGTCATCAGGCCAGGTAGTCATGAGGCATGGTCCTAGGGCTCAGGTCCTCCGAGAAGAGAAAGAAAGAAAGAAAGAAAGAAAGAAAGAAAGAAAGAAAGAAAGAAAGAGAATTAGAGAGAGCATACTTAAACTCACACTGGACACCGGATAAGACAGGAGAAATACTCCAGATATAACAGACTGACACTAGCCCCCCCGACACATAAACTACTGCAGCATAAAACTGGAGGCTAAGACAACGCCTAACCCTAGGCGTTGAGTGATGATGAGAGAGGTTTCGTCTCTGGAGGCACCAGTTAAGTCAGGTGAGGTCTCGTGTGGTGGGGGTGGGACAGAAGAGCTAAGGCATTTTTTAACGGGACTGAGGGCTCTACGGTGAAATAAAACAATAAGAACTAGACAAGACAGTAGGTAGACAAGGCATATTGACATTAGAGACATAATGCAATCACAGGTGTTGATCAGGAGAGCTAAGACAACAACGGGTAAATGGCGATGAATGGGCAGAGCGGGTCAGTTAGATACAGGATCAGCTTGGGCTGATACGTAAACAAAATGAGGTACTGTGTTATTGAAACAGTCCAGGAGACATCAGCTGTGTAGCCAAGTGATCATAGGGTCAAAAGAGCAGCTATAGGTGAGTCAGGGTGCCGTTCAGTAGTCACTACTACACTAGGCGAGCAGGGGACACAGCATTCCAAAAAGCTAGCGGTCCGGGGCTAGTAGATGGTTCTTCGATGACATCGTAACAGAATAACCTTTTGAGACCATATCGGGCGGTCACGTCGGCAGTGCAGTCGTGATGGATCAGCGGGGCTCTGTGTCAACAATAAAGGTTCCAGTTCAATTGGCAAAGGAGGAATTGTATCCCTAGAATGAGCTGTTATATGGGCCTAACCCAAGGCTAGCTCAAGGTTAGCTGGTGCTTGTTTCGGGACACAGGTGTTAGCTAACAGTAGCCACTCATTTGCAGCTAGCAAGCTGCAATGATCCGGTGTAATAATCCAGAGCGGCAGGAATCCGGTGACGTGGTAGAGAGAAGCAGTCTGACATGTTATGGGTTGATATCGCGCTGTGCAGACTGGCAGGTGTTGTCCAAGCTAAGGCTGGATGGTGACTGAGAGAAAGGTGAAGATTGCTAGCCGTTGCAAACAAAGACTGGAAGCTAGTTTGCTGGCTAGCTCCTGATGGAAGTTCCAGTTATAAGGAAATAAAATAGCAGATCCATTCCACATTGGGTGAGGTGGGTTGCAGGAAAGTATATTTAGTTCGTAGATAGAAAGTGAGATGAAGATAATACGAGAAAGGACGGCTATTTACACGGGATAAGACAAAGACAAACACACACGTCTTACTACAACGCCATCTTGGATCAGATTAACAGTCACACTGGTATTTAGTACAGTATAGTGTTACTGCTTTCACATAGGATCTAACGGTATTTTGGGTAGAAGGGTAGAGCTGCTGCTTTCAAGGAGCGGGACACTAACCCGGAAGGTTATAAGAAAACCCGCTAGGCCCTCCGACAAACCATCAAACAGGCAAAGCGTCAATACAGGACTAAGATCGAATCGTACTACACCGGCTCCGACGCTCATCGGATGTGACAGGGCTTGCAAACTATTACAGACTACAAAGGGAAGCACAGCCGCTAGCTGCCCAGTGACACGAACCTACCAGAAGAGCTAAATTACTTCTATGCTCGCTTCGAGGCGAGTAACACTGAAACATGTATGAAAGCACCAGCTGTTCCGGACAACTGTGTGATCACGCTCTCCATAGCCAATGTGAGTAAAGACCTTTAAACAGGTTAACATTCACAAGGCCGCAGGGACAGACGGATTACCAGAACATGTACTCCGTTCATGTGCTGACCAACTGGCAACTGTCTTCACTGACATTTTCAACCTCTCCCTGTTTGAGTCTGTAATACCAACATGTTTCAAGCAGACAACCATAGTCCCAGTGCCCAAGAACATGACGGTAACTTGTCTAAATGACTTCCGACCCATAGCACTCACATCTGTAGCCATGAAGTGCTTTGAAAGACTGGTCATGGCTCACATCAACACAGTTATCCCAGAAACACTAGACCTACGCCAATTGACATACCGCCCCAACAGATCCACAGATGATGCAATCTCTATTGCACTCTGCACTGCTTTTTCGCACCTGGACAAAAGGAACACCTATGTGAGAATGCTTTTCATTGACTACAGCTCAGAGTTCAACACCATAGTGCCCTCAAAGCTCATCACTAAGCTAAGGACCCTGGGACTAAACACCTCCCTCGCAACTGGTCCATGGACTTCCTGACAGGTCGCCCCCAGGTGGAAAGGGTAGGTAACAACACATCCGCCACGCTGATCCTCAACACGGGGACCCGTCAGGGGTGCGTGCTCAGTCTCCTCCTGTACTCCCTGTTCACCCACAATGGTGTGGCTCCTGAACAGCGTCTACCCCCAGGTCTTTTTGCGTCTACCCCCAAAAGACTGCTGAACACTTAACCAAATGGCTACCCTGACTATTTGCACTGTATTACTATTTCCTTTTATTTATTTGTATTTATCCTTTGTCTTACTTTTTAACTCTGCATTGTTGGGAAAGGGCTTGTAAGAAAGCATTTCACGATAAGGTGACAAATAAAACTTGATTTGATTTGAACAGGTCCTATTTACCAACATTTCAACAAAGACAAGCGTTGTATGAAATATGTTGAATTTGCAGCTCTGAAACAATGTCAGGTGTTCAACCTTTTATCCATTAAAAAAAATATATACTTTTTATTGATTTCACTACAGCTATTCATTTGGTCTCCCATCCACAGTTTTAACCATGCCCAGCTTGGATATTTGTCACTGACTACTACCAATGTGCTATTGTGAGAACGATTATTGAGAGATGTTTTAATAACTAAATATATTCACTGTTGCTATTGAAGTGATTCCAAAGGGTCGGTTTAACAGAGCAAATGGAACATAACCATACTTTATACACTGAGTGCACAAAACATTAGGAACACTTTCCACGACATAGACTGACCAGGTGAATCCAGGTTAAAGATATGATCCCTTATTGATGTCACCTGTTTAATCCACTTCAATCAGTGTAGATGATGGGGTGGAGACATGTTAAAGAAGGATTTTTAATGCTTTAGATTAAAGAGACATTAATTGTGTCTGTGTGCCGTTCAGAGGGTGAATATTCAGAGACTAAATGTTTAAGTGCCTGTGAATGGGGTATGGTAGTAGGTGCCAGGCGCACCAGTTTGAGTGTGTCAAGAACTGCAACGCTGCTGGGTTTTTCACACTCAATAGTTTCCCGTGTGTATCAAGAATGGTCCACCACCCAAAGGATATCCAGCCAACTTAACACAACTGTGGAAAGCATTGGAATCAATATGGGCCAACATCCCTGTGGAATGCTTTTGACACCTTGTAGAGTTCATGCCCCGACGAATTGAGGCTGTTCTGAGGGCAAAAGGGGGTGCTCCTAATGTTTTGTACACTGTGTAAATCATATATCATCAATAATACTATTTACACCTGTATAGCATTTGCAAAGTCATCAACAGTTTTTGTTTTTATTCAGTCTAGGGTTCAACTAAAGATAGACAATACAATAGACCTAGAGTTTCAATCTTTGGTTGATTTCAAATGTAATCTTCAAGTGAATCATTTATATGTTGAATTTACGTCTCCATCTCAACTAAAAATCAAAGTTATTGAAGAATAAGACTAAATTAACTAACTTTATTTAAAGTTTGATTAGATTAGATTTAGTCTTATTCTTAACATAGATTTTTTTGTTGTTGAGATGAAGACATGAATCCAACAAATAAATTATGAACTTGTCGATTACATTTTGAAATCAACCAGAGTTTGAAACCCGATGCCTGTATGTATTCTCTATTTTTAGTTGAATTCTGGGTTGAAATCAAACAATAATCTCTTGATGACTGCGTAACTGCTGTATAGACCTAAATAGCATCGTGGACGATATACTGTACAGTATGATTGATCAAGTGTGGTGGTAACAGTTAATATCCTCTGTTAAACCGACCCTTTAGAATGACTTGGACAGCATCAGTGAATCTATTTAGTTTTGAGGTGGACATCTCTCTATCATAATTCTCACGATAGCATATTGGTACTAGTTAGTGACAACTATCAAAGCTAAGCAAGGCAGGGCTCAGTTAAAACCCTGCATGGGACACTGAAGAGATAGCTGTAGAGAAATCAGTTCTCCAGTAGGAGGTGCTGGTCAGCCTATAGTTTTTTTCTGATAGTGGATATAACTTTGAAGGTCTGACGTTATTTCAAAGGCACAAATTCAACCTATTTATACAAGGTTTGTCTATGTTGAAAATTGGTTACCATGATGACATAATCCTGTTTTTGAAATTTCACACTCAAACAACTGCCTAAATCGATGACTTTTGGCAAATCCGATGTATTTTATGTGTAGATTCCACGTCACAATACGTTGACAAATGACATTGAAACAAGGTAGATTCAACCAGTTTGTGTCCAGAGGGAGGTCTCCAGGAAATGTTAGCACAGGTGAGAGGAGAGAGCATATGGTTCTTGTTATATGCAAAGTTGCTTCATGTTACTTGCTTTTAATATCTTCAGTAAAGATTTTACGTCTGGAAAGCGTCATGAATTGCTCTCGTCCTGTGCCAGTGGAGATACATAGGGAATTCAGGAGCCAAAGGGGCCTTCCGTCATGCCACAAGGAACTTCTAATCACTAGACTGGTAGGCCATAAACATCTCAAGATAGAATGGCTTCTGAATAGAGCAGGTGGACAGGTGGTGAGAAATGCAGCTACTGGGGGTGTTAAGATAATAGGCCTACATTCAGTGCATTTATTTTTCAGTGACAATGTCCAATGTCCTCGTGTAAGGTGGCCCAACACTTCCATGCCATGTAGGTGTCAATTACACAGACGCCAACATTTCTCCCTGGACAAGTTTATGTATAGTGCATAGCACCACCTTGTGGGCAAGGCTGCATGGTACTGAATGAAACAGAAAATAAAGGTAAACTCCGACCCTGCTGGTTCACATTCTGAACAGAGAAAAAGTTTTATGAAAAATTACACATTTCTGCAAATATGATATTTGATAGGCATACTACCTTTGCCCAGTCATCCACTGAAGGCATTTTAGGGCATTCAGATTCTTTCTAATCTGTCAAACTCTGGACCCAAGAGAGGATTAAGGTGACGCTTGTTTTCTCAGTTCCCAGAATAACAACTTTCTACTCTGAAAAGGCCATTACGCTGCTCAATAATCTATGCTTTGCTCTATAAAATGACAAATATAGTGACTGTAGTAACTTTAATAGTTGTTTATTTTGTTATGTCATAGTCACAGTAACATTTGTGACTATGACATAAAGTATTCAGACCCCTTGACTTTTTCAAGATTTTGTTACATTACAGCCTTGTTCTAAAATGGATTAAAATAGTTTTTTCCGTCATCAATTTACACACAAAACCCCATAATGACAAAGTGAAAACAGTTTTTTAGAAATCAGAAATAGCTTATTTACATAAGTATTCAGACCCTTTGCTATGAGACTCGAAATTGAGCTCAAGTGCATCCTGTTTCCATTGATCATCCTTGAGATGTTTCTACAACTTGATTGGTGTCCACTTGTGGTCAATTCAATTGATTGGACATGATTTGGAAAGTCACACACCTGTCTATATAAGGTCCCACAGTTGACAGTGCATGTCAGAGCAAAAACCAAGCCATGAGGTTGAAGGAGAGCTCAGAAACAGAATTATGTTGAGGCACAGATCTAGGGAAGGGTACCAAAACAGTTCTGCAGCATTGAAGGTCCCCAAGAATACAGTGGCCTCCATCATTCTTAAATGGAAGAAGTTTAGAACCACCAAGACTCTTCCTATAGCTGGCCGCCTTGCCAAACTGAGCAATCGGGGTGGAAGGGCTTTGGTCAGGGAGGTGACCAAGAACAGAACCCGGTCTGATGGTCACTCTGACAGAGCTCCAGAGGTCCTCTGTGAAGATGGGAGGACCTTCCAGAAGGACAACCATCTCTGCAGCAATCCATTAATCAGGCCTTAATTGTACAGTGGCCATATGCAAGTCACTCCTAAGTAAAAGGCACATGACAGCCCGCTTGGAGTTTGCCAAAAGGCACTCTCAGACCGTGAGAAACATGATTCTCGGGTCTGATGAAACCAAGATTGAACACTTTTGCCTGAATGCCAAGTGTCACGTCTGGAGGAAACCTGGCACCATCCCACCGGTGAAGCATGGTGGTGGCAGCATCATGCTGTAGGGATGTTTTTCAGAGGCAGGGACTGGGAGACTATTCAGGATTGAGGGAAAGATGAACGAAGCAAAGTACAGAGAGATCCTTGATGAAAACCTGCTCCAGAGCGTTCAGGACCTCAGACTGGGCCAAAGGTTCACTTTCCATCAGGACAACGACCCTAGACCCACAGCCAAGACAATGCAGGAGTGGCTTCGGGGCAAGTCTATGAATGTCCTTGAGTGGCCCAGCCAGAGCCTGGACTTGAACCCAATCGAACATCGCTGGAAAGACCTGAAAATATCTGTGCAGCAACGCTCCCCATCCAATCTGACAGAGCTTGAAAGGATCTGGGAGAAACTCCCCAAAAACAGGTGTGCCAAGCTTGCAGCGTCATACCCAAGAAGCCTTGAGGCTGTAATAGCTGCCAAAGATGCTTCAACAAAGTACTGAGTAAAGAGTCTGAGAACTTATGTAAATGTATTATTTCAGTTTTTAATTTTTAATACATTTACAAAAATAAAAATAAAAAACAGTTTTTGCTTTGTCATTATGGGCTGTTTTGTGTAGATTGATGAGGTGCGAAGAAAAACATGTAATCCATTTCAGAATAAGGCTGTAACATAACAAAATGTGAAAAAAAGTCAAGTGGTCTGAAAAGTTTCTGAATGCACTGTAAGTCAAGATGATCTTGAATAATGATACAGTGTAGAGTTATGTGTAGCATATTTGACAAGTCTGTGTTGAGACGATAAACATGGATAATCACGCATATTCAGTTTTTTGTGATTTCTGTCGGTTAAGGAATTGTGTTTGCCCCTGTTTTTGTGAAGCATGTTGGAGGTGGGGGTTGATGAGAATAGACTAAGCAGTTATTGATTAAGTTGTGTGATTCAGTTCTTGACATGACATCTGTTTGACCAACTGCCAAGTGTGTCAAAGTGGAGCAGTGTTATTGTGAGTAGCCTAAATTACCATGGTTGCTTAGGGAATGTAACCTAGGCCTGCACGTGGGGCCAGGGGTTGAAGAAAATAGTCAATGTCTTAATTTAAGAAAATAGTCTTAAAGTTGGGCTAAGGGCTCTCTGATTCATTCTCTCTGCAATATTCATTCAGTATTTCAGAGCCATTATGAAAGACCAAGAAATGAAGTGAGAATATGATTGACTAAATGTAAAATAGAACTAATATCTGAAGGCCTACTCTTATATAGAACAGGTGCTTTCTTGCAGGGTCAAAGTGGTAGCTTTGATCAGATCAGATGATATAGGTGGTTCATGGCCACCAGAGGCTCCAGTTGCTCCATGGTTTGATTGAGAAGAAGCAGGCACAGACATATTTCTGACAGTGCCCAATTCTGAGTGGACAGAAGTTAAGATGAATATAGTGATATTGAATTCTAAACTATTCTTAATCTGAAACGTATTTGGCAAAATAAGCCTAATGTAGGCTATTATATTAAAGACTTACAAAGTTTGTTGCACTTTCTGAATAAGTCTAATCGTTTTTAGTCTGCTATGGCAGTTATGGGTTTAAAACCATAAAGGCACTTCTTTCATATGATTACTCATTTCTCTGTTGCTGAACCATGTCCATTTTAGAAAACGAAATGTGAGAATGTTGGCTATTTGTTCAGGTTGACATGCAGGCTACATGTTTCAGTGTATAAAAACATAATTTATTGAGGCAACACTATGTTCATCCAAGAAAATATAACAGTCAATTCACATTTGCACATAACGATCATCAACAGTTTTTTTCTCAAATGTTTAGAAATAAATTATTCACAGATTATTCACACTATCCTAGACGACTAAATTTGACTGGTTCTTGATAGGAGGAAAACAAGAGAATAAATAAGAATATACATGTATGGCTCCAGTGCCCAAAAGTATTTCCATCTTTAAGAGCATTCATTTGTGTCTTTGAAATGGACAAATAAAAACGACTCAAGTCTCAGCTTTGGGACATTCCTAGAGGATGAAAGGAGTTTATGTCCAGCAGCAATGTCCCTATGTGGTATAGAATGTCTGAGTACCAGTGTATTCCATCTCTCTGACGTATGTCCTCGCGCTTTTTGACTAGATCTGTGAAGGACATCAACGCGTGCCCCAACCGGACTGGCGCAAAGGCCCAGTGCGCCCATTTGTGGTCCTCGATTACCGCGTAACAGCTCGCCAAAACATGGTCAACTATGATGGTCCCTTGTGTGGTTACTGGGGCATAAGATCCCTCGTATTCTTCCACGTAAATCCTTTCCACAGTGACTGCCTTCAGGTGGTCTACGGCCTCATCCACAACAAACACCTGTTGCCCAGGTTTTACATTACTGGCAAACACTGCAGTCATATCGTCATCCGTAACGTTACTGGTGATGAAGACCAGGTGAGCCGGGGTCAGTCTTAACTTTCGGTTGGGCTTCTCTGTTTCAAAAACATAAAATTCGCGTTTTGACACTGGATCTTTGTCCAAGAACATGAGGAAATCGCTGGACACAATATTTCCTTCTATGTCTGCTGCTAACACCTTGTCGCCCACCTCCAGTTCTTTTACCAGCTTGCTTCGACCATCCTCGAGGAGAACTGAGGCAGATCCAGGGAAGCAGCCACCCGACTTTGCAGCAACTGAATTTTCTGGAGAAGAGCAGACAATAAAAAGTAAATACTTTGGACCAAGTCACTATTGCCATACAATTCTAAATGTAAACTGAATGATCTGGACAAATATAGGGCTTACTGATCTAACAAATGGGATAGGACAGTTGACATTGCAACATGAGTCACAAGTATTGTCTTATAACTGTGTAATAACAAGGGACTGCACTAGGCCTATCGAACAAACCCTAACAAATACACTGTTTTCTTGACATAGCAACGAGCGCAATAAACAGTGCATGAACGGTTGAGGAAGTCATTTATACTCTTTTTTTCTACATTTGAAATTTACATAAAAATATATTATTATTATTGTTATTACTATTAATTGTTCGTTCGTTGTGTTTACCTGCTTTCACAGAACAATGAATATGGGCTTTGGATTCATAATTGACCCAGTCGAATCCTGCCTCCACCGCGAGCCGGGATAACATTCCATATTTGCTCTTATCTCTGTCAGAGGTGGTGATATCCACAGCCCTTCCTTCATAGTGTAAAGATTCTTCGAAATGGTGTCCATCCTCGTCCCAGCCTTCTGTCACGCGCAGCTTCACTCCCGGCCATTGATTCATGACTGAAATAGCCAACGAGTTCAGTTTGTCCTTACATCTCTGAAAAGCATAAATAGATAATTGAGATGTCAGGAAACACAAGGGGTTAAATTGGAGGGTTACACACACACACACACACACACACACACACACACACACACACACACACACACACACACACACACACACACACACACACACACACACACACACACACACACACACACACACACACACACACACACACACACACATATAGCATGCAACTAAAGACATGGCTTTATTGATTGTATATAGACGCATCTGTTCCAATATATGTTTTTATTTATGTACATGTTTCGATTTGAAAAGAAACGAATAAACATTTTACAAATGTTATAGATGGTTATGGATTATCGAGTGACGCTGCTAATCTAAATTAATTAATTATCCCTATTCGATCTCTCTCTCCCTCTCTCGCTCTCTCTCTCTCTCTCTCGCTCTCACTCTGCGCTTGTGTGTGTGAAAGAGAGAGATAGAGAGGGATGGGAGGGGGGGGTAGTCCATAATACAAGTTTATCATAGCCTAACATTGACTGTCTAGAACCAGCCCCTTTAATAAGTGGTAGCAGTCGTGCGCATGGCATCCATAACGACTTGTCTTAATTTTCATGCTCTGATAAGCCCAACTGGAGACACAGGGTAGAACTGTCCATAGACAAAAAGAGTCCGATATGGTGCACAGTTTGTTTGAAATTGTTTCAAATCTATATTATACATAGGTATGCATAGTAACCATAAAGGCAAATCATAAATATTGAATAACTGTCACTTCAAATTGAGCGTCATTCATTGTTCTCGTGCCAAATGATCATTCGGGACCCAAAATATACATCTTCATGCGCTTTCTCACTATAGCCTACCTGTGTCATAAGTCTGTCAGCATTAGTGTTTTCCTCATCTTTGAAAATAATGTCAGGATTGTAGTTTGGTGTCAGGTCTTTAAATCTTTCAGAGTTCCTTGTGATCTTCCCTTCGTATTTGCCACTGGCCCCAAGGGTTTTCTCCGCCACGTTGGGAATGAACTGCTTGTAAGCCAAAGGCTTTAGTTTTTTCGGATGTCTTTGTTTTCCATATCCCTTGCCTGGACCACAGGCCAACCCAGCGGATGCTAGAAACAGGCAGATGAAGCCCACGAGCGCAATTCTTATCAGTATAAGCATCACGTCCATTGGATTAATTGTATTGAGGTCCCTGTTGTGTAGGCTGGCTATATCCTCTCACTTATCTCGCAGTCTCTCACACTCTGTCTGCCCTGTATCAGTGTCCTCGTCTTTCTCTCTCTACTCTAGGAGGCTATCAAACGACCGCTACCAAAGCAGGTGCGGTAATGACAGTTTGATGTCGCTGCCCTCAGAGCACATTGGAGCTGTGCTACTGCTGCTGCTTCAGAAAACCAGTCCAGACGCATATGAATGGGTTTCCTCCATTCTGTTCTATACTAGTGCTCTATATTAATGATAGCTCATCAATGTATATCAAATAAAGAACGTGATTGGCTCCACTTGACAAACTGTTTTTTCTCCAGGCTATTCAAATAGCAGGTTTGACAGTGTCAATCAGCCACTTATTAACAGTAATTCCTGAAACGTTTACTTACTTTCTTTTTGAGAAATGTATATTTCAATATTTCACATGTGTCTGTATTTTCTTGTAATCATAAGAAGTGGCATGCAGGCTAGTCAAAGAAAACATTTGTTTTAGTGCTGGTCTGGAATAAATATTTGCATACACTTTAGCTCTGCAGGACCAAGGTTGATGACCATACAATTTAAAACACATGAACTGTAGACATAATGGTCTGGATAGAAATGTCTATGCAGGTTAGTTGCACCAAGATGGTATGCAAGTCACAATACGTTAAGCTAAGGAGGGTGTGAAGTGAGGGAGACAGTAAGAGAATGCGTCCCAAAATGGCACCATATTCCCTATATAGTACACTACTTTTGACCACAGAGCCCTGGTCAAAAGTAGTACGTTATATAAGGAATAGGGTACAGCTTTTGACCAGAGTCCTGGTCAAAAGTAGTGCATTATATAGGGAATAGGGTGGCATTTGGGACGTGGACAGAATGTTCCTCAATGGGGATTAACATGTAGGAGAGTTTACTTCTATCTCCTATTCTCTCGTCAGAGAGAAAGTTTTTTTCCCCTGCTGCTGGACTACTGTGCCAATCACCACCAGTCTTCACATGGCAAGCATCTGTAGTCTAGGGCCAGCTGAACTCTATGGGTCAGAAACTGCCCTTCCACTAATGATACTGTATCTGCTAATTGCAGTGTGACAGTAGAATAAGTGAATGGGATTTCTATGATCATCTCTATGTGGTTGACATTTCAGAAGTGTTCTTGCCCCCCAAGTTGAAGTGTGTGAAATAATAAGCCCCACATCATTTTCTCATATGTAGTGGATTTGTTGAACAGTGTACTTTTTGCCCCTTGTCCCATTGCTGACATTTGCTTGGTCGTGGTTTGCATTGATTGCAGAAAAATGGCATGAAAGTGAGTAAAAACTCACCTACTTGTCACATTACAGAGCAAGACCCTCACAGAAACTGCACTCAATATACAGAAATGTGTTCATGAGTAGTGCAAAATGTGGTTTAGCAGTGCAAATCAGGAAATGGCTACAAGGTGAATACATTTGGCTGCATGTTAAGGCCATAGAGTAGTACCAGCAGGCCTACATACTTCTATTAATAAAAAACACTATCCAATAGCTGCAAGGCATTGTATTACTGAAACACACAATATATAACACACTGTAATATCTCAGTATTTCTCAATTACATGGTGTTTATGTTTTTTATTCAAGTGGCAAGGACATCATTTGAGGCAATTAAGAGTCAGAACTCCGGAATGAATTGTTAAAATGTTAGGATTAGAATTAACATTGAGATGCTAATCCTGATCCTCAAACTATGTTAAGAGTCTTAGAAGGACTCAAAATACTCAAACCGTAATATTTTCAAATGGGGACACTCTTTGGTATACTGGTGGTGGTACATCAAAACACATGGGAAGAAGGTCAAATAAAATAAATGTAAGAATTGAGTGCAAGGATCTCAAGCATTCTCGGTTGGATTCTGCCTATGGAATCAATAGAATGGTTGGGAACATTTCCCTTATACCATGACATCCTACAGACACATACAGTTCCTTGGTCATTCAAACTCAAGTCTACCTTATAAAAGTCTTTTAGCATGAGGTAAGTCATACTACATTCTTGTCGCCACTGTTGGCACTAAAAAAACAGATGAAATCAATATCGATAAAAGATTAAAGAGGACAGCCTCAATTTGTCGGAGCATGGACTCTACACGGTGTCGAAAGCAGTCCACAGGGATACTGGCCCATGTTGAATCCAATGATTCCCATGGTTGTGTCAAATTGGCTGGATGTCCTTTGGGTGGTGGACCATTCTTGATACACACAGGAAACTGTACCATATCCTGGTCAAAGGCACTTATTTTGTCTAACCCATTCACCCTCTAAAGGGCACACATACACAATCCAAGTCTCAAATGTCTCAAGACTTAAAAATCCTTCTTTAACCCGTCTCCTCCCCATAATCCAAACTGATTGAAGTGGATTTAACAAGTGACATCAATAAGGGATCATAGCGTCCACCTGGAGTTTATGTCATGGAGAGAGCAGGTGTTCATAATGTTTTGTACACTCAGTGTATAATCCCTGATGTACATTGCTCTAAAGACTGGATTGCATTTAAATGTAACCATGGGCCCAAAAATTGAAATATGAAAGACTGTGATTGTCATACTGTAGGTCTACTACAGTAGGTTGTTCTGTATCGTAGTTGGTTTGCTGGCAGATGAAACATACAAGACCCATTTAGATGTGGGTTCTCCAAAGCTGCTCCAACTGGGTGAAAATACAATTTAGGAACAGACTACAACCCAAATGGAACTACTACAGATGTCAGATTTTAAATTGAGCCAGTTTGATACAGCAGGTAAATAATCCTGCAGCAACACAAAATGTGAAATATGATGTGGATAATAATTCATGGACATTTTGTAGGGTTGATACATTTTTCGTAAGGGAAAATCAAGTCTGAAATATCAAAGTGAAAAGTACAACATCAGAATGCTTTTTAAAACTCAAATAAGTTACTGCATTGCAATAAAGTTCTCCTGCAACAAGGTGATCAAATTAAGATCCTACAACCTTATATAATAGTCCAGTCCTTTAAAAAGCATCAACGCGGAATATGCAGCGCTCCTTTCCGTTGCTACTGGTCACATGTATCCATCATGGACCAGGATGAAAATGAACACATCCATTTGAACAGAATGAGTGCACACCATGCAACACCACCAACAGAACAAGGGTGTTTAACAGCCACAGCAAACTGTGAAATTACAAAAGTATCCTTCAAATATCCTGGCAATTTATCAGTAATCAACCGATCATGTTTTGAAACTACTTCATCCTTTCTTTTAGTTAAGTGTAGAATTCCACAGTGTCTGTAACCCTTATTAACAGGTCAAAAATGTTAAGCTGTTTCCATGTTGTTTTTTCCTTCCTTCACCATAATCCTGTATCCAAATGAAAGTGCAAGTGCTTGAATATGTTCAATAACCAAAATACATTCTTCTGCATTGGTAGATTGACACTATCATCTCCAGCTTCGAAAATCTAATTAACAATTTCTCCCTATCTAGTTGACTAATATCTCTAATTTTCACTTCAGTGCTAAATTGCCCACTGGGAGAGAGAAAGGTTAAGCTACTGCAAACATGTAGTCTTTTTGTTAGGCAATAAAAAAGGCTTAGAGACCATTTGTGTCACCAGGAAATCCGAGTCGTTCTTTTCAATTAGCAGAACAACATGTGAGTGAATGGTCTTCCTGAGGTCAGTCTACATCTGTCCTGGGGGTGAGTCCAAAATGGCACCTTATTCCCCAGTAGTGCACTATAAAGGGAATAGGGTGCCATTTGGGATGTAACCCGGGTCACATGTGATGTGGCCCTTGGTGGAAAAACATCCTTCTCTTGTCCATTATTTTACAATCTCATTACTTAGCAGGATAATAAGAATTGTTCCAAATTAATGGTAACCTCTTTGAGTGACACAGCATTGTGCTTTTTTTAGGCCTTTTTGACTTACAGGTGGGTCATTTGAACATTTCTTTGTATTGTAGTATTTGTAAAGAAATCCTTCTCACTCAGGTCTCAACCCACTGGGCACAGATTCAACATCTATTCCACGTTGGTTCAATTTAATTTAATTGAAATTACGTGGAAACGATGTTAGTTCAACCAGTGTGTGCCCAGTGGCAATAGTCCTGAGTTGTTATGAATGCATATCAAATGCTTCGAAACCCTTTCTGGCTGTTCCTTTCTCATTTCATCCTCATGTTGTCCTTTTCCAAGCAAATTAATGTTCAGAACCATTCATCCAAGCCAACTGCAATTAAGAGAGGAGACATTGAAGTACTATTTTCATCAATCAGAACTTGGGTCTGTGGTTAGATCGAACAGTCTATTGCTATAGCAACCACTCTTTGCCATGGAGGAAAGTGGCAGGCAATTCCGCAAGGTGAAGGAAAAGACCATTGTGAGGTGGGTAGGATAGACAGAATCAATAAGGCAAAGGATAATGAAGATTAACTGAGACTTCAGCCTTCCTCTGAGAGATGTCTCCACCTGAACCACAGATAAGGCAAATAGAAAGTGTATGTTCAGTTGGCCTTTAGTCTAGGTAAGTTGTTCCCAACCGGGGTACTAGGACACCTAGGGGTACTTGACCTATTCATAGGGGGTACTTCAGAAGACTCATGAGACAATAGACCTACTGGTAAAATGCACATGATGGGGTACTTCAAGGGTGCTCCGGGAAGAGCGAAATTCAGTTGGTGGTACAGTAACCGAAAAGGTTGGGAACTACTGATCTAGGTGATATGTGAAAATTATGCCAAAGAGGCTATTAAAACAACTAATCCCTTTGAAAATGGCCTATGTGACATCGATAAGAGTCAGAAACACTTATTTTAATGTCAAAATTGACACAAAGTAGTCAGAGTGTAATGTCAAAGTGGGACAAAAATATAAATATTTAAAAAGGGAAAATAAAACACTAATATATCTTGATTAGATAAGTATTCAACTCCTTGAGTCAATTCATGTTAGAATTATCTTTGGCACCGAGTCTCTAAGAGCTTTGCACACCGGTATTGTACAATTTTTGGCCATTATTCTTAAAAAAATATTAAAGCTCTGTCAAGTTGGTTATTGATCATTGCTAGACAGTCATTTTCAAGTCATGCCATAGATTTTCAAACCGATATAAGTCAAAACTGTAACTAGGGCACTTAGGAACATTCATTGTCGTCTTGGTAAGCCACTCCAGTCTATATTCTACCATCTATTTTAAGTAATTGTCATGATGAAAGGTGAATTTGTCTCCCAGTGTCTGTTGAAAAGCAGACTGAACCAAGTTTTCATCTAGGATTTTGCCTGTGCTTAGCTTTATTCCCTTTTATCCCAAAAAACTCCCTGGTCCTTGCCGATAACAAGAATACCCATAACGTGATGCAGCCACCACCATGCTTGAAAATATGTGGTACTGAGTGGTACTCAGTGATGTGTTGTGTTGGATTTGCCCCAAACAAAATGCCTTGTATTCAGGACGAAAAGTTAATTTCTTTGTCACATTTTTTTCAGTTTTATTTTATTGGCTTATTGCAAACAGGATGCACGTTTTGGAATATTTTTGTTCTGTACAGGCTTCCGTATTTTCACTCTGTCATTTACGTTAGTATTGTGGAGTAACTAAAATGTTGTTGATCCATCCTCAGTTATCTCCTATTACAGCCATTAAACTCAGTAATGGTTTTAAAATCACCATTGTTCTCATGGTGGAATCCCTGCGTGGTTTTCTTTCTCTTCAGGCAAAGTGAGTTAGGAAGAAAAGGGCGCCTGTATCTTTGTGGTGACTGGGTGTATTGATACATCATCCAAAGTGTAATTAATAACTGCACCATGCTCAAAGGGATATTCAATGTCTGCTTTTTTCTACCAACATGCCTTTCTTTGCCAACCATTGGAAAACCTCCCTGGTCTTTGTGGTTGAAGCTGTGCTTGAAATTCACTGCTGACTAAGCTGACCTTACAGAAAATTGTATGTGTGGGGAACAGAGATGAGGTAGTCATTTAAAAATCATGTTAAACACTGTTATTGCACACAGAGTGAGTCCATGCAATTTATTATGTGACTTGTTAAGCACATTTTTACTCTGAACTTATTTAGGCTTGCCGTAACAAAAGGGCTGAATACTAATTGCTTTTAATTTTTTATTCATTTGTAACCATTCCTAAAAACATAATTCCACTTTGACATTACAGGGTATCGTATATACACAAAATCTCAATTTAATCCATTTTAAATTCAGGCTGAAACACAACGAAATGTGGAAAAAGTCAAGGGGTGTGAATACTTCCTGAAATATTAGGATGCTGACATGTAGGCTGTTTCATATGTAAGGCTCCTTGCTGACAGCCTACTGTACAAGGCATAATCCTGATTTCTAAGCATCTGGCTGTTACTGGATCTGATCAGCCTGCCAGGAATAAAGGATCAGATATGCATCTGCCTATAAAGCACGTTGACAGCTAATCTGCCTACAAGGAGCCTTACCTATAAAACAGACTACAAGGCAGCACCCTGACTTATCAGCAACTGAGGCTGAAATTGAATCTGATCAGCCTGTCAGTAATGGAGCTCACCCACAGTAAATGTAAATATCTACAAAACATGGTGTCCCTTATAATTATACACATTTAAGTTATGCAAGCTAACAAGTCTACCGAGCTACCTAGCTAGCTCACAAGACTAGCCAAGTTAGCTGCGTTGTTACTTGCATGTGATTGGCTGTGGTCTTGGGGGCAGCCTGGGAGACAGGGTTGCCTCTCGAGCTTCGTTCAGGGCTTATATGCCCAAGAGTACATTGCAATCAACGCAGCCACAGGGCTCCTTAATGAGGTGGTTATTGTGCAGCTGAACAAATTAATGAAATGTGTGGTACTTTTGATTATCTTGTGATCTCGATAAAACAACTTTTATAATGTCATGATCACGAGAAAATGATCTTGGGATCTTGACAAAATAACTTTTGTTATGCAGTGATCATGAGATAAATAAGTTGTGATCTCAACATAACAAGGGAATTTATTTATTTATTCATATGTCCGTCTGGACCTCCGTAC
The DNA here is from genome assembly GCF_023373465.1 of Oncorhynchus keta. NCBI lineage: Eukaryota > Metazoa > Chordata > Actinopteri > Salmoniformes > Salmonidae > Oncorhynchus > Oncorhynchus keta. The sequence goes on along the minus strand of NC_068443.1, from coordinate 26,034,811 downwards.
AAACCAACCCAGGGTCACAGATTAACACGTCACAGTTGGTTGCATAGTGTAACGGTGTCATCGGCCTGAATATAATCCAATCTGGAGCCAGTCAGTCTACATCTGTAAAGCCTAGAATTAACTTCCAAATGAGATTACCTTATTTCTCGAGCTATGTTAATAATTGAGGGACGATGACAATTGTTGACCCTGTTTTTCTGTTCGACCAAGTGCACAGTTGGGTGCCAGACTGATCCCATGATCATGAAGGGATGCCGGGAACTACCAGAAGGAGCAAAGGTGGGCAACATAACATGTCCAGAAATGTGATTGCAATGGTTTAGTGACCTCCAAAAATAATTTTGTTCACTGTTCACTTGCTATTTTCACAGCTTGTCAGACAAGACCTCAGAATAAAAGTGTGTCATGCGACACAAGTACAGTTGTGAAACCTTCTCTGTTGTTGCCATTCTCCCTCGACTCCTATGAAAGGACATACCATCATAGGAGTCGAGGGAGACTGGCACCAGTTATCCTTGAGCTAACCACGTGCTAGGCCCATATAACAGCTAATTCTAGGGCTACAATAGCTCTTTTGCCAATTGGCCTGGACCCTTTGTTGTCGATACGGAGAACCGTCGATCCATCACGACTGGTCTGCCGACGTTGTTGCCCGATGTGGTCTCAACGGGCTTCTCCGTTGCGATGTCACCGAAGACCCATCTTCTTGCCCCGGCCCGCTACCTTTCTAAGCGCCGTGTCTCCCACTTGCCTAGCGTAATACTGACTACTGAACGGCTCCCTGACTCACCTATTGCTGCTCTTTGGACTCTATGATCACTCGGCTACACAGCTGATGCCCCCTGGACTGTTTCAATAACACGGTACCTCATTTTGCTTATCTGTCGTTCCCAGCCTTGAATTCAGGTCCTGTATGTACCTAACTGACCCGCTCTGCCCATTCATCACCATTTACCCATTGTTGTCTTAGCTCTCCCGATCAACACCTGTGACTGCTTTATGACTCTCTCTAATGTCAATATGCCTTGTCTGCTGCTGTCTCGGCATGTCCTTATTGTTTTATTTCACTGTAGAGCCCTCAGTCCCGCTCAACATGCCTTAGATAGCTCTTTTGTTCCACCCCCGACACATGTGGAGACCTCACCTGGCTTAACTGTTCCCACCAGAGACGAAACCTCTCTCATTGTCACTCAATGCCGAGGTTTACCTCCACTGTACTCACATCCGACCATACTATTGTCTGTACATTATGCCCTGAATATATTCTACCATGCCCAGAAATCTTCTACTTCTATTCTATGTTCCCAACCCGAAAATAATCGAAAACTTAAACAAGCATTTCTCAACGGCTGGCCATGCCTTCCTCCTGGCTACTCCAACCTCGGCCAACAGCCCCCCGCAGCTACTCGCCCAAGCCTCCCCAGCTTCTCCTTTACCCAAATCCAGATAGCAGAGGTTCTGAAGGATCTGCAAAACCTGGATCCGTACAAATCAGCTGGGCTTGACAATCTGGACCCTCTGTTTCTGAAACTATCCGCCGCCATTGTCGCAACCCCTATTACCAGCCTGTTCAACCTCTCTTTCATATCGTCTGAGATCCCCAAGGATTGGAAAGCTGCCGCAGTCATCCCCCTCTTCAAAGGGGGAGACACCCTGGAACCAAACTGTTACAGACCTATATCCATCCTGCCCTGCCTATCTAAGGTCTTCGAGAGCCAAGTCAACAAACAGATCACTGACCATCTCGGATCCCACCGTACCTTCTTCGTACCTCCAGATGAGCTTCAATGCCATACAACAATCCTTCTGTGTCCTCCAACTGCTCTTAAATGCGAGTAAAACTAAATGCATGCTTTTCAACCGATGCGCTGTCCCTCGCTTCATATTCGTCGCCAAACCCACTGACTCCAGGTCATCTATAAGTCTTTGCTAGGTAAAGCCCCGCATTATCTTAACTCACTGGTCACCATAGCAACACCCACCCGTAGCATGTGCTCCAGCAGGAGCACACTCCTTCTTTTGCTGCCTTTCCTTCCAGTTGTCTGCTGCCAATGACTGGAACGAATTGCAAAAATCACTGATGCTGGAGACTTATATCTCCCTCACTAACTTTTAGCATCAACTGTCAGAGCAGCTTACCAATCACTGCACCTGTACACAGGCCATCTGTTAATAGCCCACCTAACTACCTCATCTCCATATTGTCATTTATTTTTCCTCTTTTGCACCCCAGTGTCTCTACTTGCACATCGTCCTCTGCACATCTATCACTCCATTGTTTAATTGCTAAATTGTAATTATTTCACCACTATGGCCTATTTATTGCCTTACCTCCCTAATCTTACTACATTTGCACACAATGTATATAGATTTTTCTATTGTGTTAGTGACTGTATGTTTGTTTATCCCATGTGTTGCTGTGTTGCTTTTGTCGCACTGCTTTGCTTTATCTTGGCCAGGTCGCAGTTGTAAATGAGAACTCGTCAACTGGCCTACCTGGTTAAATAAAGGTGAAATCAAATTTAAAATTACAATAAAATCATGACCTCTGATCTTTACCCGAGTTACTGCCCTGATGACACAGCCAGGTTAATCAACAACGGCAGGTAATGTATGTTATGTGAAATGTTCCAAGCAGATACATCATTTTGGTTGTGAAGTGCATTAGCCAAAAGCTTTGTGCTTCCTTTTGAACCAAATGGAATTTACCATTTGGTTGTTTATAATTTCACCCTGTCAAAGGCCCTCCTAGAAAACACCACCTCATAAGATGGCCTGCTGCAGTTTTGTATTTGTATTTATTATGGATCCACATTAGCTAAGGCAGCAGCTACTCTTCCTGTCTATGACTAGGGTGGCTGGAGTCTTTGACAATTTTTAGGACCTTCCTTGACATCGCCTGGTATAGAGGTCCAGGATGCCAGGAAGCTTGGCCCCAGTGATGTACTGGGCCGTACCCACTACCCTCTGTAATGCCTTGCGGTCGGAACTTGAAGCTCTCAACCTGCTCCACTACAGACCCGTCGATCAGAATGAGGGCGTGCTCGGTCCTCCTTTTCCTGTAGTCCACTATCATCTCATTTGGCTTGATCATGTTGAGGGAGAGGTTGTTATACCGGCACCACACGGCCAGGTCTCTGACCGCCTCCCTATAGGCTGTCTCTTCGTTGTCAGTGATCAGTCCTACCACTGTTGTGTCATCTGCCAACTTAATGATGATGTTGGAGTCTTGCCTGGCAGTGCTGTCATGGGTGAACAGGGAGTACAGGAGAGTACTGAGCATGCACCCCTGATGGGCTCCCTTTTTGAGGTTCAACGTGGCAGATGTGTTGTTACCAACCCATACCACCTGGGGGCAGCCCGTCAGGAAGTCCAGGATCCAGTTGCAGAGGGAGGCTCCATAGCTAAGTGATGAGCTTGGAGGGCACTATGTTGTTGAACTCTGAGTTGAAGTCAATGGATAGCATTCTCACATAGGTGTTCCTTTTGTCCATGTGGGAAAGGACAGTGTGGAGTGCAATAGAGATTGCATCATCTGTGGATCTGTTGGGGCGGTATGCAAATTGGAGTGGGTCTAGGGTTTCTGGGATAATGGTGTGGATGTGAGCCATGACCAGCCTTTCAAAGCACGTCCTGGCCACAGACGTGCGTGCTACGAGTCGGAAGTAATTTAGGCAGGTTACCTTTGTGTTCTTGGGCTATGGTGGTCTGCTTGAAACATGTTGGTATTACAGACTCAGTTAGGGAGAGGTTGAAAATGTCAGTAAAGAGTAAAAATGTCAGTAAAGTTGGTCAGCGCATGCTCGGAGTACACGTCCTGGTAATCCGTCTGGCCCTGCAACCTTGTGAATGTTGACCTGTTTAAAGGTCTTACTCACATCGGCTACGGAGAGCGTGATTACACAGTCATCCAGAACAGCTGATGCTCTCATGCATGCTTCAGTGTTGCTTGAAGTAATTTAGCTCGTCTGGTAGGCTCGTGTCACTGGGCAGCTTGCGGCTATGCTTGCCTTTGTAGTCTGTAATAGTTTGCAAGCCCTGCCACATCCAACTAGCATCTGAGCCGGTGTAATACGATTCAATCTTAGTCCTGTAATGAGGCTTTGCCTGTTTGATGGTTCGTCTGAGGGCATAATGAGATTTCTTTTAAGCGGCCAGGTTAGAGTCCTACTCCTTGAAAGCGGCAGCTCTACCCTTTAGCTCAGTGCGGATGTTGCTTGTAATCCATGGCTTCTGGTTGGGGTATGTACATATGTTCACTGTGGGCATGACGTCATCGATGCACTTATTGATGAAGCCAGAGACTGATGTGATGTACTCCTCAATGCCATCGGAAGAATCCCAGAGCATATTCCAGTCTGTGCTAGCAAAACAGTCCTGTAGCTTAGTATCTACGTCATCTGACCACTTCTTTATTAATAGACTCACGGGTGCTTCCTGCTTTAGTGTTTGCTTGTATGCAGGAATCAGGAGGATAGAATTGTGGTCAGATTTGCCAAATGGAAGGCGAGGGAGAGCTTTTTAAATTTCTCTGTGTGTAGAGTAAAGGTGGTCTAGAGATTGTTCCCTCTTGGTTGCGCATTTAACATGCTGGTAGAAATGAGGTAAGACAGATTTAAGTTTCCCTGCATTAAAGTCCCCGGCCACTAGGAGCGCTACCTCTGGATGAGCTTTTTCCTGTTTGCTTATGGCCTTATACAGCTCATTGAGTGCTGACTTAGTGCCTGCATTGGTTTGTGGTGGTAAATAGACAGTTACGAAAAATATAGATGAAAACTCTCTTGGTAATAGTGTGGTCTACAGCTTATCATGAGATACTCTACCACAGGCGAGCAAAACCTTGAGACTTCCTTAATATTAGATTTCGTGCACCAGCTGTTGTTTACAAATATACACAGACAGCCTCCCTTGACTTACCGGAGGCAGTTGTATTTTATCCATGTCGTCGTTCAGCCATGACTCAGTGAAACACAAGATATTACAGTTGTTGATATAAATACAAGTAGTGATGAAGTCAATCTCTTCTCCACTTTGAGCCAGGAGAGAATGACATGCATATTATTAATGTTAGCTCTCTTCTCTGTGTACATCCAAGGGCCAGCCGGGCTGCCCTGTTCTGAGCCAATTGCCATTTTCCCAAGTCCCTTTTTGTGGCACCTGACCACACGACTGAATAGTAGTCCAGGTGCGACAAAACTAGGGCCGGTAGGACCTGCCTTGTTGATAGTGCTGTTAACAAGGTAGAGCAGCGCTTTATCATGGACAGACTTCTCCCCATCTTAGTTGAAGTTTAGGGTTTAGTGAATGATTTGTCCCAAATACAGTGCTTTTAGCTTTGAAATATTTTGGACTAACTTATACCTTGCCACCCACTCTGAAACTAACTGCAGCTTTTTGTTAAGTGTTGCAGTCATTTCAGTCGCTGTAGTAGCTGACGTGTATGGTGTTGAGTCATCCACATACATAGACATACTGGCTTTACTCAAAGTCAGTGGTATGTTGTTAGTAAAGTGGCCTAGACTGCTGCCATGGGGAATTCCTGATTCTACCTGGATTATGTTGGAGAGGCTTCCATTAAATAACACCCTTTTTGTTCTGTTAGACTGACTTGCCTGGTTAAATAAAGGTTAAATAAAAAAAGACAGGTAACTTTATCCACATTATAGCAGGCGGTGTAAAGCCATAACACATATGTTTTTCCAGCAGGAGACTATGATCGATAACGTTAAATGCCGCACTGAAGTCTAACAAAACAGCCCCCACAATATTTTGGGGTCGAGAGATGTCCAGTTTGAAGCCGAACATGCAGCATATAGAAGACCATCAAGGGGGCCCTCATGACAGTCATGCAGACATGCCCTCGCTGTGAGCATTCCTATGAATGGAGCAGTCAGCCACATGTTGGCAACTATCCGGCCAGCAAACTTCACCTGTCGGCAACAGCTTTCACAGGCTCATCATTTATACAAGTACAGAAGGTAACTCACTTCATTTGTTTTCTACGTTTGATAACCCAATTGTGAAACATCATTTTTGTAAACCGACCTCATGTGCTGGTTATTTTCTACTTCTTAGATGCATATACTGTCCAAGACATAACCTAGCCTGGTAGAACCAGCCTGATGGCTGTGTTCACCATTCTATTTCACTTCAGATATCCTTAAATGTGAAGTGAAATAGAATGGTGAACACAGCCATCAGGTTGGTTCCCCCAGGCTAATCATAGCCACCATTGATAATATGTAATCAGTGCTCTCTCTGTGTGTGTGTGTGTGTGTGTGTGTGTGTGTGTGTGTGTGTGTGTGCGTGTGTGTGACTGACAAGTATTTTTGATGAGGGGCCAGGAGCTGATCTACGCTGCTGTGCCCATCAATGGAGCTCTCGCAAAGACCTTACCTCCAGCCTCACTTCTTGCCTGTGCACCAACAATCTTCATTTTTGGTCTCAATCAAAGGTTCAGGTTAGGTATAAGGTTAGCAGAGTGGTTAGGGTTAGGGTTAAGGTTAGGGTTAGGTTTAAAATCACATTATATGATGAATAATTTAACAAATAAGCATATTTTATGACTTTGTGGCTGTGGTAACTATTGACGAATCTCCAAAACGCCCCCTGCCCAATGCCAGACAACACATGTTCTTGTGTTCATATCTGCTGAACCAAACACGATAACACAGAAAAGGTCATGTCTATGGCTATGTTTTGATGGTCAAGGATTACAATGGTGCCAAGCACAACATCATAAAGTTCAAATTATTATATAATGGTGAACGAGGGTAAGCCATAGATTAAGAAATCCAATTAAATCGTTGTTTCTGACAATGTACACAATATAATGTTTTTTAAATATTATATTGTTGGAAAGTGAATCTAATGCTGGAAAGTGAATCTCAATTTGGGGGTAATGCCATCAACCATTTTTGAATAAACCATGTTTTATTCTACATCACCAAAAATGTACGGAGTCAGCCATTGACACCAAACTAAAGAAGGAGCAAGCAGGATTCTGAACTTCCCAATTCTCACTTCATAGACTTCAAGGCTTTTGGTAGTATACATGGTGACACTCTCTTGAAGATCTTGAGATCCGATTGAATACAGTTGAAGTCGGACGTTTACATACACCTTAGCCATACATTTAAAGTCATTTTTTTCACATTTCCTGACATTTAATCCTAGTAAAAATTCAGTTAGGATCAGCACTTTATTTTAAGAATGTGAAAGGTCAGAATAATTTTTATTTAATTTATTTTTATTTCACCTTTATTTAACCAGGTAGGCAAGTTGAGAACAAGTTCTCATATACAATTGCGACCTGGCCAAGATAAAGCAAAGCAGTTTGACACATACAACAACACAGAGTTACACATGGAGTAAAACAAACATACAGTCAATAATACAGTAGAAAAATAAGTCTATATACAATGTGAGCAAATGAGGTGAGATAAGGGAGGTAAAGGCAAAAAAAGAACATGGTGGCAAAGTAAATACAATATAGCAAGAATGGTAGATTTGCAGTGGAAGAATGTGCAAAGTAGAAATAAAAATAATGGGGTGCAAAGGAGCAAAAGAAATCAATAAATACAGTAGGGGAAGAGGTAGTTATTTGGGCTAAATTACAGATGGGCTATGTACAGGTGCAGTAATCTGTGAGCTGCTCTGACAGCTGGTACTTAAAGCTAGTGAGGGAGATAAGTGTTTCCAGTTTCAGAGAATTTTGTAGTTCGTTCCAGTCATTGGCAGCAGAGAACTGTAAGGAGAGGCGGCCAAAGGAAGAATTGGTTTTGGGGGTGACCAGAGAGATATACTGTACCTGATGGAGAGCGTGCTACAGGTGGGTGCTGCTATGGTGACCAGCGAGCTGAGATAAGTGGGGACTTTACCAAGCAGGGTCTAGTAGAGAGAACAATTTATTTCAGCTTTTATTTATTTCATCACATTCCCAGTGGGTCAGAAGTTTACATACTCTCAATTAATATTTGGTAGCATTGCCTTTAAATTGTTTAACTTGGGTCAAACATTTCGGGTAGCCTTCCACAAGCTTCCCACAATAAGTTGGGTGAATTTTGGCCCATTCTCCTGACAGAGCTGATGTAACTGAGTCAGGTTTGTAGGCCTCCTTGCTCGCACACGCTTTTTCAGTTCTGCCCACACATTTTCTATGGGATTGAGGTCAGGGCTTTGTGATGGCCTCTCCAATACCTTAACTTCGTTGTCCTTAAGCCATTTTGCCACAACTTTGGAAGTATGCTTGGGGTCATTGTCCATTTGGACAACCCATTTGCGACCAAGCTTTAACTTCCTGACTGATGTCTTGAGATCTTGCTTCAACATATCCATATACTTTTCCTCCCTCATAATGCCATCTATTTTGTGAAGTGCACCAGTCCTTCCTGCAGCAAAGCACCCCCACAACATGATGCTGCCACACCGTGCTTCACGGTTGGGATGGTATTCCTCGACTTACAAGACTCACCCTTTTTCCTCCAAACATAACGATGGTAATTATAGCCAAACAGTCTATTTTTGTTTCATCAGAACAGAGGACATTTCTCCAAAAAGTATGATCTTTGTCCCCATGTGGAGTTGCAAACCGTTGTCTGGCTTTTTGTGGGGGTATTGGAGAAGTGTCTTCTTCCTTGCTGAGCGGCCTGTCAGGTTATGTCGATATAGGACTCGTTTTACTGTTAATATAGATACTTTGGTACCTGTTTCCTTCAGCATCTTCACAAGGACCTTTGTTGTTGTTCTGGGATTGATTTGCACTTTTCGCACCAAAGTACATTTATCTCTAGGGGACAGAACACGTCTCCTTCCTGAGCGGTATGACGGCTGCGTGGTCCCATGGTGTTTATACTTGCGTACTATTGTTTGTACAGATGAACATGGTACCTTCAGGTGTTTGGAAACTGCTCCCAAGGATGTACCAGACTTGCGGAGGTCTACAATCTTGGCTGATTTCTTTTGATTTTCCCATGATGTCAAGCAAAGAGGCACTGAGATAGAAGATGAGCCTTGAAATACATCCACAGGTACACCTCAAATTGACTCAAAGGATGTCAATTTGCCTATCAGAAGCTTCTAAAAACCATGACATCATTTTCTGGAACTTTCCAAGCTGTAGTAGTGTATGTACACTTCTGACCCACTGGAATTATGATACAGTGACTTATAAGTGAAACAATCTGTCTGTAAACAATTTTTGGGAAAATGATTTGTGTCAAGCACATAGTAGATGTCCTAACCGACTTGCCAAAACTATAGTTTGTTAACAAGAAATTTGTGGAGTGGTTGAAAAACTAGTTTTAATGACTCCAACCTAAGTGTATGTAAACTTCCGATATCAACTTTATACTCAGTTTGTCACTCCAACCTCCTACTCTGTACACCTAAAGAAGGCTCCTTCCATCTTCACCTTGCCACATAACTGCTGCTTGCTCGTTGGGGTCTGGGCCGAGTTGTTGTAAAGCACACTGTGACAATCGTTGTTGTTAAAAGTGCTATATAAATAACATTTGTGTTCATTGATTTTGATGTGATGCATATTGAGCTTGTTCGATGTTATATCGACTTCTCGTGCAATCACGCTATACAAATGTATGAAATGTGTTCAGTGTTTTCACTGTCAACACAAAAATATCGATAGTTCAGATTTACCACCGCTTAGACCTATTTCCACCCCCATCCAAAAGTATACAAAATCATTGAAATGACACTAGTAAGCTTGACAAGAACCATAATGATGAGCAACCTATTCAAATGTGTCAACGTTGACACAAGTTCCTCACACTCACACACCCAAAACTCACAACCACAGGATTTTTACTCAGCTATAGTATAGCAAGTATTCCACACCTCATTCCTCTGTTGAGTCTTGTCTCATGTTCTAGAGCAGGAAATATAACGCTTCCACTAAAGTAAAACAATTTAGACAGAAAAAACCTTTCAGGAAACCTTTTCTCCTTTCTGACTGACACCTGTGGTCATGGCCCTTCCATGATGTAATGGTATATGTATTGTATGAGAAAACATATTGTGCTAACGACTTTACTGTTGCGGTTCTCTTTAACAAGAGATGTATTATGCTCGGATCCTTGTATTTTAGGAAGAATAGAAATAGGAGGAAAGTGAAGATTGTTATAATAAATAAATCCTCCACACAAAGCTCATTCATGGGGTCATTTTTATTTCCCCTTTACTGTAGATATCTAGTTGAGTCAGTCACATTCTCTAGTGCTGAAGGGGAAAAAAGGTCACCATAGGTTCCAGATTGTTCTCGATAAGCCTTTTGCAACAGTTACAAGGCAACCCGAGGCAATCATTTTGCAAATCCACAACAAGGTTTGTTGGATAATCAGTGTATTTACATTTGAAAAAAATATTTGTCTTCACTGGTAAATGTGATAACCCAGCCCAACAACCACATAAGTTGTTGATCTATTTAGTCTAGATGCTAACGTTAAGGAAACATTTGAGTTAACTGTTGGAAATTGGATATCACTAGAAATGTGGTTGAAATTGTGTTTGTGTGGAGTTTTATAACATGGAGCTGCAGGATAAAATGACTCTCATCCTCTTTTACAATGCAAGCAGCTACTAGACAATGTCATTACAAAAAACAAAAATAACGCAATTTTACAAACATTCAAACCAATTATGTAATCCTGTTTCGGTCAAAACCACTCTCTCATCGGGGGAATTTAGGGCCCTTTAAATGGCCCATTAGAGAGAACAATATGGAGTGTCAGCACTGAACAACTAACAAAAGAGGATTTTATGGGAAATGTGTACAGGAATTAGCAATAATTCTTGCCACTAATCTTTTTCCCAGCCACCACTCAAAGGATCAGCTTATGAACCTCATAACCTTTCACGTTGACATCATCAAACATTCATCAACCAGTGTTAAATCGATCAGTTCTACCAACAAATTGACAATTCAATCATATTTGTATAGATTGACATGCTTTTGTCAATCGTAAGTGGATTCTTGTGTTTGTTACAAGTAAGGATATGTGGTGTGAGGTGCCTTTGCTACACTTCAGCAGCGAACATGCCTCACTAGACATGTGCATAATGATTGTTTGGTTTGAAAGTAGCATTTGGCTAGTCTGGATAACACCTAACTAGTCTGGAATGGCTCTGTGATGTTGTCGGCACAATGCGTTGATAATGATGGGGTTTTTGCTTTTCGCTATCCTCTGTATCTTTCTCACTCAAACACCCACAGCCACACACAGCACCCGAGCACCGCCCCCTTCCTTTACACAGGTTGGGTTTTAACATCTCAACCCCCGAGGAGGAAAAAAAACTAACATTTGAGAGAACCAATCAAACCTATTGCACAATTTCTGAGCGAATTCTGCGTCAACAAATGGCCTCCTTTCCAGACCAGTTTGTCACAGCTATCCCTGCGCTGTGATCACATGGGCCGCATCAGCCAGGCTTGTATTGGGCATCTTTCAGGGCATCTTTCAGTGCCATAAGAAACTGTGAAATATCAAACAAAATGGCAGATCGATAACTCCTCAGGCTGTAATAAGCTCTGCCACATATTGTGATATGTGGAGCTTTCTGTCATCTTAACCACATACAGATTTATTGAAAATCCATCTTTAAGACGAGAGTTTGACATAACGTAGCACTTAGTAAATTAAGTAAAACCTAAATGTAGGATTTGTATTTAATTCAGTTTTTTTTTTCTCTAGCTATGTTCCTCTTGAGATAAAAACAAAAAAAACATGGCAACATCATCTCCAATAATTAATGAAGGGCACTTGAGATCTTCTCACTGAACCAAATGATCTAATTCAGTTTAACATTAAGATCGAGATCCAATCTATTACTGGTAATCACTTTTGCTTTGTTTGTTTACTTTGCAGACTGAATGTGGCACCATGTAACTTGTGTGTGATAAAACATAAGAGCGCAATAATATTGAAAAATCTGAGAAGTATGAAAACATATACCTTCTTATTACTGGTGAAACAAAAAGCAAAGGATAATATTTTAATGTTATATCCATGACAGTATAAGACCCCATCGAATGGAACAAAGCAGCTGACTCAACTTGACTGCTTTATAATCAAATAAGTGATTGGCACTGAAGGCCCAAGTCTCTCTGTTAGAATACACTGACTGCACTAATGATAAATCTGCTGAGGTGTACAGAAATTGTGATAAGCAATAACTACATACAGCCTGTAGGGAATACAGCGTAGAACTGAGGGCTCTTATATGACATTGATTTTCCTACAGACAATAGCCATCTATTACAACTACAGGTAAATAATCATGTATGTTTTGATATGGTTTCCTTTTAGGATACATGGGTATTACAACAAAATCTTACAATATTGTGATAACGTTTTGTGAATCACTTTTCCTCAATTGTAAAACTCTTTCTCTTAGGAGCCCTTGGTGTCCTTGGTAGACTAAGAAGCTAAGGTCAGCAATTATTTAAATATACATACCGTGACATTTTTTACAACAAAAAAAGACCACTTGGAATAGAGAGCAGGAAGCTACACCTTAAAGTATGAATGGACCTATGGTTTTTCTTGATGTTTTTTTTCATTTTAATTGCAAGAGAGAACCAGACATAGAATTTCCTTTCAGACATCGTATTTCCTTTTTATGGGAGGTAATGATTACCCACCATAAGCAGCTCAAGGACATCACAGACAACTGACGTGATCTATCTTTCATGTGAAGTACCTCATAACGTTACCCATAGTCGACCATCAAACTCGCACAACCGTGTATGTCTCTCTGCAATTAGCTGCTCTGAGACACAGGGTCGCTCAACAGTCACCTTGCTATATGACAGGTAATCCAAATGAACTCGTAGGAAAAATAGTTGTTTTAAGAGTGACTATAAATCTGACATGTGCCAGTAGACTATATTCCCAGTACTGCACCAAGATACTTGTACTATTCAATTGAGACATGTTGAAAAGGAGATGCTATAATCCTTATCTTGACAATTGGAGCTTTTCAGCATTTCAGGTTTTTCCAGATTACCTTGCTTGATTTACTATTGACAATGAGCTGAAACACACTGGCAAACAACAAGTGTGTGAAGTGTGAAAGCCTGACAGGGTGGTAATGTAGACACAACGTGAGAAGATAATGTAGGCACAACACAAGAAGATAATGTAGGCACAACATGAGAAGATAATGTAGGCACAACGCGAGAAGATCATGTAGGCACAACGTGAGAAGATCATGTAGGCACAACGTGAGAACATCATGTAGGCACAAGGTAAGAAGATACGTAAGGAAGTGTGCAAGTGTGCCCATGAAGCCATTGGAGTAAACCGAGTAATTGAGTCCACTGTACAGAATTAAAAACAAATGCTTCAGGTTCATACAGGGATTTTAGTCATTCGTCATACATCAGGAATATAGTACCTCACATTCTCCAATGTCAGAAATATATTTCGCTAACATGGAGGAAAATATATGGAAAATCCATTATAAAATGATACAGTGACAAACAACCTTATTTAATTGTAAAATATTGATCTAGGTTTTATGACAAGTTAACCTCCCGTGGATGGGTGTTAATAGATTTTGAAACAGCCATTAATAGCACATAAAACATGTTTGGTTCTAAGCATTTCGTGTTTTCAAATACATTCTTTCTTTTTTCAATGGCAGAAACTATATTTATTTTTTCATAGGATTAGACAAATACGGTAGCTATTGGCTGGTGTAATGGCAGAAACTATGATTGAATGTCTCAGATACTATGTTCCCTGGAGCTATATTGATTGTTCATTGTCTTGGAGAAGGAACAGGTTCCAGTTTCTATTGCTTTGAGGGAAATGATCATATATTGAACATTTCATTTATATTACTACACTCAGTAAAAATGTTGGTAAAAATTCTGGTTGGTATGCCACACAACACATTCTTTTTCATGTCCTTCAAGCCGAATAGGGATAATTATCATTTTAACATGATACCCCCAGGCAATATCCATGCCTACATTTGATGTAAAATACAGTATGTTAGTGTGATTCCGGAGTGGCTTTTGCAATGGAGCTCAAAGGCAGGAAAAGTCTTTGGGAAGGAAGTGATGTATAGATTTCCCAGCGTATTCATGAGCTGGTGAAAGTTTATGGCCAAATGTGAAAACTTTGTTTGTGTACTCCAGTAGAATGAATACTCAATTCTCTAAACATTTATTTATTTATTTTTCATTTCACCTTTATTTAACCAGTTAGGCCAGTTGAGAACAAGTTCTCACTTACAACTGCGACCTGGCCAAGATAGAACAAAGCAGTGCGAAGCAAACAACACAGAGTTACACATGGGATAAACAAACGTACAGTCACTAACACAATAGAAAAATCTATATAAAGTGTGTGCAAATGTAGTAAGATTAGGGAGGTAAGGCAATAAGTGGGAAAATAATTACAATTTAGCAAATAAACACTGGAGTGATAGATGTGCAGAAGATGAATATGCAAGTAGAGATACTGGGGTGCAAAGGAGCAAATAAAATAAAAAATATGGGGATGAGGTAGTTAGATGGGCTATTAACAGATGGGCTATGTCGGTGCAAAGATCGGTAAGCTGCTCTGACAGCTGATGCTTAAAGTTAGTGAGGGAGATATAAGACTCCAGCTTCAGTGATTTTTGCAATTCGTTCCAGTCATTGGCAGCAGAGAACTGGAAGGAAAGGTGGCCAGAGGAGTTGGCTTTGGGGGTGACCAGTGAAATATACCTGCTGGAGCGCGTGCTTTCGGGTGGGTGCTGCTATGGTAACCAGTGAGCTGAGATAAGGTGGGGCTTTACCTAGAAAATACTGATAGATGACCTGGAGCCAGTGGGTTTGGCGACGAATATGACGCGAGGGCCAGCCAAGGAGAGTATACAGTTCGCAGTAGTGAGTAGTATATGGGGCTTTGTTGACAAAACGGATGGCACTGTGATAGACTGCATCCAATTTGCTGAGTAGCGTGTTGGAGGCGATTTTGTAAATGACATCAAGGATTGGTAGGATAGTCAGTTTTACGAGGGTATGTTTGGCAGCATGAGTGAAGGATGCTTTGTTGCAAAATAGGAAGCCGATTCTAGATTTGGATTGAAGATGCTTATTGTGAGTCTGGAAGGAGAGTTTACAGTCTAACCAGACACCTAAGTATTTGTAGATATCCACATATTCTATGTCAGAACCGTCCAGAGTAGTGATGCTGGATGGGCGTGCAGGTGCTGGTAGCGATCGGTTGAAGAGCATGCATTTAGTTTTGCTTGCGTTTAAGAGCAGTTGGAGATCATGGAAGGTGTGTTGTATGGCATTGAAGCCCGTCTGGAGGTTTGTTAACACAGAGTCCAAAGAAGGGCTAGAAGTATACAGAATGGTGTCGTCTGCGTAGAGGTGGATCAGAGAATCACCAGCAGCAAGAGCAACATCATTGATGTATAACAGAGAAAAGAGTTGGCCCAAGAACTGAACACTGTGGCACCCCCATAGAGACTGCCAGAGGTCCGGACAACAGGCCCTCCGATTTGACACACTGAACTCCATCTGAGAAGTAGTTGGTGAACCAGGCAGGCAGTCATTTGAGAAACCATAGCTTTTCAGTCTGTCGTTAAGAATGCAGTGATTGACAGAGTCGAAAGCCTTGGTCAGGTCGGTGAATACGGCTGGACCTCAATAATTGGACCTCATGCTATTGAAAATACTGTCTAGGTCAACAGTAATGGAGTATTTTGAGAAAAACTCTCATGACAAGTTTGCTCCTATGGGAATATAATGTTAATGCCATTGCATCATTCATTGGCACTAGTTTTTCTCTGAAAGTGAACCTGCCAGGCTACCCTGCATGCCCACGCTGTCTGCCTCAGCTGCCAGACAGTGCCCATGTACACAATGCCAGTTTAATTAATGGCATCACTAAAAGGTTTAGCCCACTAAAGTTTGCATCTTGTTTAATATCCTAAGTGCCTCTGTACCTCTCGCAATCTCCCAAAGGTACAATATGAAGGAAGTCAATCAATACTAGCTTGGCCTAAAGCGCCATGCCACCACCAACAGCATTAGCAGCAGCTCCTCCCCTCTCCCAAATAAGTTGAAAGCGAATCACCTAGTTCTTACCCAAAATTACAATGCCAGCACCAGCTTTAGAGAATGACAATGTGCATCAATTTGGTTCGGGTTATTCATGAAGTCGCTGATACAATGTTCACGCTTATGATCACCATGCTTCACCATCCTATATCTGGAATATAACTATGTGTGCTAGTGGGCTAAACTCTTTCTACATGGCCTGCAGTGTAATACAATGCAGTGTCACAATGTGAAATTCAGTTGAATCACATTTGCTTTCCCCAGTGCAGTCTGTCAGGCTTAATTGGAAGTACTGTCACAAGACTCTAATCTGACTCCATTGCTCATTGGATGCAATTAATTCAAGGCATTGTCTTTAAAAAGCCTATGACTCTCACTCCAGTCTCATCTTCTCCTTCATGCCCTCTCTCTCTCTTCCCAAACCACTGAATGAATAAGGAATTATGAATTAGTTAACACAAACCTTCATTCACAAATTGTTGAATGGGAAAAACACTGACAAATCATTTGTTTTATAATAAACCTACCATTTTCACTTGGTCTATGTATGATACAGGCCTAGACAATATTTTCAGATAAGTGTGTTGCTGAGTTACTTATATCTCTTTAGAGTCATAGCGGGGTTCTTTCCTGTGAACTATTTCTAAGGTGTAATCATCAGACAGGTAATGTGTAAGTATTTGTTTAGTTGCATGCAGCCCAGTGTTTTAGCAAACCAAGGTAATCAGGAGTAGTTATTTTTACAGAAGGTCTAAGAACCTTATTCACACAGCAAATTCATTCTAATCAGTCCCTCTCCTACTAATGCAGCACCAGGCCTGGCTCTATTTATAGGACTGCGAGCGACTGAGGATGGCAGAAACAATTATTCAGACTGACTCTGACTCTACATACTTGTGAGCTGTTATTTAATGACTAGAGATATAAATAGAGATAGAACCTTACTTGAGGAGCTGAGGGAGGGAAGGAAGGAAGGGATACACTTTTGAAGGTTGGAGAGGGTTATAATTTGCTTGGTTCATCTATAATTGGTCTTCAAGAAGAAAATTATGCTGAGTGTGGGTAACAAGGAGAGTTATAGAGACAGTAAATATTGGTGAGAAGCAATGATCATTTGCCAGAGGGCAAGGCTGAACGGTTTTCTCGTGGCAAAATCCCCCCCCCCCTTCCTGTTCACTTCTGTTAATCAGACATGGTAGACAAATAAATACATGTAAATAAAAATAAGGCAAATTAAGGTTGTGCAAATAATTTATATTGAAGTTACGAATGAACAAATACGCTTTCATCTTGGTTAATTTTACACAGTTATTTCACAGAATTTGCCGTTTTTACATTGGTTATACCCCCAGTTTACTTAAACAAATAGGGGGCGATGTTGCGCCGACTGATGGTCTGGTCGTCGTTCAAAAACACCAAAGAAAAATAAAATTAGCTAACCGGATGTTACGTAAAACTACAAACAACCCAAGGCTGTTGAATTGTCTGGGGCAAAGCAGCATTTTCTTGAATAACCATAACTGGAAAACGATAATAAATCACTACTGGAAACTTATCAGGCTATAGAAGAAAACTGGGACGGCTGAAGAGCTAGGTAATTTGACCAAGTCTTTGTTTTACCAGTGACACATTCCTTTGATGCTGGGCTTCATCACAAAAACATTAGCTAGCTAGTTAGCTTGCTAGCCTGTTGGTTGGCATTAGTTAGCTAGCCAGAATGATAATTTTGACAGCAACGCAAGTTACTGCAAAATGTTGATGTTGGCTAGAACACTCAGTATGGTCTTTAGCTTTGGTATGATTCGTTTTGAGTTGCTAGGTGATGTGTAATGCTAGGAGGCACAGGACGGCGAACAAAACTGGATATGCTATTGAGTTAGCAATCTTCTAGCTAACGTTAACATTTAGGCATTATACACGCATTAGCTAGTAGAATGCAGAGTGACATTTCAAAGATATGGCGGAAAGAGAAAAAGATGAGACTCTGCGAAATTGTATACAATTATTTCCAACTGATAAAATCGATAGTTAAACAGTAGCTAGCTAACGTTGTATACCTGACTAACGCAGCCGCAGCACAAGGATTAATGTCCCCACTACATGTTAGTTACCTAGATCAGGAGCTTCAACATACGGACAATTGTGGCATTGCCCCTGTGGTTGACCCAGGGTTGTCAATCAGGCCTGGTTATTGTGAAATTGCACCAGGGGGTATGTTCTACACTGAGCCAGAATGTGACCTCTTTGGACGATAAAGCGTTGACCTTTATGGGATGTAAGCCTCCATCCTCCAGATGTCACTCATGCATGCCAATTAGTTACCAGGCAACTGCCAGTCCAGTCTGGGGAGGATAAAGTAATTTAAGACATAGATTATCCCATATTCAAGGTACTGCTGTACTTGCATTTTTTGTTCCCTGAGGCCAGTGAAATAATTCCTCATTTACACAATAGTTTGTATAAGATGTGCACTCCTGCAAATTTTACATTACTGTTTCCTATTCACACAGGTTGGAAAAACTTTATACAAAACCATGGTGGAATATTATCACATTTTAGGAGTCCTAAGAAATGCATCTCAAGAAGACATTAAAAAAGCGTAAGTAGTCTTGTCAAGTTTAGCGTATGTATTCCAATAGATAGACACTAGATGTAGATGAATGGATTTTCAGAAGTTTTAAATGGTTGATATACTGAGATAATAAGCTAGGCTTACATTTCAAGTCCCCCTGAGTTGCTGTTTAATGCATTTCTCTGCTTTCAGGTACAGAAAATTGGCACTAAAATGGCATCCTGACAAAAACCCAGAAAATAAGGAAGAAGCAGAGAAAAAGTTCAAAGAACTTTCTGAGGCCTATGAGGTTCTGTCAGATGGTAAGTCATACATTTTGAAAGGCGTTTGAAGCCAAGAGAACACAGTATTTATAATAGATGAACAATAAATAATGCACTGATATCTGCATCCATGACACGTAAAATACATCTAACCAAAATAAGTTATTTTCAAGGAAGCTGTTTGTTCACATACAATAGCGGCATCCACAACTGTTATGCAATTGTTAAATTGTGTGTTAATGCGATGTGAGTAGTTGAGGTTGCGAAAGATCATATTTGATTCCTTCTGAAATTCGCCTTAATAATCCCATAAAGGCTGTATATGCTGATATGTATGTACTTACCCAGTGTCATGTCCCTCTGAACCCTTGACAAGCATCCAGTGTATCTCACTTGTTATCATCCTGTTTATCATTTTACTGTTTGTTTTGATGTGAGTTTACGTTTTTATATTCTGTTATAGCCAACAAGAGGAACATGTATGATCGCTATGGTAAAGCAGGCCTAACAACAAACAGTGGAGGAGGTGGTAAGTCCTTTCTTTATTAGGCTCTTGGCGGATGTCAGAAATGTATACAATTATTTTCTGGACGGTTTAATTGTTAGTTACTCTATTCATCTGTAATTAACAATCATAACACTTATCATTATTTCCACTGACCATATTCATCATTTTTGTTTTCATTTAGTTGGACATTACCACAATGGTGATCACTTCAACGAAGGGTTCACGTTCCGCAATCCTGAAGATGTCTTCAGAGAGTTCTTTGGCGGTCGAGATCCTTTTGCGGATTTCTTTGGTGAGCATTTTTTAGCTCAATTTCCCTCAGCTATCTTTAGACTGTTGTTGTTCATGTTTGCTGTGTTCTAGTGGACTATGGAATATATTGCTTTCTTGTTCTTGACACTTCTCCCAGTTGTATTTAAGGTTAGAACTACAGTTCTAGGCATTCTGATACTTCAAGCTTGGAGTTTACATTTTTGATAACATAGCTACAGTATTTCACTTTGTGTGTATAGTATTGCTTACTAGGTGTGTCCAATCAATTTTGCAACCAGTCCCTCTTTAAATTAGGGCTAATTGGAAAAGCTGTTTTAAAAGAGGACATTGTATTATTTCTTTGTACTCCCTGACGAAGGCCATGCAGCCGAAATGCGTCAGTTAAAAAAAAACTTTGTTTCTAATGAACATAGAAATAGAAAGAAAGGCATTTTAATTAATTATATGAAGAGTGCCTTGGTCCTCCTTTCTTTTTGATGACCAATTCACCCCGTTTACCAAAGAGCACCTTCTGTCTACCAAAATGTACTCGTTTACCAAAGAGCACCTTCTGTCTACCAAAATGTACTATTGTGTACCTTAGTAGCACTTCCTTTCCTCCTCTTTCTACGAGCATTGGTTTTTGACTATTAGTAATACATTGTCAACAATATATATATTTTAAAGCTTTTACAGAGAGCGCTTCAGATGGAAGAGGGGGACAATCAGTAGGAGATAGGAGAGCACAGAGATGAGAGGCAGGCAGAGATGAAATGGGCAACCAGAGAAGGAAAGTCAGTGATGAATGAGGGGGCTCAGTCGTCCTTTATGAGGATCATGTTGGGTTGGTTACAATAGACTCAGTATGCTTATCCCAGAAACTAATAATATAAATCATTTAGTTCATAACATCTACTAGATTGGAGATTTACAGTCAGTAAATTGCATTACATTCACTTTCTGTGCGTAGGTGGCATAGGTCTATTTATCTGAAAGCATGCAGGCTATTTCTTGTTGTTTATAACTTTAGCTGTCACCCAGAAACTGAACACAGTCTCTCTTCTCTTCACATTGTTTCTTCTCTTCTCCTGCAGGAGGGGATCCGTTTGGGGATGAGTTCTTCGGTGGAGGGAGGAGGCACCACAGGGGAGTGAGCAGGAGTCGAACGGGGGGACCCTTCTTCGGGGGATTTGGTGGCTTCCCACCGTTTGGTGCAGGCTTCACAGCGTTTGACCCAGGTCAGGAAACACAGGTCCCAAATATACAGTACCGGTCAAAAGTTAGGACACACCAATTTTCTACAGTGTAGAATTATAGGGAATACATCAAAACAATGAAATAACAAATATGGAATCATGTCACCAAAAAAGTGTTAAACAAATTAAAATAGATTTTATATTTCAGGTTCTTCAAAATAGCCACCCTTTGCCTTAATGGCAGATTTGCACACTCTTGGCATTCTCTCAACCATCTTCACCTGGAATGCTTTTCCAACAGTCTTGAAGGAGTTCCCACATATGCTGAGCATATTGGCTGCTTTTCCTTCACTCTGCGGTCCAACTCATCCCAAACCATCTCAATTGGGTTGTCTGGTGATTGTGGGGACCAGGTAATCTGATGCAGCACTCCATCACTCTCCTTGGTCAAATAGCCCTTACATGGCCTGTAGGTGTGTTTTGGGTAATTGTCCTGTTGAAAAACAAGTGATCGTCCCACTAAGCGCATACCAGATGGGATGGTGTATCGCTGCATATTGCTGTGGTAGCCATTCTGTTTAAGTGTGCCTTGAATTCTAGATAAACCACCTACAGTGTCACCAGCAAAGCACCACCCCTCCTCCTCCATGCTTCACGGTGAGAACCACAGAGATCATCCATTCACCTAATCTGTGTCTCACAAAGACACAGCGATTGGAACCAAAAATCTAAAATTTGGACTCAAAATCGAATCAAATCAAATGTTATTTGTCACATACACATGGTTAGCAGATGTTAATGCGAGTGTAGCGAAATGCTTGTGCTTCTAGTTCCGACAATGCAGTAATAACCAACAAGTAATCTAACTAACAATTCCAAAACTACTGTTTTATACACAGTGTAAGGGGATAAAGAATATGTACATAAGGATATATGAATGAGTGATGGTACAGAGCAGCATAGGCAAGATACAGTAGATGTTATCGAGTACAGTATATACATATGAGATGAGTATGTAAACAAAGTGGCATAGTTAAAGTGGCGAGTGATACCTGTATTACATAAGGATGCAGTCGATGATAGAGAGTACAGTATATACGTATGCATATGAGATGAATAATATAGGGTAAGTAACATTATATAAGGTAGCATTGTTTAAAGTGGCTAGTGATATATATTTACATCATTTCCCATCAATTCCCATTATTAAAGTGGCTGGAGTTGAGTCATCGTCAGTGTGTTGGCAGCAGCCACTCAATGTTAGTGGTGGCTGTTTAACAGTCTGATGGCCTTGAGATAGAAGCTGTTTTTCAGTCTCTCGGTCCCAGCTTTGATGCACCTGTACTGACCTCGCCTTCTAGATGATAGCGGGGTGAACAGGCTCATCAGACCAAAGAACAGATTTCCACCAGTCTAATGTCCATTTCATGTGTTTCTTGGCCCAAGCAAGTCTCTTCTTCTTACTGGTGTCCTTTTAGTAGTGGTTTCTTCGCAGCAATTCAACCATGAAGGCCTGATTTACGTGGTCTCCTCTATACAGTTGATGTTGAGATGTGTCTGTTACTTGAACTCTGTGAAGCATTCATTTGGGCTGCAATTTCTGAGGTGCAGTTAACTTTAATGACCTTATCCTCTGCAGCATAGGTAACTATGGGTCTTCCTTTCCTGTGGTGGTCCTCGTGAGAGACATTTTCATCATAACGCTTGATGGTTTTTGCAACGGCACTTGGAATAAACTTGAAAAGTTCTCGAAATGTTCCGCATTGACTGACCTTCGTGTCTTAAAGTAATGTACAATGTAAAAATAAAGAAAACCCTTGATTGAGTAGGTGTGTCCAAACATTTGACTGGTACTGTTCATGTTTAATCAAAACATTATCCCAAAGGAACAAACATGTATGTTATTTATCAGTTCACCTTCTAATTTCTTAGGAAACAACTGGTCCTGTCTGTACTGTCAAATAAAGTGTAAAGCTATCGATCCAGAATCACTTTTCCTTAAAGCAGTTAGAGGATGTAATTGTTGATGCGTTTAGAGATGGGATTGTTATGGATCTATAAGTGAATGTCATCTCTCTGTTCCCTGACAGGCTTTACCTCTTTCGGACACATGGGTCACATGGGCCATATGAGTCCTATGGGCCATATGAGTCACATGGGTCATCTGGGAGGAGGAGGAGGAGGCCATGGTGGCTTCACTGCCTTCTCCTCCACCTCTTTTGGTGGCGGGGGTGGAGGTGGAGGAGGCGGGATGGGCAACTTCCGCTCCGTATCAACCTCCACGAAATTCATCAACGGCAGGAAAATCACAACAAAAAGGTAGATTAGTAGTAGCTCACTAACCACACAGTGAAGTTGATATCGTTTTGTTTAGTCTTTCATTGTTATGCTGTCAAGCAGAATATGCAACTAGTTAACTACTTTTCTATTAGGCCAGATAGCCTCTGATGATAGTGTATCCTTTAACATTGGTTCTTATTGAAGTGCATTGATTTAGAAAATGATTTGAATCCCCCTCCATACTTTAGAATTGTGGAGAATGGACAGGAACGCGTAGAGGTGGAAGAAGACGGACAGTTAAGATCACTAACCGTCAATGGTAAGGAACAACTACTGCGACTGGATAACAAGTAATCTCCTGGAGCATTACCAGCACAAACTTGAGCTCAAAAAAACAATGTTATGTCATTGTTTGGATGTTTGTACTTATGTTTGGTTTTCCCTTGTTAGAGTTTGTAGGTCAGTGTCCATTGAGTAAATTCAATTTTCTATGCATTTTGTTAATGTATTTATGAATTCGAGCTGTCAACAATTTGGCTCAGGATGGAGTGTTATACTTGCGTTTGGGACCATGGTGTAAGTAAGTTAGGATCAGAGAACTTCTGTTTGTACTGTCTTTCTGTATGCACTTCTTCGCTCTATTGCAGTCTCTCTCTGATAGTGTTTTGGACAAGGAACACTTTGTGCATTTGGATAAAGCATGACTTTGCTTTTTCATCTGGATATTAATATGAGTGTTAACTGGAAAACGTAACCCTGGCTTTAAAACCCTGTTTACGACCTGATTGCTTATCTAACCTTTGTTAGTAACATTTCTTTTATAAATGCTGGTAGAAAGTGTTAATATGCTATTTTATTTGTTCTAATACAAGTGTTTTTAGTTGTTTTGTTCATTTCAGCATGTATGCCAATAAATGTTGTTCAGTCTTAATGTTATGATTGCATAACCATGCACAAATTAACGATTCATTATATAAATGATACATGAATATACAAGGAATTTTGTGTACTTTGTAAAACAATTTAAAATCAATAAATATGAATTTCATCCTTTTTTGGGGATTGGACGGACAGTCTTGAGTGGCGTGGTGTGCTGTTTCTTCTAGCAGAACAAGCAGTTCATCGTTCTAAACTGCTGCTTTGCTTACAGAGGATTGATCCCTTTGTGTGAGTGCATGCTACTGTACTAACTGCACGAACAGGCTTTCTATCTCCTAGATATCTTTCTATGTGCATTCTATTGTCCTATTTTGCATGACATTTCTGTCTTGTCATTGACTATGTCTTCATGGTGTGAAAGCATAATCAATGGAGGATATTCTTGCCATGTACATGATGTCAGCTGATTCCATAATAAAGTAGCATGGGAGCTACTTTTACCATAAGAATCACTTTATTGTAGTGTTAGGTATAGTTGACTTGACAAAGTTGCATGCAATCTTGATTAGCCTCATTCACATTTATCTCTGCTCATCTACAGTGTATTTGAAAAGTATTCAGACCACTTGATTTTCCCCCCACATTTTGTTACGTTACAGCCTTGTTCAAAAATGTATTACATTTTCCCCACCCCCATCAATCTACACACAATACCCTATAATGACAAACCCAAAATTGTTTTTAGAATTTTTTTATGGGTGTATTAATATATATTTTTTTTAAACATATCATTTACATAGGTATTCAGACTATTTTACTCAGTACATTGTTAAAGCACCTTTGGCAGCGATTACAGCCTTGAGTCTTCTTGGGAATGACGCTACAAGCTTGGCACACCTGTATTTGGGGTTTTTCTCCCATTCTTCTATGCAGATCTTCTCAAGCTCTGTCAGGTTGGATGGGGAGCACCGCTGCAGACATGTTCGATTGGGTTCTAGTCCGTCATCTGGCTTGGCCACTCTAGGACATTCAGAGACTTCTCCCGAAGCAAGTGTCTGTTTAAGGTCATTGTCCTGTTGGAAGTTTAACCTTCGCCCCAGTCTGAGGTCCTGAGTGCTCGAGCAGGTTTTCATCAAGGTTCTCTCTGTACTTTGCTCCGTTCCTCTTTCCCTTAATCCTAACTAGTCTCCCAGTCCCTGAAAAAAATCCCTACAGTATGATGCTGCCACCACAATCCATCACCGTAGGGATGGTGCCAGGTTTCCTCCAGACGTTACGCTTGGCATTCAGGTCAAATAATCTTGGTTTCATCAGACCAGAGAATCTTATAGAAACATCTCAAGGATGATCAATGGAAACAGGATGCACCTGAGCTCAATTTTGAAGTCTCATAGCAATGGGTCTGAATACTAATGTAAATATGGTATTTCTGATGGATGAGGGAAGAAAATCATTTAATAAATTTTAGAGTAAGGTTGTATATCAAAATGTGGAAAAAGTCAAAGGGCTTGAATACCTTTCAAATGCACTGTATGTGAGATGATTAAATCCTCATTTTCTATGTTACACTCCACGCCACCTCTTTACTGGAAAATGTTTAGAGTTATTACAGATAGAAAGATGCGATATAGAACAGACTGTTCTCTCTCTCACACGCACACTGTCTCACTCCTTTGTTTATATGACCCAAAATAATACACCCTATTGAAAAAGCAACTTTCACTCATAATATGGCATTTTTGAGATTTCACAGCATTTTCCCTTTGTCCCTTTTATGTATTTAGCAATTCACTGTTCAGTTCAACATGATCCATCTGATGGTTGCACCTGTTTAGGTTCAGTCATTTACCTACTGTATGTCTGTTCTGATCCATGCATGGAAATCCAATGGAGCGTTTCCTATTGAAGACCGTATGTATTGTAAGGGGTAACTGGTGTCACCCCTCTCTTCTTACAACACCACATTCCTCTCCCCAGGGGTAAAGCCTATTGCCACAGTTCAAGCAGTCCAACAGGAGGAGTGCAGACAAACTGTTACTGCACACTCTTCCAGTGCACATGCCTCCCGGTCCTCTGTTCCCCGTCCTCCTTGTCATCATGTAAAGACTTCCCCCCACAGGCCCACTCCAGACAGAGAGGAGGGAAGGAGCCCAGCTTCAGGTTAGAACCACTTTCAATACATGATCCCTAACATTCCCATAATAGTACAGTGGGCAATATTTTTAAAACATTTTTATAAGGTACTTGGAAACATCATGGAGAAGGTGTGCAGGGATTCAATTCTCAATCAAAGTGGAATAATGCGTTTTTTGTTTTCATACTGTAGTTTTGGGCCTATCAAAAGAGTAGGAGTTGTGATCTAGTATCAATTTAGCCTTTTGAATCATAATGAATAAGACAAGGAGAGATCTCATCCTAGATCAGGTTTCCTGCTCTGAGACGCAATGTGAATATGGGCCCTGGACTCATTGGATCCACAATCAAATAAGCTGTCTTTTTCTTATGCATCTCTCTCCAGTACACAGTGAAAACAAGAGGAAGAAACCCATGCCTGAGCCCACAGAGGATGCCAAAAAGAGAAAAACATGATCCAGTACACACAGATCCTTGTCCTCCTAGTCAGCTACAGAAACAATATGTTATTGATACACCTCTAACAATGAATATTGTTTTAAAGGACACTTAAATATGGGGTCCTCAAAGCGCTTTAGCAAGAATGCACAGATACTGTAAATGTATAATCCTGACTCGTTTTCTATTATATACCCTATCTTACGCCCATAGGAAAATTGGGGGGCATCCGACTAAATGATTCAGAAAACCATGCAAAATACAATTGAAATGAGTTTAAATCATGACACTTGTCTTCCCTTACATCTAGTAATATACATTACTAAAGGAACACTGTCGATTAGTTTAGCTGAAATATTGAATGGGTGATGTGCAGGGGTTGACTTGTCAGTCCATTATAATATATGTGGTGTATGTTACTTCCTAGCTCCCAGTGCCCTCAGCAGAGGGTTCCATTTGCTCTGGGAGGGGAGGGACTTGTCCCTGTAGCCCTGGAACAGCTGAGGACCATCATGCTCCTCCTCCACCTCCGAACTGATCTCCATCTTCTGAACGATCAGCTTCAGCAGGTTGTGCTGCTTCTCGATAACATTAGACATCTCCTTCAGCCTGGGTAAATAATAGATCATCTATTTTAATAGTCTAAAAATGTGTGTAGTATTGAAGCGCTTAAAACAAAATTGATAGAATGCACTTTAAATACTGATAAACTAAATACTGATAAACAATATCATGTTAATACTTTGCATTGCTCTGCTGTTGTATTTGAATAAGGTCAAAGAAACCACTGGTGGGAACTAAGTCCTCACCTGTACTTCTGTTTACGGATTTCCTGTTCCATAGGTGTAGATGGAGGGGAAGTGGGGCTGAGACGGGTTCTCTCATGCCCCATACCCAGCATTGCATAGAACATTTCTCTCTGTTAAAGGAGATTCAGACTATTCATTATTACTATGTTGTTTACCAAACATCTATACCAAAAACTAACAGTGTCCTGTGGTGGGCTTGGACAACCTCCATGTCTCTCCATAATTATTTCCATGCAGAGTATTAGTTGATTAAACAATTCTTTAAACTAACAGAAGAAAGGACACACCTTTCTGCCGTAGGCTCTGTTAGGGTACTCAGTGAGAGAGGTCTGGTCAACCCTCTTCATTAACCAGTACGGCATCTTCTCCTCTAGACTAGTGTGAAGCTCAATCTGTAGAATAATGGTTTATAATACATGCAGATTTTTTTTAAATCCTGGCCGTCAAACACTCGTAAAGAGTTTGAAAATTCTTTATGAGTTTGAAAAAGCATGACAAAGAAATCAAAACACACCTGCATTCCCATTTGCTTCAGCACAGCATTCGCCTGTACTTTTGCTATGTCACCAACAGCCAAGCCAATCTATGTCACACAAAAGGATAGTCATGTAGATGCAATGAAGCATCCGTAGTTGATAATGGGAGTATAAGGAAATTGCTTCCTGTAGGATTTTAGGACTTACCATTAGGTTCATGAGGAGAATGGGCACAGCGAAGGTGAACATAACAAAAATGGCATAGGTCAAAGAAGGGAATGGCAGAATCCCGTTCAGAAATGGCTTCAGGATATTTTCTTGGTAGTTGAGTTCTCCAACCATCATGAAAAATACTTGCATGATTGCTAGCAGCATGCTTGATCCACTGTCAACAACGTTCTGGGAACAACGATGCATGAAGTCATATACAGTGAACTCCAAAGGTGTTGGGACAGTGACACATTAGTTTGTTGTTGCTTTGCCTCTGTACTCCAGCACTTTGGATTTGAAGTGCAGACGGTCAGCTTTAATTTGAGGGTATTTTCATCCATATCGGGTGAACCATTAAGAAATTACAGCACTTTATGCGTATAATCCCCCCCATTTTAGGGAACCAAAAGTATTGGAACAAATTCACTTACAGTTGAAGTCGGAAGTTTACATACAACTTAGCAAAATACATTTCAACTCAGTTTTTCACAATTCCTGACATTTAATCCTCATAAAAATTCCCTGTCTTAGGTCAGTTAGAATCACCACTTTACTTAAAGAATGTGAAATGTCAGAATAATAGTAGAGAGAATGATTTATTTCAGCTTTTATTAATTTCATCACATTTCCAGTGAGTCAGAAGTTTACATACACTCAATTAGTATTTGGTAGCATTGCCTTTAAATGATTTAACTTGGGTCAAACGTTTCAGGAAGCCTTCCACAAGCTTCCCATAATAAGTTGGGTGGTTTTGGCCCATTCCTCCTGACAGAGCTGGTGTAACTGAGTCAGGTTTGTAGGCCTCTTTGCTCACACACTCTTTTTCAGTTCTACCCACACATTTTCTATGGGATTGAGGTCAGGGCTTTGTGATGGTCACTCCAACACCTTGACTTTGTTGTCCTTAAGCCATTTTGCAGCAACTTTGGAAGTATGCTTGGGGTCATTGTCCATTTGGAAGACCCATTTGTGACCAAGCTTTAACTTCCTGAGTGATGTCTTGAGATGTTGCTTCAATATATCCACATACTTTTCCTGCCTCATGATGCCATCTATTTGGTGAAGAGCACCAGTCCCTCCTGCAGCAAAGCATCCCCACAACATGATGCTGCCACCCCCGGGCTTCATGGTTGGGATGGTGTTCTTCGGCTTGCCAGCCTTCCCCTTTTCCCTCCAAACATAACGATGGTCACAATGGTCAAACAGTTCTATTTTTGTTCATCAGACCAGAGGACATTTCTCCAAAAAGTATGATCTTTGTCCCCATGTGCAGTTGCAAAACGGCGGTTTTGGAGCAGTGGCTTCTTCCTTGCAGGTTATGTCGATATAGGACTTGTTTTACTGTGAATATAGATACTTTTGTACCTGTTTCCTCCAGCATCTTCACAAGGTCCTTTGCTGTTGTTCTGGGATTGATTTGCACTTTTCGCACCAAAGTACGTTCATCTCTAGGAGACAGAACGCGTCTCCTTCCTGAGCGGTATGACGGCTGCGTGGTCCCATGGTGTTTATTCTTGCATACTATTGTTTGTACAGATGAATGTGGTACCTTCAGGTGTTTGGAAATTGCTCCCAAGGATGAACCAGATTTGTGGAGGTCTACAATATTTTTTCTGAGGTCTTGTCTGTTTTATTGAGATTTGCCCATGATGTCAAGCAAAGAGACACTGAGTTTGAAGGTAGGCATTGAAATACATCCACAGGTACACCTCCAATTGACTTAAATGATGTAAATTTGCCCATCAGAAGCTTCTAAAGCTATGACATCATTTTCTGGAATTTTCCAAGCTGTTTAAAGTTACAGTCAATTTAGTGAATGTAAACTTCTGCCCCACTGGAATTGTGATACAGTGAATTATAAGTGAAATAATCTGTCTGTAAACAATTGTTGAAAAAATTACTTGTGTCATGCACAAAGTAGATGTCCTAACCGTCTTGCCAAAACTATAGTTTGTTTACAAGAAATGTGTGGAGGGGTTGAAAAACGAGTTTGAATGACTCCAACCTAAGTGTATGTAAACTTCTGACTTCAACTGTATATGTGTATTAAAGAAGTCAAAAGTTAAGTATTTGGTTCCATATTCCTAGCACGCAATGATTACATCCAGTTTGCGACTCTACACATTTGTTGGATGCATTTGCTGTTTGTTTTGGTTACGTTTCAGATTATTTTGTACCCAATAGAAATTAATGGTAAATAATGTGTTGTGTCATTTTGGAGTCACTGTTTCTACCATGATTATGGATAACCCTGAATAAATTGTGAATTATGGTGAGTGAGAAAGTTAGGCACACAAATATCACCCCCTCCCCCAAAAAATGCTATCCTCTCCTATTATTGTAATGGTGAAAGGTTAGCATGTCTTGAGGGTATGACATTTGTGCATTTTGTAACTTTCTCACTCATCATTATTCACGATTCATTCAGGATTATCCGTAATCATGATAGCATTCTCATTAATGTAGTAGTGTTAGAAAGATATTATATTCTTATTTACAATAAAAGAGACTCCAAAATGACACAATACATTTTTTACCATTATTTTTTAAAGAGCACAAAATAATCTGAAACCACCAAAAACACATTTTTAGAGTCACACGCTTGCTGTAGTCATTGCGTGCTATGAATATGGGACCAAATACTTCACTTTTGACTACTTTAAAATACATTAGTTCATTTGACCCAGTATTTTTGGTCCCCTAAAATGGGAGGACTACAGTAGGGACAAAAAGTGCTGTAATTTCTAAACGGTTCGCCCCATATGAATGAAAATACCCTCAGATTAAAGCTGACACTCTGCACTTTAACCTCATAGTCATTGCATCATTTCAAATCCAAAGTGCTGGATCATAAAGCCAAAACAACAACAAATGTGTCCCTCTCACCAATGCTTTCGGAGCTCACTGTAACTGTGGAAATGCATTATACAAATACAGGTACAAGTTATTGGTCATTTCTAACAGATGTTCACAGACAAAACATTCAGCTACATACATTACACAATACAATGTTCTTCACATAGAGATAAAACATTGTTAAATCTCTATGGTCCTGTAAACTTACCTGGTCTTGTATCAGGGCATAGAAAGCCAATGCAAATGCAAGCAGCAAGTAGAAGAACAGTACAATGATGCTTAAAAGAGTTTTTGCAATCTCTAAAAACATCACCACGTAGATCCCAACACGTTCAAACCTGTGGACCAATAGTGATTTCATTTCTTAAAATTGCTTTTGTTGATAAAAATACATTTGATCAGTTAATATAAATACACGTTTCTTCAAAGAGGAATCTCAGTAAACCTACACTATTTTATGTTTAAAAAAAAACATTCAGTCTCCATACCGTTGGAAATAGAGGAGAAAGTTGATCCAGGATAGAAGAACTGCCACTACCCCAGCCTCCCAATGCCATGTCTCCTTGAAGTCCATCAGTAAAGGGATCACAAACAACAGAGAACTGATGGCAGCACCCCAGTCTAATGCATTGGTCACATCACGGAAGTACTTTGAACCCTTGAATAGAAACACATCAAATTAACGTCTATTTCAAAATTGTAACGAATTCGGGAGGTAGCCCCGAATGGGTCTCGAACCCGGGTTCAGCGACTGTCAACCAACCACCTTAAACTTTATACCAAGTTATCCAAACTCTTTGACAAGGTTGCTAGGTGTTGGGTTAACTTCGCTACAATATATTTAACATGATCAAATCACACTACCAGATAAATCACATACCATGGATTGAGGCTATAGTAGTTAGATCAGATGTATATTTCCATGATTACCTGCTGAACCATCTGCACCAGCTCCTTGCCAACTGTGTACAGATTCATGGCAAGAATCAGGAACATGCAGGTGGTGATAAGATAGCATTGCTGTGAAGATGGAGGAGTTGTTATTGAATTGGGTTTCTGAGACAAACAAATACGCTAGGAAAGAAGTCTAATGTCTTGCTGTGGATGTAATCAGATCTCATACGGCACCTTGTCAAGGGAGGTGGTCACCATGCTTACTGATGATGATGGTGATGTAGTATGGGTGACATTGGTGTTGAGGATGGGTTTCAGAGTATGAATAATGTGTGTCAGAGGCCCCAGACCAAGTGAGTAGACAGCCAGATTGAGCAGATGCACTTTGATACCATAGGCGTTCCTAAATAGTTAATATGTTAATATTTACAGTGTTGGAGACAGTAGTATCATGTTGATATTTACAGGGTTGGAGACAGTAGTATCATGTTAATATTTACAGGGTTGGAGACAGTAGTATCATGTTGATATTTACAGGGTTGGAGACAGTAGTATCATGTTAATATTTACAGGGTTGGAGACAGTAGTATCATGTTGATATTTACAGGGTTGGAGACAGTAGTATCATGTTAATATTTACAGGGTTGGAGACAGTAGTATCATGTTGATATTTACAGGGTTGGAGACAGTAGTATCATGTTAATATTTACAGGGTTGGAGACAGTAGTATGATGTTAATATTTACAGGGTTGGAGACAGTAGTATCATGTTAATATTTACAGTGTTGGAGACAGTAGTATCATGTTAATATTTACAGTGTTGGAGACAGTAGTATCATGTTAATATTTACAGGGTTGGAGACAGTAGTATGATGTTGATATTTACAGGGTTGGAGACAGTAGTATCATGTTAATATTTACAGTGTTGGAGACAGTAGTATCATGTTAATATTTACAGTGTTGGAGACAGTAGTATCATGTTAATATTTACAGTGTTGGAGACAGTAGTATCATGTTAATATTTACAGTGTTGGAGACAGTATCATGTTAATATTTACAGGGTTGGAGACAGTAGTATCATGTTAATATTTACAGGTTTGGAGACAGTAGTATCATGTTAATATTTACAGTGTTGGAGACAGTAGTATCATGTTAATATTTACAGGGTTGGAGACAGTAGTATCATGTTAATATTTACAGTGTTGGAGACAGTAGTATCATGTTAATATTTACAGTGTTGGAGACAGTAGTATCATGTTAATATTTACAGGGTTGGAGACAGTAGTATCATGTTGATATTTACAGGTTTGGAGACAGTAGTATCATGTTAATATTTACAGGTTTGGAGACAGTAGTATCATGTTAATATTTACACTGTTGGAGACAGTAGTATCATGTTAATATTTACAGTGTTGGAGACAGTAGTATCATGTTAATATTTACAGTGTTGGAGACAGTAGTATCATGTTGATATTTACAGGGTTGGAGACAGTAGTATCATGTTAATATTTACAGTGTTGGAGACAGTAGTATCATGTTAATATTTACAGGGTTGGAGACAGTAGTATCATGTTGATATTTACAGGGTTGGAGACAGTAGTATCATGTTGATATTTACAGGGTTGGAGACAGTAGTATCATGTTGATATTTACAGGGTTGGAGACAGTAGTATCATGTTAATATTTACAGGGTTGGAGACAGTAGTATCATGTTGATATTTACAGGGTTGGAGACAGTAGTATCATGTTAATATTTACAGTGTTGGAGACAGTAGTATCATGTTAATATTTACAGTGTTGGAGACAGTAGTATCATGTTGATATTTACAGGGTTGGAGACAGTAGTATCATGTTGATATTTACAGGTTTGGAGACAGTAGTATCATGTTAATATTTACAGGGTTGGAGACAGTAGTATCATGTTAATATTTACAGGGTTGGAGACAGTAGTATCATGTTGATATTTACAGGGTTGGAGACAGTAGTATCATGTTGATATTTACAGGGTTGGAGACAGTAGTATCATGTTAATATTTACAGGGTTGGAGACAGTAGTATCATGTTAATATTTACAGTGTTGGAGACAGTAGTATCATGTTAATATTTACAGGGTTGGAGACAGTAGTATCATGTTAATATTTACAGGGTTGGAGACAGTAGTATCATGTTGATATTGACAGTGTTGGAGACAGTAGTATCATGTTAATATTTACAGTGTTGGAGACAGTAGTATCATGTTAATATTGACAGGGTTGGAGACAGTAGTATCATGTTGATATTTACAGGGTTGGAGACAGTAGTATCATGTTGATATTTACAGGGTTGGAGACAGTAGTATCATGTTGATATTTACAGGGTTGGAGACAGTAGTATCATGTTAATATTTACAGTGTTGGAGACAGTAGTATCATGTTGATATTTACAGGGTTGGAGACAGTAGTATCATGTTGATATTTACAGGGTTGGAGACAGTAGTATCATGTTGATATTTACAGTGTTGGAGACAGTAGTATCATGTTGATATTTACAGGTTTGGAGACAGTAGTATCATGTTAATATTTACAGTGTTGGAGACAGTAGTATCATGTTGATATTTACAGGGTTGGAGACAGTAGTATCATGTTGATATTTACAGGGTTGGAGACAGTAGTATCATGTTGATATTTACAGGGTTGGAGACAGTAGTATCATGTTAATATTTACAGTGTTGGAGACAGTAGTATGACGATAACGTATTATGATAAAGGTCATGCAGTGTCACTCACCATTTCATTTCTAGATACTTCTTGCAGACAGGATGGGTCAGAAGCTCTATGCAATTAAATTGCACCATGCACTAGTAAAAAAATAACAATATAAACTCTTTGAATACATATCAGATAATTATGTTTTCCTTTTCACTATCCAACAATGTTGTGTTGTGGGAATGACAAATACAGTGCCTTGCGAAAGTATTCGGCCCGCTTGAACTTTGCGACCTTTTGCCACATTTCAGGCTTCAAACATGAAGATATAAAACTGTATTTTTTTGAGAAGAATCAACAACAAGTGGGACACAATCATGAAGTGGAACGACATTTATTCGATATTTCAAACTTTTTAAGCATATCAAAAACTGAAAAATTGGGCGTGCAAAATTATTGTTGTTGATTCTTCACAAAAAATACAGTTTTATATCTTCATGTTTGAAGCCTGAAATGTGGCAAAAGGTCGCAAAGTTCAAGCGGGCCGAATACTTTCGCAAGGCACTGTACATGCAGTGCCTTCAGAAAGTATTCCGACCTCTTGATTTTTTCCACATTTTGTTACGTTACAGCTTCATTCTAAAATGAATTAAATATTTGTTTTCCCTCGTCAATGTACCCAAAATACTCCATAATTACAAAGCAAAAACAGGTTTTTAGAAATGTTTGCTAATTTTTAAAAAATCAAAAAATGAAATGATAAATATTCAGACCCTTTAAGCAATACATTGTTGAAGCACCTTTGGCAGCGATTACAGCCTTAAGTCTTCTTGGGTATAATGCTACAAGCTTGGCACACCTGTATTTGGGGAGTTTCTCCCATTCTTCTCTGCAGATCCTCTCAAGCTCTGTCAAGTTGGATGGGGAGCGTCGATGCACAGCTATTTTCAGGTCTCTCCAGAGATGTTCGATCGGGTTCAAGTCCGGGCTCTGGATGGGCCACTCAAGGACATTCAGAGACTTGTCCGGGAGCCACTCCTGTGTTGTCTTGGCTGTATGTTTAGGTTCACCTTCCTTTTTCACCCCAGTCTTAGGTCTCTGGAGCAGGTTTTCATCAAGGATCTCTCTATACTTTGCTCCGTTCATCTTACCCTCAATCCTCACTAGTCTACCCGTCCCTGCCTCTGAAAAACATCCCCACAGCATGAAGCTGCCACCACCATGCTTCACCGTAGGGATGGTGCCAGGTTTTCTCCGGACGTGACACTTGGCATTCAGGCCAAAGAGTTCAATCTTGGTTTCATCAGACCAGAGAACCTTGTTTCTCATAGTCTGAGAGTCTTTAGGTTCCTTTTTGGCAAACTCCAAGTATGCCGTCATGTGCCTTTTACTGAGGAGTAGCTTCCGTCTGGCCACTCTACCATAAGGGCCTTATTGGTGGAGTGCTGCAGAGATGGTTGTTCTTTTTGAAGGTTCTCCCATCTACACAGAGGAACTCTGGAGCTCTGTCAGAGTGATTGCTCAGATTGCTCAGTTTGGTGGTCTTGGTGGTTCCAAACTTCTTCCATTTAAGAATGATGGATGCCACTGTGTTTTTTGGGGAACTTCAATGCTGCAGACATTGTTTGGTACCCTTCCCCAGATCTGTGCCTCGACACAATCTTGTCTCGGAGCTCTACGGACAATTCCTTCGACCTCATGGCTTGGTTTTTACTCTGACATACACTGTCAACTGTGGGACCTTATCTATACAGGCGTGTGCCTTTCCAATCATGTCCAATCAATTGAATTTACCACAGGTGGACTCCAATCAAGTTGTAGAAACATCTCAAGGATTATCAATGGAAACAGGATGCACCTGAGCTCAATTTTGATTATGTAAGAATATTCAAAGGTAAATACACAACGCAGAGGACTAAAGGTCAAGAGGGGAACTGAAGATGAATGGTTTAGGGACACGGGAGGAATTTCAGTCCAGGACTCATAGCTACATGTGGCAAGTTCTCATTGGTCCAAATTGTCTATACATTGAGCCTGAAACGGGATACTTGTTATTTGGCCATTGGCCCAATTTTGCTGCAAGGAATTCTAATTGGTCAACCGCAGGCTAGGGTTGGGGTATAAACTACATCCTGTCTCTTTGTTCAGTGGAGAAATCATTGAGGACAGGGTAGAATGAACATCTGTCATCTACTTTCCAGCATAACAACTATGATTTGTTCTCTTTGTATAAATATATTTTTCTCCCCCTGATTTGCTTTGGGGTCTGTGTTATTTAAGAATAACATCAACTGCTCACAATTCTCATAGCAAAGGGTCTGAATACTTATGTAAATTTGGTGTTTCTGTTTTTATATTTAATACATTTGCAGAAATGTCTAGAAACCCGTTTTCAATTTGTCATTATGGGATATTGTGTGTAGATTGCTGGAATAAGAAAAAAAATCCATTTAAGAATAATATTGTCATGTAACAAAATGTGGGAAAAGTCAAGGGGTCAAATTACATTCCGAAGTCACTGTATATGACCTGTTTCTGATATTGCACTGTTTTGCTTTAAAGTGTCAGTTGTGGAAACTTCATGGCCCTTAACCCTAGAGAAAAATTCCATGTTTGAAAAGAGTGCAGTTCAGTTTACAGTAGTGTTTCACAACCCTGGTCCTCCAGTACCCTCAACAGTACATATGTTCTTTGTAGCCCTGGACAAACACACCTCATTCAACTCATTGAGGGCTTGATGATTAGTTGACAAGTTGAATCAGGTGTGCTTGTCCAGGGTTACAATAAAAAGATGTACTGTTGGGGTACTGTAGGATCAGAGTTGGGAAAGACTGCTCTACAGAATTGCAGTGGGTACTAACGTTTAGAGCAGTGAGAGGCTGGAAGTAGTAGCTTTTGTCTGTTTTTGCAAGCTTAATGATATGAATGGGAGCTTGGAGCCATTTGAAAGTGTACTCGATCTGTTGATAAAAGACATATTAGTTTACAACACGCCCCCACTGGAATGCTTTTGTGAATTTGATTAAGCAATAATGAATCTGAGTTTTAAGAAGGTAATACCAAATACAGAATAGAGAGAACAGACGTACAGAGTAGTTGTAACTATTTACGTCATCATCTGACTCCTTCACACAAGTGTCCAAAAGATGCTGTGGAGAAACACTGCACCATTAATGTTTTCTAATATGCTGACTGAGAAATGGGAGATTTGTATCAATTTCCTTTATTATAGTTTCCTTTATGCATAGTTAAAATAAAATAAAAACTAACTTTGAATGACTCAGGTAGGAACTCTATCATGTCCATGACAACACATCCCTTAGTTGACTTCACTTCGAAAAATAGCATAGCCTCATCACATCTGAAACAAACAGGTTATATTGTACATGTCAATATGGCATTGTCATGCAATCCAACTGAATACCAATAATCAAACACATCACTGTACTGTCAAAGCATCGTAACAGCACATAGATAAAGTATCCACTGTATCTTGCAACAGTGGCCCAACCTCTCATTGTGGATGACAGCGAAGGCAACGTCTTTCCTGCCGTTGAGAACAGCTTCGTGGAGGAAGGAGGCATCACTCTTGTTGAGCGTCATCTGGGCCCCTCTGCCCAGGAGCAGTGTCACTGCAGCCGCATGGCCCTCCCTGGCAGCCAGATGTAACGCTGTGTTCTGGACCAAAAGTAAAACATAGCACTTCGAAATTAGAACAGAGGATTGTATATAACGACAACAATAACCTTTGGATTTCCTTTTTCAGAAAGAGGAATGATATCTATTTGTGGAAGACTTTCTCAGTATTTCAACATAGACGTCTTACTCCCTCAAGCTAAACAGAAAGGAAACAGATAAGATGAGCCCACCTCAGGGTAAGGGAATGTGAAGATGAGCCCACCTCAGGGTAAGGGAATGTGAAGATGAGCCCACCTCAGGGTAAGGGAATGTGAAGATGAGCTCACCTCAGGGTAAGGGAATGTGAAGATGAGCCCACCTCAGGGTAAGGGAATATGAACATGAGCCCACCTCAGGGTATGGGAATGTGAAGATGAGCCCACCTCAGGGTAAGGGAATGTGAAGATGAGCCCACCTCAAGGGTAAGGGAATGTGAAGATGAGCCCACCTCAGGGTAAGGGAATGTGAAGATGAGCCCACCTCAGGGTAAGGGAATGTGAAGATGAGCTCACCTCAGGGTAAGGGAATGTGAAGATGAGCCCACCTGAGGGTAAGGGATTGTGAAGATGAGCCCACCTGAGGGTAAGGGATTGTGAAGATGAGCTCACCTCAGGGTAAGGGAATGTGAGGATGAGCCCACCTGAGGGTAAGGGACTGTGAAGATGAGCCCACCTCAGGGTAAGGGAATGGGAAGATGAGCCCACCTCAGGGTAAGGGAATGTGAAGATGAGCCCACCTGAGGGTAAAGGAATGTGAAGATGAGCCCACCTCAAGGTAAGGGAATGTGAAGATGAGCCCACTTCAGGGTAAGGGAATGTGAAGATGAGCCCACCTCAGGGTAAGGGAATGTGAAGATGAGCCCGCCTCAAGGGTAATGGAATGTGAAGATGAGCCCACCTCAATTGTAAGGGGAATGTGAAGATGAGCCCACCTGAGGGTAAGGGAATGTGGAAAAAGAGAGGACCCAAACCATGTCTTCATCTGTTTTGTCCAGCAGTTTGATATCTGATTGCAGGAGTATGATCATGGTCTGGGTATATCCCTCTGCTGCAGCGTGATGTAGACAGGTCCAACCTTTAGAATCACTGCAATGGCATATAGTAAACATTCATTAGTACTGCAGCTGATTCAAAATGGAAAATCTAGTAAAAATATAGACATTGTTTTCCACTGGTTTGGGCAATAATGGTTCACCTCACTTGGGTTAACATCGAGTTTGAGTGAGTGTGTGCATAGCAGGTCTGAAATACTGTCAGTGGTGTAAAGTAATTAAGTAAAAATACATTTTCCCTGACACCCAAAAGTACTTGTTACATTTTGAATACTTAGCAAGACAGGACATTTGTCTAATTCACACACTTATCAAGAGAACATCACTACTGCCTCTGATCTGGCAGACTCACTAAACACATGCTTTGAATGTAAATTATGTCTGAGTGTTGGAGCATGCCTCTGTCTATCCGTAAAAAAAGAAAAAAGAAAATGATGCCATCTGGTTTGCTTTATATAAGGAATACAAATTATTTATACTTTTACTTGTTATAGTTAAGTATATTTTAGCAATTACATTTTCCTTTAATTTAATTTTTTATATTTTTTATTTCACCTTTATTTAACCAGGTGGGCAAGTTGAGAACAAGTTCTCATTTACAATTGCGACCTGGCCAAGATAAAGCAAAGCAGTTCGACACATACAACGACACAGAGTTACACGTGGAGTAAAACAAACATACAGTCAATAATACAGTATAAACAAGTCTATATACGATGTGAGCAAATTAGGTAAGATAAGGGAGGTAAAGGCAAAAAAAAGCCATGGTGGCAAAGTAAATACAATATAGCAAGTAAAACACTGGAATGGTAGATTTGCAGTGGAAGAATGTGCAAAGTAGAAATAAAAATAATGGGGTGCAAAGGAGCTAAATAAATAAATAAAATACAGTAGGGAAAGAGGTAGTTGTTTGGGCTAAATTATAGGTGGGCTTTGTACAGGTGCAGTAATCTGTGAGCTACCGCTTAATACTTAATGTTATTTAAAACCAAATACTTTTGGACTTTTACTCAAGTAGTATTGTCACGACTTCCGCCGAAGTCGGTCCCTCTCCTTGTTCGGGCGGCGTTCGGCGGTCGACGTCACCGGCTTTCGAGCCACCACCGATCCACTTTTCATTTTCCATTTGTTCTGTCTTTGTCTTATCACACCTGGCTTTACTTCATAAATGACTTGCTTGTTATTTAACCCCCTGTTCTACATGTTGTATTTGTGAGTGATTGTTTGTTGTATTGTGTGTGTATATTACGTGTTATGTTTGAATTTTTGAGTAAAGTATTTTATTACTCATATCTGCTGTCCTGCGCCTGACTCATCTCACCAGCTACACACAGTCGCCTTTACAACTATTTTACTGGGTGACTTTCACTTTTCCTTGAGTCATTTTCTATTAAGGTATCTTTGCTTTTACTCAAGTATGAAAATGTGGGTACTTTTTCCACCACTGAGTACTGTACCTGTGGAACAGAGCTCCTTTCCGCAGCAGTAGCTCCAGCACTTTAATATGGCCGCCTCGGGATGCCAGGTGGAGGGGAGTCATCCCACTCTCATCTCCCTCGTTCAGCAGCCTGGTGCAGGTCATCCACTCCAGGAGTCTGTGGCAGGTGTTTATCCTCCCATACCTGGAATAGAAAAGATTGATCATAAAAAGTAAGTTATCAAATACAACTAATGCTAAACTGAAAACCAGCCAAAATAGCAAACAGTGAAATTGTTCATGTTTATGGGGTATAATGAGTCTACTGACAACTCAATGAGTCAATAATGTAGAGATTTATTCAGAATTATAAACTGGGTGGGTCGAGCCCTGAATGCTGATTGGCTGACAGCAGTGGTATATCAGACCTTATACACTGGGTATGACACAACTTTTACTGCACTAATTACGTTGGTAAGCAGTTTATAATAGCAATAAGGCACCTTGGGGGTAAGTGATATATGGCCAATATACCACGGCTCCGGGCTGTGTCCACATTACGTCATGCCTAAGAACAGCCCTTAGCCGTGGTATATTGGCCATATACCACGTCTTACTCCTTAAGTTACTCACTCGGCTGCGAAATGCAGTGCAGATTTCTTCTGCTTAGACTTCTGATCTAGTGAGACGTTGAGTCCGAGCATGTCCGTCACTGACTCTGGGATTCCCAGTCTGCAGGCGTAATGCAGGGGAGTACAACCCTCATTGTCCTCTGCACCCAGGAGCTCTCTCACATTGCTGCACTGTGTGGCAAGAGACAATATGATAACATTGGGGTCTCAAGAGGCAAACTAAGTGTTTACTGCAAACTTTATTCAAAATGATTGCACATGTCAATCCTACTGAGACAGTGACAAGAAGATATATGGGTTTAATAATGAACCTTGTTTAATACAAAGGCTAACACTTATGATCCTGTGATCCTACTTCTTCGCGTGTTGGATTTGCTTCAAGTTCTCAACGCTAGGTGGCAGTAATGCACTACGTGTTCGTTCTTACAAGATCCCCCCACTAGAGCTCATTAAAACATACTGTATGAGCTCATTGCAATATTTAGAACTTATGACGTTGCCTTAAAATTTGAACATGGATCTCAGCGTAATTTTGGAAGCTTCATCATTGCTATTGAAACTTCTAGCAGGTACGTTCATTATAGAATATTACCTGTAAGACTTCTGGAGGAAGGTTTTTCAGACCTTTAGGCTGCAAGATGGTAAGGTGAAGGAAATTGCAGTCATGTTTGTCTTTTATTTTCAAATTAGCCCCTAAAATAGGAGAGGATGAACAGGATCATGACAAACCATACAATAGTGTAAACTTCATGTGAGACATATGCTTCTCTTTGAGAAACTTACCATGTGTAAGAAGAAGGCCCACTGTTTTCCATGCACTACA
Organism: Oncorhynchus keta; assembly: GCF_023373465.1. NCBI lineage: Eukaryota > Metazoa > Chordata > Actinopteri > Salmoniformes > Salmonidae > Oncorhynchus > Oncorhynchus keta. The sequence continues at coordinate 25,992,683 of NC_068443.1, read as the reverse complement.
GCTTGTTGCCAGAAGCAGTGGCGTATGACCCTTACAGTCAATGGAATTAATGTCTGCACCCTGTCAAAGAATAAATATGAATATGATAAGATCGTGAAACACTGGAAATATTCATATTGTTCTCTTGGTACTTTTCTTGTTTTGTGTTCACCTTGGAAATGAGGTACTCAGCCAATCCAACATGGTCAAACATTGTTGCCCTGTTGGTGAAAAATATGATAAAAGAGTAAGAGAGTAGGATATCATTTTTACCTAAATGTCTTGTCCAATGAAAATGCATACAGTAAACAGTGTACTACTTATGCAGTGGAGTTTGGCTAGCTCCATCTGGGATATTGATGACATCACAGACTCTATCATATGCCGATAGCATGAGTTTGACGGCCTCGGATGCTCCCTGGGTGCAGGCAAAGTGGAGGGCTGTGGATTTGTCACACTGTAAAGAGAAGCACAAAGACATGACAGAGGTCACAATGACAGACCAGTTTGAAATGATGTCAGGATATTACAGACACTGGTCCGTTCCCCTTGATTAGATTTAGAGTGGATTTGGTTCTTCCGATGTCTTCCGATGTCTCTTGGGTGTAACATGAACTGACAATGTACCCATTACGAGTGGATGCATAGTAACTCATTGTTGCTTACTGTAACACATTGTCAAAACCTCAGTTCTAAGAACCTTTCAGATGCCTGTAACAGGAACTGTTTTATATTAGAAGAAAAGGATAATTAAGGTTCATAATTGGTCTTTCCTATTAGTCAGAAGCCTTCTAAATATATGTTCTTTTGTTTATGGTTCTGAGAAAGAATCAAAGTTATTTTTGTGTTAGATTTTGAAATCCGTATACGTGAATATACGGTACATGATATTCGTAGGTGCAGTTTGAATGATTCTTCACATATCCACAGAAAAAGCTTCTTAGCGTCATCATCACCAGCTGACATACCTGTTTTTGGTCAATTTTTGCTCCCTGTTCTATACAGAGTTTGATCGCCTCCAGGTTTCCTCCATGGACGGCCAGATGAAGAGGAGTGCTGAAGGATTTGTCCACGTAGTTGATGTGCGTTTCAGTTGAGAAACCTATCTCCTCACCTTCAGCAGAGAAAATGAGTGAGTAAGAATTGTTTGAGTACCAAAATGAGTATTTGATTACTGTAATGGGAAAGCAAATGTTTCTTATTTACTTACCTTTCTGAAGAACCACCAGCATTGATTTTTTAGCCCCCGCAAACGCTGCTGCGTGAATTGGATAATGCCCCAGCTTGTTCTGTTGACATAGTCTGGCTCTGTATTTAAACTGAGAACAGCAGGTGAAATTAGTGTAGTTACATTACAAAAACCTCATAGGACATCACTAACGATCAATGAATCACACACGTCTCCTTGTTCAAACATCAAGAACACACAATTTGACAATTATACAGTGGCCATATAATTAATATTCACACACAAGTAGACGAACAGCTTCATGGTTATCAACCGAGCAGGCCAACATTAGAGGTGTGTTCCCCTGCCCTCCCATCAGGTTGGCATCCGTGTTGCTGTGAGACAGTAACAGCTGTGGAAAAACATAATTATTTATCATATCATACTGAATGATATCATATCTTATTATATCATATATCATCATATAATGTCGTAGTATATCATATAATATAAACTCAGCAAAAAAAAGAAACGTCCCTTTTTCAGGACCCTGTCTTTCAACGATCATTTGTAAAAAGCCAAATAACTTCACAGATCTTCATTGTAAAGGGTTTAAACACCTTTTTCCATGCTCAATGAACCTTAAACAATGAATGAACATATACCCGTGGAACGGTCGTTAAGACACTAACAGCTTACAGATGGTATGCAATTAAGGTCACAGTTATGAAAACTTAGGACACTAAAGAGGCCTTTTTACTGCGTCTGAAAACACACAAAAAAAAGATGCCCAGGGTTCCTGCACATCTGCGTGAATGTGCCTCAGGCATGCTGCAAGGAGGCATGAGGACTGCAGATGTGCCAGGGAAATAAATTGCAATGTCCTTACTGTGAGATGCCTAAGACAGCGCTACAGGTAGACAGGGCGGACAGCTGATCGTCCTCGCAGTGGCAGACCACGTGTAACAACACAATGTATGCACACATCGCTTTAAGTCGCTTTGGATAAAAGCGTCTGCTAAATGGCATATATTATTATATTATAACACATGCACAGGATTGGCACATCCGAACATCACACCTGCGGGACAGGTACAGGATGGCAACAACAACTGCCCGAGTTACACCAGGAACGCACAATCCCTCCATCAGTGCTCAGACTGTCCACAATAGGCTGAGAGAGGCTGGGCTGCTTGTAAGCCTGTTATAAGGCAGTTCCTCACCAGATATCACCAGCAACAACGTCGTCTATGGGCACAAACCCGTCATCGCTGGACCAGTTTATCGTCTAAGGAATGAGCATTACACCGAGGCCTGTACTCTGGAGCGGGATCGATTTGGAGGTGGAGGTTCCGCCATGGTCTGGGGCGGTGTGTCACAGCATCATCGGACTGAGCTTGTTGTCATTGCAGGCAATCTCAACACTGTGCGTTATAGGGAAGACATCCTCCTCCCTCATGTGGTACCCGTCCTGCAGGCTCACCCTGACATGACCCTCCAGCATGACAATGCCACCAGCCATACTGCTCATTCTGTGTGTGATCTCCTGCAAGACAGGAATGTCAGTGTTCTGCCATGGCCAGCTAAGAGCCCGGATCTCAATCCCATTGAGCACGTCTGGGACCTGTTGGATAAGAGGGTGAGGACTAGGGCCATTCCCCCCAGAAATGTCCGGGAACTTGCAGGTGCCTTGGTGGAAGAGTGGGGTAACATCTCACAGCAAGAATTGGTGCAGTCAATGAGGAGGAGATGCACTGCAGTTCCAGATACTGACTTTGGATTACTTTGGATTTTGACCCCCCCCCCTCTTTGTTCAGGGACACATTATTCAATTTCTGTTAGTCACACGCATTTGGAACTTGTTCAGTTTATGTCTCAGTTGTTGAATCTTATGTTGATACAAATATTTACGCATGTTAAGTTTACTGAAAGTAAACGCAGTTGACAGTGAGAGCACGTTTCTTTTTTTGCTGAGTTTATGTTATTAGACTGAATGAATAATAATACATGGAGGTGCACTAGCTAGAAGTGTAGAAGTATAAGGTGTATTAGACCAGGGTTTCTCAAACTTAGTCCTGGGTGCATGTTTTGCGAGAGAGAGACGAGAGACCGCAACCAACCAAGCCATCTTGCACTATAGCAAACTAATAGCTGCCATAGCTAGGTTCTTTATCATGGAGCTCTGCCCCATAGGGGAGCTCTGCTCCTAGTGGTTTACCCCGCTACCTAGGCAGCGAATAGCCTGAGAGAAAAATATGCACACACCTGCAGCCAAAGGGAGTACAGGTGTCACTAAAGAAGGGGATTCTTCCCCTCATTCAGTCTCCCATTATCTTCAGCGACTGGACTGACTGGCCAAGTAGAGAAGAGAGAAGATAAGTCTCAGGACGAACCAGCTGTCGATCTCCAAGTCTCGACGTTGTCCTTATAAAATGAGCACGTTTTTTCCACCCAATCCAAAAGCTCTTTTAAGAGCTCAGTGTCGCTGCTCCACCATGGCGTGGACTCACATAACGTATGTTTCGTGTGCTTAGGATCACAGCACACTAAGGGAGGCCTCACAGATCCCCGGAATGACCTAGCTGCGCACTCTTTTCATTAAAGGCGAGGAAGCAGCGGTGGGCATTTTTCAGGGAGGAGATCCCTCTAGCAGACGCCATGTCTGTGCTAGCCTCAGGTTGTGAGGCGTCATATGATGATGCCAACTCTAGAGAAGACGAGGATATTGGGAAGTTTGTGAATTTTTCTTCGCAACGATCCACTCCATAGACTGAGGTTGAACCCCCCCTAGGCTCTGAGTTCTCTGCAGTCCCCTCCTACGCAACGGCCTCTCTGCCCTCTGATTTTCCAGGGCTCATTGAGCGGGCTGTGAGCCGGCTGTATATCACGCTGCCCCCCACTCCCTCCAACCCGGAAGTGGATATGATGGTGGACGACCCATACTATAAACCAAGAAAGACGGCTCTGCCGTTGGCACCAGCCGTGCCCTCGCTCGGTAAGTTTGTGGAGGGTGAATGGGGGTCGCCTTTAACGGCCAGAGAGCCGGCAAAGGCGTACACCCCATTCAGCAGAGTGGACGACAGAAGGCCCCAGGAAATCCCCAGGCTCGCGGACGCCTTGGTTGCATACCTTGTCCCGGGTTTGAGCTCCTGGCCGTCGCCCAGAAAACCCAATCTACCTACGACCAATGACAGGCTCACAGCTCAGCTGATAGAGAAGTCCTTTGCTCTGGGTGTCCAGGCTGTAGCAGCAGCAAATAATATTGCCCTTCTAGCAGCCTCTCTTTCCCGTCTCACCACGGATAGGACTGAGCTGTCAGGAGAGGAGATAGAGGAGGCGTGGAGGATTTCCAGCGCCGTACTCCATCTCACACAGGCGTAGGCCATGTCCATGGCCACTTCAGTGGTCGCGGATCGACACCTCTGGCTGTCTTTGATGGCCAAAAAGGAGACCTATAAAGCCGCACTGTTAAACACCCCCATCTCTGACAGTGGTCTCTTTGGAGCCGCCGTCAAAAATGCGACTGAGCATTTTGGGAAGCTAGAGGAGGAGAGAAAGCAGCTATCTAGGCAACTGCCTTTAGCAGGAGGGGCTAGAGCATCTTCCAGAGAGCCTCCCAGCTTCACCTTCTCTAGTAGACCTGGGTCCACTCCACCGACGAGAGAGGTGGTCGTGACGTCACCCTGGCGCCACCCTAGGGGCGGCCAGAAGAGACGGCGACCATGATGGAACGAGGGGGAGAAGACGGGAGAGAGCGCAGCGCCTTGGGTGTGGGGCAGAGTGATGAGGGAAATAGTACTGTAACTAGTCTTACTTTACTATTGGACTGGTCACAATGTTTTATAGAATATTGAGGTATCATCTATCTGCTGAGACAGATTAGTATGGCCGATATTCTGTTATCTGCCCACAAATTATTGGCTTTGGCCTATGGATTGCGTGTTGCGGGTTACACTGAGGAATCAGTGAGTATGTCTTCCAAATTGGTTCAGCCTGCACTCAGAATTGCTGATGGGAGGACTAGAACTAAGGGGACAAATGCAGGACCAATGGACGGGGTCCCATCAGGTCTGCTTTTTCCTATTAGAATGACTATATGACGTGAGGGTACATTAGAATATATTAGAGTCATGTATTCTAACCTGCCCACAAGTCTATGACTGTGTTTGGGTGGAAGGATGAGGGATATAGCTTCTGTAACTGGTATTACAGTACTATCAGACTAATCTTTTAATATTGACAGAATATTGAAGTATAATCTATCTGGTTGTACAGATTAGTATGGCTCATATTCTGTTTTATCTGCCCAATAGTCATTGGTGATGCCTCGAGACTGAGTAGGGTGGATTGGACCGAGGACCTAGTATATTGTGACACAGTGTGTTACAGTACTGCAGGATTTGGTCGCCCGGCCTTTTCATTAAGTGGGATGTGTTCGGCTCTGCCTTAAACACTAGGAGCAGAGCTCCCCTATGGGGCGGAGCTCCACAAAATAGTTACCAGAGTTGTAACTCCAGTTCTATGAGTGGAGTGGAGCCCCATAGGACTAAAGGCCCTGCCAGTCTACAGGATCAGTGAAAACCTCTCGTTGCAACAGAATACCATCATGGATACCCTTTTTATGTCTGCATCCAGTATGAAGTTAGAGGTAGTTTCACGAGCCAAAGCTCGCCGGCGTTAGTACAATGACTCGAAGTCTACAAGAACAATTACCATGCTAGCTGTTCCTGTTCATCAGACTCTGGGAAAGTAGATACATAGCTTCATTGCTAAAATGTCTCAACTTAGATAGAGGAAATTCAAGTCATTGGAGCTAATTACAGTTTTTTTCTGTATAGAAAATTATTGTGGTAAATTCTAGAATATGGACATTCAAGGCACATGCCCATTGATATTATTAAAATGTTTTTAGCAGAGAAACAGAGCATTATCTCTGCAAAATGCATAGAAATGCAGGAAATTAGCTTGAAAACTGCAAAATTGTCTCTCAGCTCCATGCCAAAATATGTACAATTGCTGGAAATTAGCTTGAAAACTTTAGAATTCTCTCAATGGAAAATTTTTAGAATATTTGCTTTACAACAGCAACATTTTCTCTATGACACCAAGATTCCTTTCTAGCTAATTGACTATGTTAGTGTACACTTCCTCTTCCAATGAACTGTTGGGAGGTCTATATAATGGAACTATCCACCAAATCTATTACATTTCAAATGTTGATTACTGTACTTGCTATTATCATTCACCTGAATTTTTGTTTGTTAACCTATGATGGGGCAGGGGTCCTTGGGCAAGAAACATGTGAAAACCCCTGTACTAGAGTAGAGCTGAATGGGGGGTCAGGTAGGGGACGGACCTCAACGAGAGGGTTGTGTCCGAGGCTGACAGCCAGGTGTAGGGGAGACATGAGGCGGAGGTTGAGGATGTTCGAGTCTGCCCCCAGGTCCAGCAGGCAAGCACAGCTCTCTCTCTGGGTCCGCTGCACAGCCCAGTGCAATGGAGTGTTGCCCTCCTCATCACAGGCATTCAGTTCTTCACAAAGGTCACAGATAGAGATTTTTGTTTTCTCAATACATTTAAATATATACATCAATATCACATGACTGATAAAAAATATATATATAATTTTGGCGACAATATAAAATGCCAAACAATAACGATGTTTCAAGGAAGATATACAGTGGGGCAAAAAAGTATTTAGTCAGCCACCAATTGTGCAAGTTCTCCCACTTGTCGTGTTTGGAGGACAAAGAATGCTGAGATGCATCCAAAGAACACCATACCTACTGTGAAGCATGGGGGTGGAAACATCATGCTTTGGGGCTGTTTTTCTGCAAAGGGACCAGGACGACTGATCCGTGTAAAGGAAAGAATGAATGGGGCCATGTATCGTGAGATTTTGAGTGGAAACCTCCTTCCATCAGCAAGGGCATTGAAGATGAAACGTGGCTGGGTCTTTCAGCATGACAATGATCCCAAACACACCGCCCGGGCAATGAAGGAGTGGCTTCGTAAGAAGAATTTCAAGGTCCTGGAGTGGCCTAGCCAGTGTCCAGATCTCAACCCCATAGAAAATCTTTGGAGGGAGTTGAAAGTCCGTGTTGCCCAGCAACAGCCCCAAAACATCACTGATCTAGAGGAGATCTGCATGGAGGAATGGGCCAAAATACCAGCAACAGTGTGTGAAAACCTTGTGAAGACTTAAAGAAAACGTTTGACCTCTGACATTGCCAACAAAGGGTATATAACAAAGTATTGAGATAAACTTTAGTTATTGACCAAATACTTATTTTCCACCATAGTTTGCAAATAAATTCAGTAAAAATCCTACAATGTGATTTTCTGGATTTTTTTCTTCTCATTTTGTCTGTCATAGTTGAAGTGTACCTATGATGAAAATTACAGGCCTCTCTCATCTTTTTAAGTGGGAGAACTTGCACAATTGGTGGCTGACTAAATACTTTTTTGCCCCACTGTATACCACAGCATACAGTAAATAAATACCTAAGTAAATACGGCTTACCATCTGGACCAGTCAACTGCACAATGAGCTGTATGGTGCTGATGTGTCCGTGTGAGGTGGCGTAATGCAGAGGGCTGGCATTGGCTTGGTCACGGACTCCCAGCAGGGCTGAGTGCTCTCCCAACGCCACAGAGTCACCTTGCAGAGCCCACTATTATCATAGTGTGGAAAGACCATATCAATCCTGCATTATGTTCTGGTTTACAGTAACACATCTGTTCAAAATACTATTATTTTACATACCGGATTCTGTTACTGTTCAGTTGACAGCAAAACATCTTAACTAAAACCACAGAAAAATGGCCAAAGACTCCAGCCACCCAAGCCATAGACTGTTCACTCTGCTACCGTCCGGCAAACGCTACCGGAGCATCGGCTCTCGGACCAACAGGCTCCGAGACAGCTTCTACCCCCAAGCCATAAGACTGTTAAATAGCCAGACTGCTAAATAGTAAATTAATGGTACTCCAACTATTTGCATGGACCCTACGCACCCTCACTAGACTATATACATGTATACACACCATACACACCCTACATTGACACTCCAACACATAACGCTCACACATTCACATACACTACATAGGCACACACACACATAACACACACACGGATATCGACACCACACAAACACACATACATACCCATTACACACACAAGCACACATACACACACACTTTTACACTCATCATTTGCTGCTGATACTCAGTTCTTTATTTGACTTATTATTATCTATTCTGATGCCGAGTCACTTTACCTGCCTTCATTGAGATTGTTATGTTGTCACTGGCCTACACACAATACCCCATAATGTCAAAGTGGAATTATGTTTTACACATTTTTTACAAATGAATTCAAAATGAAAAGCTGAAATGTATTCAACCACTCTGGCAAGCCTAAATAAGTTCACGAGTAAAAATTTGCCAAACATGAATCCTGTTTGCAACAAGGCACTAAAGTAATACTGCAAATAATGTGTCAAAGCAATTGACTTTTTGTCCTGAATACAGTGTTATGTTTGGTGCAAATGCAATACAACACATTATTGAGTACCACTCTCTAGATAGTGGTGGCTGCATCATGTTATGTGTATGCTTCTAATTGTTAAGGACTGGGGAGTTTTTCAAGATGAAAAGAAACGGGATGGAGCTAAGCATAGGCAAATTCCTCGAGGAAACCTGGTTCAGTCTGCTTTCCACCAGACACTGGGAGATTAATTCACCTTTGAGCAGGACAATAAGCAAAAACACAAGGTCAAATCTACACTGGAGTTGCTTACCAAGAAGACAGTGACTGGTCCTGAGTGGCCAAGTTACAGTTACATTTAAATAAAAAACAATGTATGGGCATCCAGGGCACATGCCCATTCATTTTATTTTAATGTTTGAGCAGAGGAAGACAACATTAGCCATGGCAAAATTAATAGAATTGCAGGAAATGAGCTTTAATATTGCCAAATTGTCTCTCAGCTCCATGCCAAAACATGTACAATTGCTGGAAATTGGCTTTAAAACTGCAACTGCATTTTGTCATTATGGGGTATTGTGTGGAGATGAGTGAGAGAGAAAATATATTTGAACCATTTTGAATTCAGGCTGTAACACAACAATTGAGGAATAAGTCAAGGGGTATGAATACTTTCTGAAGGCACTGTAGCTCCATTTTTGTGTATTTGATTTTATTCCTCTTTGTGTTGCTATTTTTATTTGTATGATTATTTTTAAACTCTCCATCATTGGGAAGGACTCGTGAGCAAGAATTTCACGGTTGTATTCGGCGCTTGTGACCAGTGTATTTTTTACGAATCACAAAATCATATTAAAATAGTTTATCATATTTGCTAATAATAAGTAAGGATTGAGAAGTAAAAAACTGTACATGCAATAATAACATTAAAAAAGGAATGGAATATCTGCAAGATCTGTTTTCCACATGACTTACCTCAAATATTTGGGCAGAAATCTCTGTAGCATGACCTCCATGAATCATAGACAGGTGGCATGTCTTGGTCTGCATCAGGTCGGTCTTTGAAGAGCTCATCACGCTTGTCGGTTCATGTCGACATTTCCACAAGGACTTAAACGTTTCATGTGGTTTGGTGTGTGACCGAATGTGTAGATTAGTAGTATGTTCTACAATAGGTAAGAGCAGAGAAGTTACATTTCAACATACATTCATATCTATATTAAACAGCTGTCAATGTATAATCACTAAGTAAGTGTACATAAAAAACATACAGTATTGAAAGCAAAGACATCCAGTAGGCTGCATAACTGGCTGTAAATTATTATAATGTCAACCAATGAGTCTAACCAGTAAGATGTAATACATCATCTTACCTTAATGTTTTCTGGGTGTGAGATGAGCTTTCTAGTGTCTTCTGGTGTTAGCGAGAGAGGGGGGTTATATAGAGATTTGCCATTTGCCAAACAGATCAAATTACATTGCATCTTGGTTGGTCAGACTTTGGACTGACAGTGGAGAGGCTTAATATCCTAATGTAAATGCATCGGGTCCATTGCCAAAGACCAGAAAAGTTAATTGGACAAACAGTCCTTCCTGAAAAACAACATTAGCTGAAACTGAGGGGTAACTTTGTGGTTTAGAGTAAACCTATGAGATTCACAGGCTCATTACTGCACTATGGTTCTATGATTTTCCAGTCGTAAACTAAAATCAATAATTCTCTCTTTGTTCTGAATAATGTAATGACCACAATGGAATGGACCTATTCACTTATGTGTCGTATGTAACATACAGCTGAGGATAATTTCCAATCATCTTATAAAACATCCCATTACAATAAACAATTATTAAAACCAGGAAATGACATTATTTCTGTCATGGCTGATATTCAATTTACATGCTTTGTCTTAAATTTGCCAATTAAACTCTGTGATCGTAGTTGTTCCAAAACTTTACATTTAGAGTAAAATACCACATTCACAATGCTCACTCTCCTCTGTTAAAAAAATACACCTCCTTTATGCACAAATCTTTTGTCATTTATTGACTAAAGCGTTCAGCCCTTTTATTCTATTATTTTATGAGTCGACTTTCACAAGGCATTCAGGTTTTCTGTTGGTAACAAGGCTCTGTGGGAGCCTGAGCAATGAACCCTTTACATGTTCAAGAATATTTTCAATAAAGATAGGGACCTCCATTGTTGAGTCGAACCAGAGCCAATATTTGTTTGGTTAGCATTAGAGGGGCAAACATGGTGTTATATTTCATAATGCTCCTTTGCCATCATCTGATAAGCATCTGGTTTATTGTTGTATTTTGAATTAAAGTATAGTGTTCATACCCCTTGACTTATTACACATTTCGTTGTGCTTCAGCCTGAATAAAACATGGATTACATAGATTTATTTTCTCACCCGTCTACACACAAAGCCCCATAACGACAAAGTGAAAACATGTTTTTAGAATGTTCTGCTAATTTATTGAAAATGAAATACAGAATATATCATTGACATAAGTAGTCACACCCCTGAGTCAATACTTTGTAAAAGCACCTTTGGCAGTGATTACAGCTGTGAGTCTTTTTGGGTAAGTCTCTAAGCGCTTTACATCGGGATTGAACAATATTTGCCCCATCTTTTTTTAATTTATTTTTTACAATTCTTCAAGCTCTGTCAAGTTGATTGTTGATCATTGCTAGGCAGCCATTTTCAAGTTTTGCCATAGATTTTTAAGCCCGATTTGAGTAAAAACTGTAACTTGGCCACTCAGGAGCATTCAATGTCATCTTGGTAAGAAACTCCAGAGTTTTGGGTTATTGTCCTGCTAAAAGGAGAATTAGTCTCCCAGTGTCGGTTTGAAAGCAGACTGAACCAGGTTTTCCACTAGGATGTTGCCTGTGCTTATAGCTGTATTCCGTTTCTTTTTATCAGAAAAAAATTCCCTAGTCCTTGCCGATGACAAGCATACCCATAACATCATGCAGCCATCACCATGCTTGAAAATATGAAGAGTGGTACTCAGTGATGTGTTGTGTTGGATTTGCCCCAAACATAAGGTTTTGTATTCAGGACAAAAAGTGTATTTCTTTGTGACATTTGCAGTATTACATAAATGTCTTGTTGTATTGTTGCAAACAGGCTGCATGTTTTGGAATATTTATATTCTGTATAGGCATCCTTCTTCCACTGTCATTTGGGTTAGTATTGGGGAAGTAACTACAATATAACTACAATAACTGTAACTACAATGTTGTTGGTCCATCCTCAGCTTTCTCATATTACAACCATTATGGGGTACTGTGTGAAGGCACTAAATATCAATTTAATTTTTTTTTATTAAGGCTGTAACACAACAAAATGTGAGAAAAGTAAAGTGGTGTGAATACCTTCTGAAGGCCCTGTATGTTAATATGTTTGATTGATTTCCAATATACAGTGCATTTGGAAAGTATTCAGACATCTTGACTTTTTCCACATTTTGTTACGTTACAGCCTTATTCTAAAATGGATTAAATAAACAATTTTCCTCATCAATCTACAAACAATACCACATAATGACAAAGCAAAAAAAGGTTTTATTGGCAAATTTATAAAAAATAAAAAAGAGAAATAACTTATTTACATAAGTATTCAGACCCTTTGCTATGAGACTAGAAATTGAACTCAGGTGCATCTTGTTTCCATTGATCATCCTTGAGATGTTTCTACAACTTGATTGGAGTCCGCCTGTGGTATATTCAAATGATTGGACATGATTTGGAAAGGCACACACCTGTAAGGTGTTGTTGACAGTGCATGTCAGAGCAAAAACCAAGCCATGAGATCGAAGGAATTGTTCGTAGAGCTCCGAGACCAGGATTGTGTCGAGGCACAGATCTGGGGAAGGGTACCAAAACATTTGTGCAGCATTGAAGGTCCACAAGAACACAGTGGTCTCCATCATTCTTAAATGGAAGAAGATTTGAACCACCAAGACTCTTCCTAGAGCTGGCTGCCAGGCCAAACTGTGCAATCAGGGGAGACGGGTCCTTATCAGGGAGGCGACTAAGAACCCAATGGTCACTCTGACAGAGCTCCAGAGTTCCTCTGTGGAGATGGGAGAACCTTCCAGAAGGACAACCATCTCTGCAGCACTCCACCAATCAGACCTTTATTGTAGAGTGGCCAGACGGAAGCCACTCCTCAGTAAAATGCACAATGCAGCCCGTTTGGAGTTTGCCAAAAGGCACTTAAAGAACTCTCAGACCATGAGAAACAAGATTCTCTTGTCTGATGAAACCAAGATTGAACTACTCTTTAGCCTGAATGCAAAGCTTCACGTCTGGAGGAAACCTGGCACCATCCCTACGGTGGAGCATGGTGGTGGCAGCATCTTGCTGTGGGGATGTTTTTCAGCTGCAGGGACTGGGAGACTAGTCAGGATTGAGGGAAAGATTAACAGAGCAAAGTACAGAGAAATCCTTGATGAAAACAGCTCAGGACCTCAAATTGGGGCAAAGGTTCACCTTCCAACAGGACTACGACCCTAAACACACAGTCAAGACAACGAAGGAGTGGCTTCAGGACAAGTCTCTGAATGTCCTTGAGTGGCCCAGCCAGAGCCCCGGACTTGAACCCAATCGAACATCTCTGGAGAGACCTGAAAATAGTTGTGCAGCGACACTCCATCCAACAGAGCTTGAGAAGATCTGCAGAGAAGAATGGGAGAAACTCCGCAAATACAAGTGTCCCAAGCTGGTAGAGTTATACCCAAGAAGACTCAAGGCTGTAATCGGTGCTGAAGGTGCTTCAGCAAAGTACTGAGTAAAGGATCTGAATACTTCTGTAAATGTAATAACCATATACATTTTTTTAAAATATATTTGCAAAAATGTATGAAAATCAGTTTTTGCTCTGTCATTATGACGTATTGTGTGTAGATTTATGAGGAAGAAAACAATTTAATACATTTTAGAAAAGGCTGTTACATAACTAAATGTGGAAAAAGTCAAGTGGTCTGAATACTTTCCAAATGTACTGCAGTTAAGCTATAAAATGTCCCAACACATATAGATATATTAGTAATAACTGTCATGAAATATTGCTTTTAAATTTATGAAATAATAACATACAGTACAAATAATAATGTAAGGGCCTTTTTAATTGAGAGGAATTTTCCTCTCTCATTTAATATTTTACTGGTGCAATACAAGAGTCAATGCTGTTTCAATGGATAACTGACTGATTTCTTTAGTAGTAATGTAAGTAGTCCACTGGATTCAATGTCAAACTTTGTAATTGCAAAAGAATGTTCTTACAGAAAGCAGTATTATTTTATACTGTATGCTTTTGTGGAACACCTTTTATACTATGAATGAGCAACCGAACCCCTCTTGTGGTCACTTTTGATACAGAAATGTATTTTACCCATGATGAAGTCATATACTGTATGTCCCCATCTCGGGAAAACAAGATCTTTAAAAAGAACACATACAGTGCATTCGGAAAGCATGGGATCATGGCATCTGTGCTTTAAATGGTAGAACCTCAACAAAAGTATTCGGCAAATAATAAAAAATTACAATGTCCCCAGAGCGTACGGCAAGTAACCGAAAGGTAGCTGGTTCAAATCCCTGAGCCAACTAAGTGAAAAATCTACTGATGTATCCTTGAGCAAGGCACCTAACCTTAATTGCTCCTGTAAGTTGCTCTGGATAAGAGCGTCTGTTAAATGACTAAAATGTACAAGTGTAAATCCCCAGTTTGTTCCCAAAAACAGGCTTTCCCTTTGTAGCTTGGAATGTGTAGTGAATAATAATACAGCATAAATAACTACTTTCTCTACCAGAGATGACCATTATCAGCAGTGGCAGCTAAATATCTCATGCTAGAGGTTTATTCTGTAGGCTATTGCTATCAGATGCTATCTGCTTCTGCCAACTCCAGCCAAGGGGAGAGGGTCCTTGCTGTGCTTATTCCTACAGTTCAGGAGCCCCCATGATGTACTCTTTGCCACCTGGCAGGGCCCTTGTCTCCAGGGAGGGTTCGAGGTGTGGATTTTTTCTTTGTTTTGTTTTAATTTGTTTTATGTTTTCTTAAATTACCAAATTGGATATAGGCATCCAGTGTTATCTTGACTCTGTAGCAGGTTGCTGGCAAGTTAATCTAACAATTCCACAACTACCTAATACACACAAATCTAAAGGGTTGGAATAGGAATATGCATATATAAATATATTGATGAGCAGCGGCATAGGCAAGATGCAATAGATGGTATAAAATACAGTGTATATATACAGTATGAGATGAGTAATGGAAGATATGTAAACATTATTAAAGTGGCATTATTTAAAGTGACTAGTGATCCATTTTTTAAAGTGGCCAATGATTAGAGTCTGTATGTAGGCAGCAGCCTCTCTGTTTTATTGATGGCTGTGTCATGACGTTTCCCTGGGGGTAGGTTTATGACCGTCATAAATACCTCTTTTATGTGAACTATATTCTGGTAATCCGACCAATTGAACATATCCGGTGGTACTTAATGAATATGATGTCAGTTCGGTTGTCATCTGAGACATTCTCATCAATGATAAGATGACATAAACTCTACAGTGGAAAGTATACACATCAGAGTCGGATTCACATGGAATTGTTGAATCAATTTAAATGTTTGAATATGAAATTATTCGTGATGGGAGTTATGATATCATTTAGGACCTTGAGCGTGGCTGAGGTGCACCCATGACCAGCTTGGAAACCAGATTGCATAGCGGAGAAGGTGCGGTGGGATTCGAAATGGTTGGTGATCTGTTTGTTAACTTGGCTTTCGAAGAATTTAGAAAGGCAGGGTAGGATAGATATAGGTCAGTAGAAGTTTACTTCTACTGAGTGTTCTACTGAGTGTTTGAAGAGTGTTTGAAGAGGGGGATGACCACGGCAGCTTTCCAATCTATGAGGATCTCAGATGATATGAAAGAGAAGTTGAACAAGCTAGGAATAGGGGTTGCAACAATTTTGGTAGAACATTTTAGAAAGAGATGGTCCAGATTGTCTAGCCCGGCTGATTTGTAGGGGTCCAGATGTCGCAGCTCTTTCAGAACATCGGCTATCTGGATTTGGGTGAAGGAGAAATGGGGAGGCTGCAGGGCAGTTGACCGGGGTTGGGGTAGCCAGGTGGAAAGCATGGCCAGCCGTAAAAAAATGCTTTTTGAAATTCTCAATTATCGTGGATTTATCGGTGGTGACAGTGTTTCCTAGCCTCAGTGCAGTGGGCAGCTGGGAGGTGGTGCTCATTTTCTCCATGGACTTTACAGTGTCTGTCACGCCCTGACCTTAGATTGCTTTGTATGTTTCTATTTTTTTTAGGTTGGTCAGGGTGTGATGTGGGTGGGTATTCTATGTTTTGTTCTATGTTTGTATTTCTATGTGTTTGGCCTGGTATGGTTCCCAATCAGAGGCAGCTGTCAATCGCTGTCTCTGATTGAGAACCATACTTAGGTAGCCTGTTCCCACCTGGTGTTTGTGGGTAGTTGTTTTCTGTCTTTGTGTTTCTGCACCAGACAGAACTGTTTCGTTTGTTCCGCTTTGTTGTTTTTTTGTTCTAGTGTTCAGTTTCTTTATTGAATTTACCATGAACACGTACCACGCTTAACCTTGGTCCTCTTCACCTTCTTCCACCTACGACAACCGTTACAGTGTTCCAGAAAATTTTTTAGTTTGTGCTACAGGATGCAAATTTCTGTTTGAAAAAGCTATCCTTAGCTTTCCTAACTGCCTGTGTATATTGGTTCCTAACTTCCCTGAACAGTTGTATATCACAGGGGCTATTTGATGCTAATGCAGTATGCCACAGGATGTTTTGGTGCTGGTCAAGGGCAGTCAGGTCTGGAGTGAACCAAAGGCTATATCTGTTACTGGTTCTAAATTTGTTGAATGGGGCATCCTTATTTAAGATGGTGGGGAAGACACTTTTAAAGAATAACCAGGTATACTCTACTGACAGGATGAGGTCAATATCCTTCCAGGATACCCGGGCAAGGTCGATTGGAAAGGCCTGCTCGCTGAAGTGTTTTAGGGAGCGTTTGAGAGTGATGAGGGGTGGTCGTTTGACCGCAGACCCATTACGGATGCAGGCAATGGGGCAGTGATCGGAATGAAGACAGTGTATTTGGAGGGCAAGTTGGTTCAGATGATATCTATGAGGGTGCCTGTGTTTACGGATTTGGGGTTGTACCTGGTAGGTTCATTGATAATTTGTGTGGGATTGAGGGCATCAAGTTTAGATTGATGGCCGGGGTGTTACGCATGTCCCTGTTTAGGTCACCTAGCAGCATGAGCTCTGAAGATAGATGGGGCCAATCAATTCACATATGGTGTCCATGGCACAGCTGGGTGCAGAGGGTGGTCCATAGCAAGCGGCAACGGTGAGAGACTTGTTTCTGGAAAGGAGGATTTATAGAAGTAGAAGCTCAAATTGTTTGCAGGTTATCTCTGTAGGCTATCTCTGCAGTAGATTGCCACTCCGCCCCCTTTGGCAGTTCTATCTTGTCGAAAATGTTCATAGTTAGGGATGGAAATTTCAGGGGTTTTGGTGGTCTTCCTGAGCCAGGATTCAGACACGGCTAGGACATCCGGGTTGGCAGAGTGTGCTAAAGCAGTGAATAAAAGAAACTTCGGGAGGAGGCTTCTAATGTTAATATGCATGAAACCAAGGCTTTTTAGGTTACAGAAGTCAACAAATGAAAGCGCCTGGGGAATGGGAGTGGAGCTAGGCACTGCAAGGCCTGGATTAACCTCTACATCACCAGAGGAACAGAAGAGGAGTAGGATAAGGGTATGGCTAAAGGCTATAAGAACTGGTTGTCTAGTACGTTCAGAACAGAGAGTAGAAGGAGCAGGTTTCTGGGCACGATAGATTAGATTCAAGGCATAATGTACAGACAAAGTTATGGTAGGATGTGACTACAGTGGAGGTAAACCTAGGCATAGAGTGACGATGAGAGAGATAATTGTCCCACTAAGCACAAACTAGATGGGATGGTGTATCGCTGCAGAATGCTGTGGTATCCATGCTGGTTAAGTGTGCCTTGAATACGAAATAGACAGTGTAACCAGCAAAGCACCCCACACCACCAAAGCACCCCCACACATTCACCATGCTTCACGGTGGGAACCACACAGGCGGAGATCATCCGTTCACCTACTCTGCATCTCACAAAGACACTGCAGTTGGAACCAAAAATCTCCCATTTGGACTCATCAGACCAAAGGACAGATGTCCACCTGTCTAATGTCCATTGCTCATGTTTCTTGGCCCAAACAAGCATCTTCTTCTTGTTGCTGTCCTTTAGTAGTGATTTATTTGCAGCAATTTGAGCATGAATACCTGATTCACGCAGTCTCCTCTGAACAGTTGATGTGGAGATGTGTCTGTTATTTGAACTCTGTAAAGCATTTATTTGGGCTGAATTCAGAGGTTAACTCTAATGCACTTATCCTCTGCTGCAGAGGTAACTCTGGGTCTTCCTTTCCTGTGGTGGTCCTCATGAGAGCCAGTTTCATCATAGCGCTTGATGTTTTTTGCGACTGCACTTGAAGCAACTTTCCAGTTCTGGACATTTTCCGGATTGACTGATTTTCATGTCTTAAAGTAATGATGGACTGTTGTTTCTCATTGCTTATTTGAGCTGTTCTTGCCATAATATGGATTTGGTATTTTACCAAATAGCGCTATCTCTTGTATACCACCCCTACCTTGTCACAGCATAACTGATTGGCTCAAACACATTAAGGAAAGACATTCCACATATTAACTTTTAACATGGCACACCTGTTAATTGAAATGCATTCCAGGTGACTACCTCATGAAGCTGGTTGAGAGAATGCCAAGAGTGTGAAAAGCTGTCAAGGCAAAGGGTGTTTACCACTTTTTTTTCTTACTACATGATTCCATATGTGTTATTTCATAGTTTTGATGTCTTCACTATTATCCTATAATGTAAAAAATAGTACAAATAAAGAAACACCCTGGAATGAGTAGGTGTGTCCAAACTTTTGACTGGTACTGTATATTTTTTCTGATTTATCAATAGCCTAATACTTGATACTTTATTTGTGTCTTGACCCCTGGTGGAGTCAGTCAGCGTGTACACTGCTAGGTAAATAGCTTAAAACAATGGCATAATGTACTTAAGTAGATATACTTTAAAGTACTACTTAAGTAGTTTTTTGGGGTATCTGTACTTTACTATCCTATTTATATTTCTGACAACTTTTACTTCACTACATTTTCCAAAAAAATAATGTACTTTTTACTCCCTACATTTTCCTTGACACCCAAAAGTACTCGCTAGTTACATTTTGAAGGCTTTGCAGGACAGGAAAATGGTCGGACTCACTAAACACAAATGCATCGTTTGTAAAATTAGATCTAAGTGTTGGAGTGTGCCCCATTGTCACGTTCTGACCTTAGTTATTTTATTTATGTCTTTGTTTTAGTATGGTCAGGGCGTGAGTTGGGTGGGTTGTCTATGTTCGTTTTTCTATGTTGTGTTTTGAGTTTGGCCTGGCATGGTTCTCAATCAGAGGCAGGTGTTATTAGTTGTCTGATTGAGAATCATACTTAGGTCGCCTTTTTCCACCTGTGTTTCGTGGGTGTTTATTTTCCTGTTTAGTGTTTTTTGTTGTTATTCAACTTACGGGACTGTTCGTTGGTCGTTTATTGTTTTGTTCAAGTGTTCTATTACTTAATTAAAAGATATGAACATTTACCACGCTGCGCATTGGTCCTCCGATCCTTCTTACTACTCCTCCTCGTCAGAAGAGGAGGACGAGAATCGTTACACCCATGCTAATCCATACATTTTAAAAACAAGAAAATTGTGCAGTCTGCTTTGCTTAATATAAGAACCTTGAAATGATTTATACTTTTACTTTTGATACTTAAGTATATTTATAACCAACTACTTTTACTCAAGTATTTTACTGGGTAACTTTTACTTTTGTAACTTTCTATTAAAGTACCTATACTTATACTGAAGTATGGCAATTGGGTACTTTTTCCACCACTGTTTTAAAATTGCTATAAGGCACCTCGAGGTTTGTGGTATATTACCAATATACCAAGGCTAAGGGCTGTATCTAGGCACGAAACACCAGGCACTCCCAAGTTGCGTCGTCGTCGTGCATAAGAACAGCCGTTAGCATTGGTATTGTATTATTGGCCTTATACCAACCAGACCTCCTCGACCCCTATTGCTTAATTAACTACGTGGGGAACGGAAATATATTATTTTCTGTTGCATTCTATTCAAAAAGTCGACATTTCTAACACAGACACACATATTTTCATTCAATCACAAATGTTATTTTTTCTTATCGAAGTCTTTTCAGAAAAACGTTGCATGCTTGACTAGCAGATGTGACTTGACACTAGACTAGAGCATTACAACATGCAGTCTTCCTCGTTGACAAATGTCTCGCACTGAGTAGAGTTCGTAGAGGGCTTGTTCTCGTTGATCTGGAGCTGTCCTTGGTGATGTACAACTCAATCCAATTAGCTTTCACCTCTGGGCTGTGTTGCAGCCAGCGGGTGGAAAGAACGCTCAACCCTTTTAGTCGATCATGTGTGTCTTGCTATGCAGATAGCCCCATGGTGCGCTCATCCGTTTATTTCTACATGTTCGATATCCGAGGATAGGTTGCCTCTTTTACCATATCCCCATGGAGTGTGTGATCTGTAGTTTTACTACTGGTAGTAGTATTTCCTCTCCTCGAGGACGATATTTCTCTGTTTATTTCAAAAATTGATCAAGATATGTGGAAGACTCCAGTTACAGACGGCTTGCGGTACTAGTCTGATGGGAGGGTAGCCTAATCACGAATAACCTGCCTCTTCAATTATTTTCGGGGGAGAGGAGTTTGGTTTGAAAGGTAAAGTGATACAAAAAGGTAGGAGACGGATTATGATTAGCCTATATTATACTGTTTGAAAAAAATCTGAAATGTTCACCTTTCACGTTTTTCTGAAAGGCTAAAATATGATATATTATTTTTAAACATATCTACAGATCTATTATTTAATGATAGGTTGTGTAAAATCAAAAGAAAACATGTTAATAATAGTAGCCTAATTGTGAAATAGATTGCTTGATTACAGTGAAATACCGGATCAGTCAGGATGTGATTATTGATAAGATGCTTGAAAAGTTAAGCTTACTAAATTAATATGGTATATTGTGTAATATAACCAATCATATATTAGTTCCATTTGATCTTCAAAGCAGTGTATTACATAAGTAACCTTGGGGTGATAAAGTACAATTATGTGACCTCTATCAGGATTTACCCTAGGCTATGATCATCAATCACAACCACAGCCTTATCAAGATCTACAGTATCACGATGAGGTTGGGTACCATTTGCCCTCCATGTGATACATCTACTGTAAGTTTGTGCAACTGAGTGCCCTAGAGCTTCCTGTATAAATAGCCTGGAGGCTATTATCAAGTCATGTACAGTAGCCTAGCTAAGTGTAATAGGCTAGCATACTTGCAGTGGGATTTGTGGTTGACTTTAGCCTACACAATCACAAGTGTCGGCCTATTGTCTTCAATGCTGTAGTGCAACTGAATCGTTTTTTATTTTATAAAGAATAACTTTTTAGGGTAGTTCTGCAATACCTTGAGCTCACATCCCATTTATTTAATTGGATTGGCTATACTGTTCTTCAATCCTGGTCTTGGACCACAGGGTGTGTAGGATTTTGTTCCAGTAGCCCGCTAAGGAGTTGAATTCAGTCTGAATTTTCTTGCTATACTAAGAGACCTGATAGAAATAGTCAAGGGCGTGATGATTAGTTGAGGCCAACTGGGCTGAAACAAGCCTGCACACCCTGTGGGTCCCCATGATCAGAATAATGCATCCAGGTGCACATGTGTCATCAACTAATGGGTAAATTAGTGTTTCTGTTGTTTTTTTCTTCAGTAGAAGCCATGGGGCAACCGGTTTGAAGTTGATCTCACATTCAAAGTTGGTGTGTCCATTCCTCACTGAGGGGTCAGTGGATTTGACCTGACCTCCTCCTGACCTATCAGAACACCTGAACTGTGACCATCATGGCGGAGAGAGCTGGCTTTGGGATCCCCAAAAGCAACTTACGTCCTGTAGGCTCACTCCCACCAGAGCCTATCGATATCATCCGTACCAAGGCCCGATCCAGAAGAGTCCGCATCAATGTTGGGGGTCTTGTCCACGAGGTCCTATGGAGGACACTGGACCGTCTCCCCAGGACCAGGCTGGGTAAACTCAGAGACTGCAATACCCACGAAACCTTAATGGAGATCTGCGATGATTACAGCTTGACTGACAACGAGTACTTCTTCGATAGGCACCCAGGAGCGTTCTCCTCCATTCTGAACTTTTACAGAACAGGGAAGCTGCACATGATGGAGGAGATGTGCGCCCTGTCCTTCGGCCAGGAGCTTGACTACTGGGGTATAGATGAGATCTACCTGGAGTCCTGCTGCCAGGCCAGGTACCACCAGAAGAAGGAGCAAATGAACGAGGAGTTGAGGAGGGAGGCTGAGTCGCTCAGAGAAAAGGATGGGGAGGAGCCGGAAGAAGGCTGCTGTCCAGACAAGAGACAGAAGCTGTGGGACCTCCTTGAGAAGCCTAGCTCTTCTCTTGCTGCTAAGGTAAGACCAAAGCATTGACCTGGGTTAAGTTTAGGCCTACTGACTGTGGGTCAGTCCAAATCCATCCCATCCCATGGTGTCATAGCTGATGCAGGAATTTCTCTAATTTATCGATTTAAACATAATTTATGATCTTGGATTTGCCTCATGGCAAACATCCTAAAGTGGCTACTGTGAAGTAGTTGAGTACTATAGAGCCTATGCTCTTAACCCCTTTTCAACTCCAGCTCAGCTGCTGGAAAAACTCTGAATGAAGTAGATCTCAATATATCAGGGATTTGATATATGGAATTTGATCAGTAAGTTTTATTCACAGATCTTGTGTTCCACATTGAGTTTTTCTTTAGATACCTCCTTCCTTCCAACTCAGGAGGAGAGTATTGGGCCCCCAGCAGCTTAATCCTCCTTTAACCTATGAAGTAATCAGATAAGAAAGAACCCAGAAGATTATGGTGCATGTGTGATTAGTGCATACTGCTCTGTGTATTGTACAGATTATATGATACACTTAAAAATATATATTAATAATATCACACATATTGATACACAGTATTTTTCATCCTTAAATACATGTAGTTAATTTCAGTATAGGGTGATCAGTTGCTTAATAAGGGGTGAATATGAACTAGGGCACTAAGTGTTAGGTTAGGTATTATGGTTTGGTATTCATGTTCAAATGAAATCAAATAACTATGTCTCCAGGACTAGGCTCTTATATGAATCTGTCTAATGTGAAATATTATTTTGCAGACAGCAACTTAATTCCTTGTCTTGCGTACACACTCCCAATGGTATACCATGTGTACTGGGCTTCCCAGAATTCAGGCCAAGGAAAGTAGTCAACCCATTAGTAACAGCTTTAATGTGCAATGCTTTTATCTTTTTTTCTAGAGTGGGGAAGTGTAATGCATTGTATTCCCACAATTGCACATTTGTCCTCTCAATGGGCAGAATCTAAAAAATCTAATGGTTCACACAGATGCTAACCTCAAATGGTTATATACAGTACTGGAGGTTTTCTGAAGGACCATGCTGGAGTTTTATGGAGAGTAGTTGGGAGGGATAAGCAGAACATTTAGTTTTGCTAAAAAACACAAGTGATACCGTCAAGCGCAGTGTGCAAGTTTTTAATTGATTCAATAACATTTAGTCACCTAATTCTGGAGGAGGTGCAGAGAGTGTCTTATAGGAGTAGGCCTGATAGGAAAGCGTTTTAGGAGGAGGTAGTGAAGGTAAGAGGACAGATAGTCAGGGGAACCCACTGTTGGCTCACACAAGTACTGGTCAGTCCCCATTATCCTGCCTCACTAAACTGGCAGGACACTCAACAGACTGCCAATTGGGCAATCCATTTGATTTCACTTTGTCCCTGTGCAATATTTGAGCCATTATGAACATCATGTAATTCAAGCTGATGGGCTCCAAACCCTGAAACATGTCCTCCTTCACATACCTGTACTATATTTACATTGAAACCTGACTATCCAGAGATGGGTATAGTAGCACCAAACCAAATGTGTTTGTTAATTAGCTTGGTGATTTGTAATGATAGAGTGAACAGTGAAGTAAGAAAGGGCATCCCTTACCCCCCTTGATGGGCACTTGGCTTGCAGAAGGAAGCATGGGGGTAGCATTAGCCAGCACATGGGGATTAGGGAGTGCTTAAAAGCACAGAGGTGATCCCAGGGTGTGCTGCCCCCTTTGACCTGAGAAAGACATGGAAAAGCAAAAGGCACAGGGAAGGACAGTGGCTGTGTGCACCGCCAGCTCCTTCTAGGTGTGATATACTGGAGGAGTGGCAATGGGTTGTACCTGGCCTGTCACAACAGTGCAGTATGTTATGTTTGGCTTCCAGTCAATCATATTTTGTGAGTCAGCACAATGATACAGTATCCACTCAAGCGCTTGCCATTACATCACCCACAACTGCTGACAGGAATGGAAAGGGGCCTTGCATTGACCATATCAAATGACCTCACGGACTACTCTAGAAGTCATCATTTTGTGAGGCTTCAATGGGTGTTCATTAGTGTCAAATGTTATTCCAGTTTATGATTATAGTACAGTATTTGATTTGGTATATTTATCAAATCTACATTTGTATTATGCAATTATTGGAAACAACTTTACCACGGGTGTCAAAAATGTATTGTGTGATTTTCAATGATACTACAACCAAACATTCGATACTTTTGTGAATATGAGTAACTTCTTGACACAGAACATGTGAAACTTCCATGTGAGTGCTTACAGCTTGCTGTGTCCTGGGCATACTGGTCATCAACTCCTTCTACACACCGTTCTTAAATATCTGTCAGTTTTAACATACTTTTATATGCTATAAAATCCATCAGGAAATCATACAGGTAGGCCTACTACATAATGGTATGTGTCCCTAGTTTTGCTGAGGCCTGGTTGTACGGCTCAGTACTGTAGGGAGTGATGGAAGTGAGACTTAATCTTCTTTGGGGGTTTTACCCTGGCTGCTTCTGCAAATAGACTGTTGCGAAGGCTGCACACCGTCTGGCTCAGTGAGCTAGGTTTGCAATATGCCGGTCGGCCCGGGCAGGGGTCACGTGTGCGGTAGAGCTGTTAATCAATTACTGGAGTTGGGTTTGCTGCTGCTATAAGATTAACAAATGAAGTACAGGAAGTCTCCTTCTCGCTTCATGATGAGTTCCTTCAGTACTTGTTGAGTAGATACAGGTTGAGGGTCCCCTGGTGAATTTGAGTTAATGACTGTGAGATTGTGCAGATGGCAGAAGCCTGTTTCCTTAGCACACTCGATTTACTCTTGAAGAATGCTTAAAAAGCTTGAGTTAGTTAAATTTGTCCATTTGGCAGGTTAGACAGAATACTTGGATAGCATAATTGTTTTTCCCAATTGTGTTGTTGAATGTGTATCATATTTTAAATTCTTTCACCCATTTACATCGATTGACCTTCAATTGGAGCTGATAATGTCATATGGGTCATAGGGCATTGTTCTCAAAGAAAAGTACAGGTTTTTCACTAGCCCATGTGGCTCAATTGCTGTGGTCTGGAACATGCACTATAGTAGTACAGGGATATCTTAGCCTGGGCTAGATTGGAATTTTGTGCATGGTAAAACTGTATTCCAACGTTTTAGCTTTTTTGAGAGATGTCTTTCAATCCACCTCAATTTACCCACTGGATAGAAAGGTCACAATTTTGACATGGGGACCTGATCAACTCAGAGCATTTAATTAAGCGCTCTTTATATATTCAGCAGCCATGGGAGTATATTCACACAGGCAAAGTTTAATCATTATTATACCAAGGATGTTATCCTATTATTGATATATGGGATGAGGGATTTTGAGTCTTGGCAAGTAAACTGCACCTCTCAGCATAATCCATTTTGCCTTCAGTTCATATAAGCATGGTAGTTCAGTTCATATAAGCATGGCAGTTCAGTTCATATAAGCATGGCAGTTCAGTTCGTATAAGCATGGCAGTTCAGTTCGTATAAGCATGGCAGTTCAGTCCGTATAAGCATGGCAGTTCAGTTCGTATAAGCATGGCAGTTCAGTTTGTATAAGCATGGCAGTTCAGTTTGTCTAAGCATGGCAGTGCGAGGCGCAGGAAAATGTCAATTGCATCTGTGTGGTAATGTGCCACCCTTTATATAACTACTTGTCTCATCCCTCCTCCCCTCTCCTCTATCTGCAACTACCTCAATATTAAAAGCTATAAACAGGAAAAAATAAGCCCATCAATTCTCATCCGGTGTCACTTTATACAGGCACATGCACAGATTGGACTCTACCTGTGCAGAGCACAGCACCTTTTCCCTTCCTGTCTCTGAAGTGTCCTTTTGTTGCTGTTGTTCTGATCCCACTAACTGCAAGTTGTCGTAAATATGTGTGTTAAATATGACATTTAATTAACCATTAAGATATGGCCATCTATTGCTTTTATGTAACTTAATGATGAAAGTCATAACTGCTCAAAAAGCCTTAAACATTATTAAACAAATGTTGCACCTGCCCCCCAAAATATCTTTCCCCGGCCCTGACTTCATATATGCCTTGTGTTGCTAAGTCATTTAATTTAAAATGGCCTTCACATTCCACTATAGTAGCCAGTTGTTAAAATTCAAAGCATGAGCTGTCCTTTTACTTTTTAGAAACTGCTGGTTAAACCTGTCAAATAATTACTCCCATTTTTATCTTAGATTTCTATCAACTTTGAGAGAATTTCATCCCATTATGGCAGAGGGTCCATCTGGACCTTTTTTAGAGCTAGACTTAATCATCAGTGACACTGATGCTGTTCAATATTACTCAGTTGCCAAACAGTGTCTTCTCTCTCAGGTTAGTCTTAAAGGTGAAATGTTTATAGTTTTGTTTTTCCTCATTTTTGGAGGTGTACAGATTGAATGAGTCTCTTGATCCTCTTCAATAAACACTTGAAAGTCAAGATCACGCGATCGATAAACGTACTTTACATGTATTCTTTTTTGCTTATTTGTCATTCTTATTTGAGAAATCATACAATTGATTGCGTGGCTTGAGGGTGGTGAGTGTGATATGATTTATTTGACTGCAGTTGGCAGGCTGTAGGCCTACATCACAATGGCACATGAAAGGAACTGGGCACTCTACTATAGTTGGAAATCATTGCTCTGAGTTGAGTAGTCTATTTATGGAGTGGGTGGCAATCGAATACCAATACGTAGTAATATGCAAATTAGTTCTGCATTAGCAGATGACATACGCATGTTGGTTTTTTGCTGTGATGTATAAGTATGCTGTGGTAGTCTCTTCTCCATTCAACGCAATACTGTGCGGTGAGCACGTGGCCATTGCAACATCCAATGTTTGTCCCTAAAACAGAATAAATATCAGTTCAGTTTACATGCTGTGTTGAAGTACAGGTTGCCACTCATCACGTCGTCTGAATCTATGTCACATGTTCATGTCACCTAAATAACCAAAGCTTTTGGTTGGCCTGTATATCGTGATGACCAATCAGGCACACGTATTTGACTAATTACTATAATCGTGGCCTTCTCCCCTTACACAAAGAGACACCATCACACCCTCACCAACAAACTGAACTCAATCCAGTGGGTTTTGGTCTACATAGATCACAGCCAGGGACCATCGCCTGAGCCAACATGGTCTAAATAAAACCTATTTTGTGGGGTAATAGCATGGTGTCTTTGACCATAGTAATGAACTGTGAAATCTATGCAAATTCCCTTCATACTGCAATGTTATATTGATACATTTTTGAGAGTCTATATGCATTTTCACTGTATATTGATAATTGAGTCATTGCATTGCTAAGAAACACTGATATATTTGGTTTCCAATCCAGTGGTACATCCCTCATCAATAGTGAATATGTACACACACATATATACACAAACACACAAGGCTTGATATTGGTTAAGTTATGGTCTTATGTAGGCTATATAACCATTTTCCAGTTGCTATTGTTGTACTATGTCCTGAAATGCCACTCCTCCGCTGTGCCCCTTACTCAGCAGAATCTCCGTGACAAATGGGGTGGGTTGGCTCCAGCTACATCTCACCTATAAAAACACTGCTAATCCAATATATCCTACATCACTTTCCCATAAATACCCCCTGACATTGATCAATATGTTCTTGAGTTTCAGTGCGCAGTTTGTTTCCCCTCCGAGACATTTGTCAGAGGAAATCTAACCTTCAGTCCTTACATCCTATGCATTGAGATGGTATAGGGGGGTGGGGGGGGGGTTAAAGCATGTTGTTTGTCTTGCTGCTTTTTGTCTCGTTGTCCATCAGATTTATAAACTGTGAGCTCTTTGCTGTATGGAAAGTATACCCCAGAGGAAGTAGGCTCTGTAGGTCAGCCATTTTGTTATTGGCTCAGAATACATACTTTATATACTGTAGGATTCATTTTTGCTGGCTGTATACTGGCATACATTTTACAGGCATACTTTCATATCAATTAATTATTTTTAGGAAATTACATTTTGCCTTTGGCAGTTATGATCACAATATTGCTACTGGACTTGAGGTGAAGTCAGTTTGAGGTGAATGTGGAACTGTAATACTGTTTGACTGATGGATTTACTGTTATTTGCACATTTTTACATGAAATGTTACAAGTGGTGTTTCTCTTTTATGTCATAACCATAACAATTGTGATAGAGTCATTATTTTGATGAAGATTCCCCTCTGACAGCTGTGTTAAGCCACAGTTCTCTGCCTTCCACACGTCTTAATTTCCTCTCCGATGTCGCTGTAAATCCAAACTCCTGTCGCAGATTATAGCTGGAACAAATCCCTGTGTTCTGCCAGATTGAACCTCTACAAACAATCTTCCCGGGACAATGTTTTGTGCATTTCCTGGGAGCCTTTGTTTTAAGTTTAGCAGCAACCCAAGAGCTAAACGTAACTGAGTGGGAGGAAGGCACTGGCCAGGGCTTAATGAGGGAAATCCAGATCTTTCAATTAATCTGCTTACCTCTCAGTAGCCAGATGTTCTCAAGGACTGCACCATGCCGGTCCAGGTCACACATGCATGCAGCCTGGTGGGGACAGAGAGAAACACAGCTGAGGCAGCTCAGCCAGCGTACTAGCCCCATTGTCCAGCGGTCCCACCTCTCACGTACTGTATTGGATATCTCCGCCACTCATAACCATAGAGCATCATGCTCAGGGTTATGTTTTGAGGGATTTCTGTGTATGAATAAAGGGCTTTATTGTCAAAGCATATTATAATGAAAATGTGGATTAGCAGGGTATAATACTCAAAGCTCTTAGACTGGGTCTCCCGAATGGATTCCCTTGTTGGATTTTAAAATTGCCAAAGGGCATTTTCTAAATACAGAACATACCTATATCTACAATACCAGTCAAAAGTTTGTACACACCTACTCATTCAAGGGTTTTTCTTCATTTTTACTATTTTCGACATCGTAGAATAATAGTGAAGACATCAAAACTATGAAATAACACATATGGAATCATTTAGTAACCAAAAAAATATTTTTGATTCTTCAAAGTAGCCACCCTTTGCCTTGATGACAACTTTGCACACTCTTGGCATTCTCTCAACCAACTTCACCTGGAATGCTTTTCCAACAGTCTTGAAGGAGTTCCCACATATGCTGAGCACTTTTTGGCTGCTAATTGGGTTGAGGTCGGTTGATTGTGGAGGCCAGGTCATCTGATGCAGCCCTCCATCACTCTCCTTCTTGGTCAAATAGCCCTTACACAGCCTGGAGGAGTGTTGGGTCATTTTCCTGTTGAAAAATAAATTATAGTCCCACTAAGCGCAAACCAGATGGGATGGTGCATCGCTGCAAAATGCTGTGGAGCCATGCTGGTTAACTGTGCCTTGAATTCTAAATAAATCAGACAGTGTCACCAGCAAAGCACCCCCACACCTCCTCCATGCTTCATGGTGGGAACCACATATACAGAGATAATCCATTCACTCTGCGTCTCACAAAGACACGGTGGTTGGAACCAAAAATCTCAAATTTGTACTCATCAGACTGCACAGGAAGAAACGGTCAAAGTTCTTGACATTTTCCGCATTGACTGACCATCATGTCTTAAAGTAAGGATGGACTATCCTTTCTCTTTGCTTATTTGAGCTGTTCTTGCCATAATATGGACTTTGTCTTTTACCAAATAGGTCTAGAGGGAACTTATTTTTTAAAATCTGTAGTTTATATGAAAATATATGTGATCTATATGGAAAATAGTCAATTGTTATTGCTGTGAAAAATATCTTTCCTGTAGACTACAGATGAATCCTGAAATACTCTACAATAACTCTTGTAGATACCCATAGCGATATCCGTCTTGAGATAGTAATGAAGGTGACATACTGTACATTGTCTATTGATTCACCTTATTATTTCCTTTTTACATATTCAATAAAAATACAACATATGTGCCTCAATGGTAATTGCTCCACTCCACTGAGAGCTCCATGGCCAAAGAGAAAGCTCTGTCATTTGCATTTATTTAATTCATGAGAGCTTTGTCAGACTGTGCTCTTTTAGTGGGTAAAGATTGTCTGTCAGGACTGTTGGGGGATAATACCACCCAGAATGTTTTGCAGGAGAAGAACAATACGGGTGTTTTATGACTATTACACAGCGTATCAAAGAAGACTCTTACACCTTAGCCATGAAGGTGCATTCTTGTGGCTGAGTATCTGATGATCCGTTGGCTTTCCCTCCCTGTGTGTACACGCATGCCCTGCCCTGGAATGATCTCAAGACGTAGGCTAGCTATTTCTCTGTATCCAGATCACTGTTCATGTAATTAAGTTGGTGCAGATCTAAAGATAAGGTCAGGAGGAAGCTAATCCTGCTCATTCCACCCCCACCAGTGATGTCTGTCTACCTGGACTATATCTATATGCACCACACGCGCACAAGGCCCGTGAGTGAATTACTCTGTATTAAGTGCTTGGGTAGTATATCACACAGCAATGTGAGGGTAGAATCTATAGAGCGTTTGCTGAACAAGGCACAGTGGTCTCAATGAATGGTGTAAATGCCATGTGGTATCATAGACAAGATAAAGACACATGGTAGTGGCCCACTAGTGTGGTTTTCACAGAAAAGTTGTGTAAGTGTATAATGTTGAATACTGACTTCAGTGTCCTGCCTGTGAAAAAGTCCAACTTTTCAGCGTAGTCTTTGCTGTTGTGTTGTTTCTTTATGTACAGAGCAACTCAAGTCACTCAAAGCTATCACTAATTTCCCTGTGAAATTTCTACGTGAAGCAGCATGAATTTAGATTAGACCAAAGTGGAAAGATGCAAAGGTCAAACCATTTGGCAACTATTACGCCACTTTAGTGGATGTTGCACTTGCACTTTGATCCACCTGGTGGTTGATAATTCAGGTCACAGTTGACCAATGAGACCTCAAGAAGCTCTGCCATCACACCCAATAGGCATAATGCTGGATGACCATTGACTTGACCTCAGCAACCATGACTGTAGCCTGATGGGTTGTTCATCCTGACATGCCCGAGACAATCCCTGCGTCACGCAATTCCTACAGCCAAGGCTTTTCAGAGGCTTTGTCTTATCCCTCCCTACACTCTTAGAATAAAAGGTGCTATATAGAACCGTGCCCTTTCCTGCAGTCAAATGACCAAATCTCCCTCTAGTGGCCTCATGGGTGGAATGTTATTAACCCTTGGATGCGTATGGTCACATATTTGTGTCTTCACAACTCTATTCCTCAATTTCACCATTTATTGTAAAAGATAAATGCAAACATCATCCAAGCATCATACGGAACACATCCACAGCCAAACTCATTCCATAAACCAATCTAAATAACAGTTGCGTTGATAAAAATACAAAACTTAAGTCAGCGACCTAACAGTTAGACTTGTTAACAATGTACCACATGTCTGGTGAGCACGAGGGAGAAATGTAATATTGTTTAGAAAAGAGACACGTATCAGCGAAGCTAACTGTAGCTAAATTCTTTATGATGGCAGCCATGTTTGACAAGAGAAAACTCCCTAATCCCAGAATGTCATTCACTATAAGATCCAAATAAACTAAGTCAAAGATGGCTTCACCCATTGCCCGAAATACAGGAACTTAGTTTGGCCACTTTTTGAACGGTCATCCAACTCAGAATTCCAACTCGGGAACTCTGGCCTCTTTCTAGAGCTCTGACATTCCGACCTGAAGATCACTGACGTCATGATTTGACCTCATATTCTTCAGAGTTCCCAGTTGTCTTGAAAGCACCATAAGTCAGTCAATTGAACCATCTCTTCACCTTGTTGTGTTATAACATCTTTGGTCTGACAGACACGTTGTATGATGTCAAAAACATGGTTCTACACATAGCTACGTTTCGGGTAGCCTCTGACAATAACATTGATGTACAGAAATACGCTGACTCGGTGAGCGAGTCTATAAGGAAGTGTATAGGAGATGTTGTATCCACTGTGACTATTAAAACCTTCCTTAACCAGAAACTGTGGATTGATGGCCGCATTCGCGCAAAACTGAAAGCACTTACCACCAATTTAATCATGCCAAGGCGACTGGAAACATGCCCAAATACAAACAGTGTAGTTATTCCCTCCGTATGGCAATCAAACAAGCAAAGTGGACAAAGTGGAGTCGCAATTCAATGGCTCAAACACGAGACATATATGGCAGGGTCTACAGACAAACATGGATTACAAAAAGAAAACCAGCCACGTTGCGGACACTGACGTCTTGCTCCTAGACAAATTAAACAACTTCTTTGCGCGCTTTGAGGACATTACAATACCATCTACACGGCCCACTGCCAAAGACTGTGGGCTCTCCTTCTCCGTGGCCGACGTGAGTAAAACATTTCAACGTGATAACCCCAGCAAGGCTGATGGCCCAGACGGCATCCCTTGCCACGTCCTCAGAGCATGCGCAGACCAGCTGGCTAGTGTGTTTACGGACATATTCAATCAATCCCTATCCCAGTCTGCTGTCCCCACATGCTTCAAGATGGCCACCATTGTTCCTGTTCCCCAGAAAGCTAAAGTAACTGACGTAAATGACTATCGCCCTGTAGCACTCACTTCTGTCATCATGAAGTGCTTTGAGAGACTAGTCAAGGATCATATCACCTCCACTCTACCTGTCACCCTAGACCCACTACCAATTTGCTTACCGCCCCAATAGGTCCACAGACGATGCACCCTGTGCAAATGGTTCCTGGACTTCCTGAGGGGCCGCCCCCAGGTGGTAGGCAACAACATCTCCACTCCGCTGATCCTCAATACTGGGGCCCTACAAGGGTGTGTTCTCAGCCCTCTCCTGTACTCCCTGTTCACACACGACTACGTGTTCATGCACGCCTCCAACTCAATCATCAAGTTTGCAAACGACACTACAGTGGTAGGCTTGATTACCAACAACGACGAGACAGCCTACAGGGAGGAGATGAGGGCTCTCGGAGTGTGGTGTCAGGAAAATAACCACTCACTCAATGTCAGCAAAATGAAAGAGATTGTAGACTTCAGGAAACAGCAAAGGGAGTTGTTGCACCCTATCCACATCGACGGGATAGCAGTGGAAAATGTGAAAAGTTTTAAGTTCCTCTATGTACATATCACCAACAAACTGAAATGGTCCATGCATACAAATAGTGTGGTGAAGAAGGTGCAACAGCGCCTCTTTTTTGTTTTGAGGGCGTTACCTGGAAGACGGTCAATGTTATTTCATCAGCCAACACATTATGTAGCACCAACACTTTATATAAGTGAATATATAAGTGAATAAGGTGCAACAGCACCTCTTCAATCTCAGGAGGCTAAAAAACGTTGGCTTGTCACCGAAAACCCTCACTAACTTTTACAGGTGCACAATTGAGAGCATCCTGACGGTCTGTATCACAGCTTGGTACGGCAACTGCACCGCCCACAACCGCAGGGCTCTCCAGAGGGTGGTGCGGTCTGTACAACGCATCATCGGGGGCAAACTACCTGGCCTCCGGGACACCTACAACACCTGATGTCACAGGAAGGCAAAAAAGAAAAACAGCTTCAATCTCAAGGCCATCAGATTGTTTAACAGCCATCACTAACACAGAGGCTGCTGCCTACATACAGACTCAAATCATTGGCCACTTTAAAAAATTGATCACTAGTCACTTTAAATAATGCCACTGTAATAATGTTTACAAAGCTCGCATTACTCATCTTATATGTATATACTGTATACTTCACTATCTATTCTTTACCATCTATTGCATCTTAGCCACTCTGTCACTGCTCATCCATATATTTACTTATATATTCTCATTCCATACCTTTACTATATTGTGTGTATTAGGTTAGGTTGTGGAATTGTTAGATATTACATGTTAGATACTGCTGCACTGTTAGATCTAGAAGCATAAGCATTTCGCGAGACTCGCAATAACATCTGCTATCCATGTGTATGTGACCAATAAAATTTGATTTGATTTGAGCTGGCAAATAGCTTAGCAGTAGCTCATCATAATCAGTACAACTTTCCTAAAAATATTTTACCCACACCATTACAATCTATGCAAGAATTAGAATACATGATCTGTCACCATTACTTGAAAACATGAGTAAAACAGTAAATACATTATGCTCCATTCATACATGTGGTATGCTGCAGTAGAAACAACAAACAATTTACAGAAAATAAGGCACTTACTTTGATAGGAACGCACACGCATGTCCAAAGTTATTATTTGTAAGGAAAACAAGAATGAAGGCAATGCGGGCACCAGCCAGAAAATGTGCCAGGGGGGAAAAGTTTGTGTAAGTCCTGTTCTGACTACAGATGCGCAAATGTCTGCATACTTGATCTCGGGAAACACGAGAGAAGTACTTGGGCACTCTTTGAAGAGAGAAGTTTGTCCGGCTCAGTAAAGCCTCAAACATAAATTGTCCGCAACAGTGACATGGGTGACTCCTCATTAATTCTTATGTGAATTAATGAGGAGTCTGAACACACCTCAATTCAAACTGTTTTTGCAAAATAAAACCTGTTAGAAAATAATTTGAAATTGACTAATTGAAACAGCCTATAGATAATTAGCAAGCAGCGTGCCTTGGTTAGAGGGCAGCGCGGGTTAACTGTCCTGTTGCTTCACGATCACATTTTGAAACAGTGAGTGGATTCTGACATCACCTGCATTAAAAAAAAACTCATGCTAGGGCGACCATTACATGTTGACAACATCGGGCACGCGCATATCCGCGTGGGCTTCTTGATTTTGTCCATCCACACCAGATGCGATCAGGACACGCAGGTTGAAATATCAAAAACGAACTCTCAGCCAACTGATTAATTTGGGGACAGGTCGGAAGACATTTGAAACATTCATGGACATTTAGCTCTACTCCGACAATTAATCCACAATTAAATCTAATAATCTGTCCTAGTTCAATCTTCTTCTGTGAATTTCATATGACGTTGGCAACCAACTTTAAGATGCATTACTGCAACCAACTGGAATGGAGTGTGGACCTCCATCTTTCAATCACCCACGTGGGTATGTGCTCCTAAAAACCAATGAGGAGATGGGAGAGGCAGGACTTCCAGCGCGTCAAACATCTAGAATAGAACCAAGTTCTATTTTAGCGCATGGCTATGCAGATGCTCATGAGCAGTTTGGTTGAAATGATTGAATAACATGTATGTGTACATACACGCAACACTGCCGGTGTGGTCAGCATGTTAGAGATATTTGGAATTCACACGTGAAAAGGTTAATATAGTATTTGTCATAAATTCGTAATTAATACACGTTTTTTTATAAACGCTGAAAATTCAATGTTTCTATGTCAAACAGTTTTGTTATTTTTCAGTCTTCTGTGATATTTATATGTATATAAAGTGTAATATTGGGATGCAAACTCAAAATTGAATACATTTAAACTCTATATCTGACATGTTACAGGTGCCTTCTTTTTCTTAAACCCAAAACCATGTGTATACTTTAGTTTCAAAGTAGATTTGTTTAAGACTACCAAGAAACACTCTGTGTGACCCTGATTTAGCCGACTGCAGTCAAATTGAAAGGTTATTTGCCTGTCCCCATAGGAAAACCCCTTGAAGAAGCCTTTTTGGTTACAGGTTTTGATTGCAGGGTTCCATTTAGAACCGTCTCTACAGAGGGTTCTACATGGAACCCAGAAGGGTTCTACCTGGAACCAAAAAGGGTTCTCCTATGGGGACAGCCAAAGAACCCTTATGGAACCCTTTTTTCTAAGAGTGTACCACTGCATCATATAATGACAGACTCTCTCGACGTCTCTCTCTGTAAAGCTCTATAGCAAGTCACCTTTCTTTAACGTGTTCTCAGTTGAACATTTGTATATATTTTTTAAAGTTTTGAAATGTTCTTACATCTGATATCTTTCCAATGATTTGGGTTATTTGGGATTTACTTATGTAGTAACATAGTTGTTACATTGTTCTGGCATATTAACTTTTTCCACCTTATTAATATTAAAACCAAGTACAAATATCATTGATAGTAATTGTAGGTAGCTACTGATTGTGTTGAATTATACATTATTTTCATTAAGTAAATAACAGGTAAACACCTGGAAGAACAGCAGGCCAACCCATTTCTACTTACCACATAATTTCGTAGTAAGAATCTGTCAAATACCATCTAAAACAGCACTGTAAAATAAAAATAAACATTACCAATACTTGTATGGATCATGGTACTTTATAAGTGGAACCAACATATATATTATGTTTTACCACCAGTTGTGGCTCATTTAGTTTTTGCCTCGTCTTGGCAGGAGGCTTTCTCAGAAGTAGCTGGCAGCAGATGCAGGCGGTTGTCAGCAACTCACGTGGCATCGACAGACTGTCACAGCTATGGCCACTCTACACTGTAAATCACCTTATGTGCTCTTCTGGACATTTTTTATTTTTATAATATATTTTTTTATCACTTTATATGTAGATGCAGGTATAATAAGTCAATATAACACCCCCTGTCCTCCAGAGGGCCATAAGTATAGGAGCTTCTGCATGTGCTTGCGTTGTCTTGTCTCTGTGAGGAGGACATTTCAGGATAATTATAATAGGATTTGGTGGCTATCTATAGTAAGGATAGAGAGAGGTTAGAAATGGTTACTCATTCTTTCCTCAACAGGAAGAATCAACCAATAATCTGATACTTCTTCTTCAGTCAACGTTGTAATTCTAAACACCCCCATGGAAACTTTCATTGAAAAATGCCAGCCAGACAGTATATTGTGTACAGAAAGGTGATTGTGTATAATAATTGATTAATGAAACTCCTTGTGATCCATACAGTATGGTTGTATGGCTATGGGCTATGAGTAGAGACTCAAAGTTAGCATGTATTAGCCTATACATATAATATTTATGTTTCAAATGAGAAAGAATACATAACAGTTAATAAAGTCTATAATTGCATTTGCTTCATGGGATGAGGGAAACCCCTCCAGAAAGGGATTTTTCTGTGTAACCATCTCTCACAAGGCCAAGAGTCCCATCGTTAGCTCTCCAAGCCAGTCAATAGCTCTCCCCACAAAATCTTTCTGTGCTAAATACTACAGTATTTCCTGGCCTGTTTGGGATATACCAATATACACTGACCATACAAAACATTAAGAACATTAATCTCTTTCCATGACATCGACTGACCAGGTGAATCCAGGTGAAAGCTATGATCCCTTATTGATGGCACTTGTTAAATCCACTTCAATCAGTGTAGATGAAGGGGAGGAGACCGGTTAGAAATACATTTTTAAGCCTCGAGACAATTGAGACATGGATTGTGTTTGTGTGCTATTCAGAGGGTGAATGGGCAAGACAAAAGAGTGCCTTTGAACAGGGTATGGTAGTAGGTGTCAGGCAAAGGTGCACCGGTTTGTGTCAAGAACTGCAA
Source organism: Oncorhynchus keta (assembly GCF_023373465.1). Lineage (NCBI taxonomy): Eukaryota > Metazoa > Chordata > Actinopteri > Salmoniformes > Salmonidae > Oncorhynchus > Oncorhynchus keta. The sequence goes on along the minus strand of NC_068443.1, from coordinate 25,954,957 downwards.
TGCTGCTGGGTTTTTCACGCTCAACAGTTTCCCGTGTGCATCAACAATGGTCCACCACCCAAAGGACATTCAGCCAACTTGACACAACTGTGGGAAGCATTCGAGTCAACATGGGCCAGTATCCCTATAGAAATTATTTTGACACCTTGAGGGAAAAGGGGGTGTTCTGCTATGTTACTGCTAACTCCTAACTGCATTATCTACAATGAGGGATCTGTCTTTTTTACGTCATTAGTTCTCCCATTCAAACACCTGTGCATCTTTTAGATGAGTTGAAATTAAATTGGCAACTGTCTGTGTGACTGAATCTCCAACAGACAATACTGTATTTAGGGTTGCAAAGCTCCTGTAATTTACCAAAGTTACTGGAATCTTCAGTATTTTTGGTAATTAACAGAAAATCTATGGCAATCTATCGTAATTTTGGTAGTTTATACTTGAATAACTTGTAAAAAGATGTATTCATATATAGTATATAAAATATGTCTGTGTCTATGAGTTTCTAGTAGATAGACCATATGGTTTAAGAGAAAATAGCATCTAATCAATAATGGTATTATTTTCTATTAACTCTGCAACTATTGACTTTTCTTCTCAACTGCCACCAGTTTGACACCAAAACATTGAGAACAAATACATATTGACATTGTGAAATATATACAGTGCCATTGTAAAAGTAGTCACACTCTTGAATGTTTCCACATTTTGTTGAGTTACAGCCTGAATTTAAAATGGATTCAATTAAGATTTTGTGTCACTGATCTACACACAATAGTCCATAATGTCAAAGTAGAATTTTGTTTGTAGAACAAGGAATTCATAAAACATTAAAAGCTGAAATGTCTTGAGTCAATAAGTATTCAACCCCTTTGTGATGTCATGACTAAATACATTCAGGAGTAAAAATGTGCTTAATAAATCCTATAAGTTGCATGGACTCATTCCATGTTATATAATAGTGGTTAAAATAATTTTTGAATGACTACCCCATATCTTTACCCCACACATACAATTAAGGTCCCTCAATCGAGTAGTGAATTTCAAGCAGAGATTGAACCACAAAGACCAGGAAGGTTTTTCAATGCCTTGCAAAGAAGGGCAGCGATTGGTAGATGTGTAAAAAAAAAAAAAAAAAAGCAGAATATCCCTTTGAACATGGTGAAGTTATTAATTTGGCTTTGGATGGTGTATCAAAACACCCAGTCACTCCACAATGCTAACCTAAATGAAAAGAAGGAAGCCTCTACAGAATACAAATACTCCAAAACATGCATACTGTTTGCATGAAGGCACTTAAGTATTACTGCACAAAATGTGTCCTGAATACAAAGTGTTATGTTTGGGCCAAATCCAACACAAAATATCAGTACCACTCTTCATATTTCAAGCATGCTGGTGGCTGCATCATGTTATGGTTATGCTTGTTATCGGCAAGGACTATGGAGTTTTTGGGGGGGATAAAAATAAACTGAATACAGCTATAAGCACAGGCAAAATCCTAGAGGAGAACCTGCTTCAGTCGGCTTTAAAACAGACACTGGAAGACGAATTCACCTTTCAGCAGGACAATAACCTAAAACACAGGGCCAAATCTACACTGGAGATGCTTACCAAGAAAACATTGAATGCTCCTGAATGGCCTAGTTACATTTTTTTCCTTAAATCGGCCTGAAAATCTATGGCAAGACTTGAAAATGGATGAATAGTAATGGTCAATAACCAATGAGCTTGAAAAAAGTTTTACCACAAGAATAATGGGCAAATATTGTGCAATCCAGGTGTGCAAACTCTTAGAGACTTACCCAAAAAGACTCACAGCTGAAATCGCCGCCAAAGGTGTTTTTACAAAGTATTGACTCAGGGATGTGAATACATATGTAAATGAGGTATTTCTGTGTTTCATTTCCAGTAAATAAAAAATTAAACAAATCATTAAAAGGTATTGTGTGTAGATGGGTGAGAAAAAAAAATATTTCAGCAATTTTGAATTCAGGCTGTACATGTGTAATAAGTCAAGGGTTATAAATACTTTCTGAAGGCACTGTAAGTGTGTTAAAAGGATATTTCATGCTGAAACCCTGGTATTCACTAATTTGATGGCTTATATTTAGCATAATGTTTTAGAGCTTTGACATTCCGTTTTTCATTTAATATCATCTTATTTAATTATTTCATATATTTTACATTTGATAAATCCCCAGAGGGCTAGTGATAATTACAGACACCTGTGATAATCTGAAATACCCAAAAGGGCCACTAGATGTCTTGTCATAGATTACATAAAATCCTTGAAAGATACCAACATTCTGGTAGTTTACTGGTACACTTTGAAAGTTTCAAGTAATATCCGCTCCCTTTGCAGCCCTAACTATACTTTTATGCCATAGTTTTTTTTTTGTCTCTGTCTGCTAATCACAATTAACTTTTTTTCTACAGAGGCGTTGGAGATACAGATCTATTTCGGTGTCAGAGTCCTTTGTAACCTGGGGTTAATTCTCCTCTAAAGCCATGATTAAGAGAGTGTTTCAGGGAGGTAAAGCCCATGTGATGACAGTGTCACAGGCCTTGGGAACCCAAGCCAAGGAGGAGGGAAGGAGGGAGGGAGGCTGGACCGACCAGGTATAGCTAAGAGGGATATAATAAGCGTCTATTTCCACAGGGCACTAAACCTGTGCCCTTGTCTTGATGACAAAGTGAACATACACACGCCTCACAGGTTTGACCTTTGTCAACCTTTGTTATGTGCTTATGTTAGTGCTTATTTAATCTGAGAAAGATAGCCATTGACAAAGACTTCTTAGAACCGTGACACAATAAAGTGCAGACAAAAATCTATATACTGTTAATTAGCGTTAACTGATGTGGTGATTTGTTTGTTTCCTCCATCAGTCAGATATCCCTGATTTAAGTGTTTCTTGGGGTAAGGAAAGAGTGGCCTATGGGCTGCAGAAAGTTGACAGGATATCTGCTTTAAGCATTGATTATCAATCCATAAGCGAGCCTCTGCTACCGGCCACATTTAGCTGGATGGGAGGAAATGTTGCCTTCTGCTCTGTCATCTGTGCCTTACACAACCATTTCTGGTATTGCTCACATCATCATACCCATTGGGTTATACAGTATATACAAGTTTAAGTGGCAGCTCCATCTAACCAAAGGATGTTGTGTAATAAATAACAAAAATTAGGTCGCTATACTGTCACTAAGTAACGTACCAGTAATATCATAGTACAACTAAAAATGACTTTATAGTTAGATGGATGCACTAACAAATCTCTCCCTTAAGGTCAAGGCACCTTATGAGGCTGCTCTGCCTCTGCCAGACCAATAGGAGTACCCCACTGTAGGGTTAAGGGTTTGCATGGGGAGAACAATCCTAGACCCTGTGAAGACAGTGATAGCTGAGGTGTGGTAGTTGATTTACTTATAGAAAATCACTAGACCTTAAGCAAAGTCAGCAGTCAACTTACTGGTTGATTTTTAAATGCTTATACCTGCTCTTATTGATCCTCCTGGCAAAGCTAAATGTAAACAAATATCGAAGTCACTCACATCTGCTCACTTGAAGGCATAATGAAGGTTCTCCAGGTACCTCAGTAAGGAAGGCTTAGTTCTGAGAAACAAGTTAACTAGAATCAGTAACCAGTAGGTTCTTTTAGGCTTGCAAGACGATGTCAGGTGGAAATGATGCATTTGTATATATGTTGACACCAAATCAAGTCTTCAGAGATTTAGAGACAGGAAATCTCTAATCAGTTTGATTCATAGTCCTTGACATTTCGCAATGATTTGTTTTCAATGAATGGAGGATATTTTCTTTCATCAAGAGAACACATTGAAACATGAAAGAACCACTTGCAAAATGCTGAAATTATTTGTTTACTTAATCAAAACTGTTAACCTCCAACAAATATGATATCACTTTGTGGATTGTCTATGTATGTAGAAGACATAAGGTTATTGCTATTGTAGCTTTACCTCCCAAAGTTGGTCATCCTTTATATCAAGCAATGTTAACGTGACATGCTGATATGAACCTTGTTTATTTCAAATTCTTATTCCAGATGTTAACATTCAACTCTTCTATGTTCAGTGGACCTTTTGTGTACCCCCTTGTTTAGTGGATGAAACACAAGAGATGATGAAATCAATCCAACCACATACTATGGCATTTTCTAGTCGCATGACACATACATGTGCACCATACACACACACACACACCACACCACACCACACCACACCACACCACACCACACCACACCACACCACACCACACCACACCACACCACACACACACACACACACACACACACACACACACACACACACACACACACACACACACACGTAAAAGGAGTTGTTTCAACTCTCTCATCATGACTAATATTACATTGTTTCTTTGTCTTTCAGTTCCTGGCCTTTGTCTCCGTATTCTTCATCGTTCTATCAACAATCTCATTATCACTCAATACCTTGCCGGAGCTACAAGTCGTTGATGAGTTTGGACAGTTCAATGACAATCCCAGCCTAGCACATGTTGAAGCTGTGTGCATCGCCTGGTTCACGATGGAGTACCTCCTCCGCTTCCTCTCTTCTCCTGACAAGTGGCAGTTCAGCAAAGGCCCACTGAACGTCATTGATTTACTCGCTATCCTGCCCTACTATGTAACTCTCTTCCTGACCGAATCCAACAAGAGTGTTCTGCAGTTCCAGAATGTCAGACGAGTGGTCCAGATATTTCGTATCATGAGAATCTTGAGAATTCTAAAACTGGCCAGACATTCCACTGGACTGCAGTCCCTTGGGTTCACCCTTCGGCGCAGTTACAATGAATTGGGTCTGTTAATATTGTTTCTGGCTATGGGTATCATGATCTTCTCCAGCCTGGTATTCTTTGCCGAAAAAGATGAAGATGCCACAAAATTCACTAGTATTCCAGCTTCATTCTGGTGGGCTACCATTACCATGACAACTGTAGGTTATGGGGACATATATCCACAAACTCTTCTTGGTAAAATAGTCGGCGGGCTCTGCTGTATTGCAGGTGTATTGGTCATTGCATTGCCCATCCCCATCATTGTGAACAACTTCTCAGAGTTTTACAGAGAGCAGAAGAGACAGGAGAAAGCCATCAAGAGGAGAGAGGCCTTGGAGCGGGCCAAGAGGAATGGCAGTATTGTTTCTATGAATCTGAAGGATGCGTTCGCTCGCAGTATGGAGCTGACGGATGTTATGGTGGAGAAAGGTGACGAGAAAAGGCCGATAGATAACCATCTCTCGCCTAGTAGGTGGAGCAGTAGGCACGGCAACTCTGAGGTTAGTCCAAAATCCCAGGCGAGGTATAAAGAGGTTGCTCAACTGGGATCTCCAGATAGGGTCAATCCACCAAGAACCAGCCCACAGCACCTGAACGCCCAGATATTGGAGGAGATGTACAACAAGATGACGACCACTGCCAACATTGGCTCTGGAGCTCCACATGAACAAGGACAGAAGCTTGAGGAAGTAATGGAAATGAAGGTAGTGTCTTCTGGACTAAAGCCCCCCCCAATCAAGGAACGAGCCATGGGTGACCTCAGGAGCCCATCCAGTGTGGACAGCTTTGCCAGCTGCACTACGGAGTTCAGTGTGGCAGAGAGCAGTTCCCTCCTCCCCAACGTAGCAGGACGGAGAGCTCCTCATCCCCTCGACCTCAGCCAGATCTCCGCTGTGGAACCAAAAACCACAGGCAAAGTTCAGCCGGCCACCATCATCAAGGAGGGTCTTTATGAGTTTGTCTCAAGCAATCCAGAGGGGGCCTCACAGGGGGAGGATAATCAAAGCTTTGACATGAGCGTCGAAAGCATCCGCAGTTCTCTCAGAGGCAACAACCCACAGAAGACAAAATCTCTCAAAGTCAATTTCAATGAATCTCAGGGAGAGGTGCCATTAACACCTCCCAGCATTAAGTCCCCTCAGTCTCTCAGTGCAACTCTGTCTCCACCAGGATACCAGCCCTCCCCACCCCCAGGCCAGGGCCCGGTGACCAGCCCATGGTCTCCAGGACAGTCAGGCCAAAGAGAGGATGGCTTAGAGGAAGAAGGTCCGCCTTCCATTTTAAGCCATAGCGGGAATCACATGGACAGGGCCGCCGTCTTCAGCCCTTTGTCACCTAAATCCCTCAACTGCACTACTCAGGAAGTGGTCGTAGTCGCCGGCAACGGGGAAAGAGAGACAGGCAACAGCCAAAAGGAAAACCACATAGTTCTGGATGGAAGTCTATCTCCACCTTGTGAAACAAGCATGTGACTAGTATAGGTGGAAGGTCAAGGAAAGAGGAAACAGACTCTCTGTTTGTGTATGAAGAAAAAGAAAAAGAAAGAAAAAGAAGCACACTAATGTAGTGAATAATAAGTTGTCTGCATGACTTGACAAGTATTATTTCTGATAACATCACTGTTTCTGAAGACCTATGAGAACTGCTTTTTGCTGCAGACGTGGAACTTATAACAGTGGATTTTACTATAAGGCTCCAATGTGAGCAAAGAAACAACCTAGTATGAATGAGGACATTCATGAACAAATTGTACATTATGGTCCAGGACTTTTTAACGTAGCAAGTTATTCATTGCAAGTTTATTTGTTTTAGCTTGCTAGTGTGTTGGGACAAGGACATCATCTGAAGAGAGAAATGAGGAAAGGCTTTAGGATTTTTATATAAGGGCTCATCATTTGTGAAACAGTATCAATGTCATATCATATTCTGTTACTTGATATGACTTGCATTCATTTGCTAAGTTTAATTTACTTTTCATGTTATTGTGTCTGTTTAGATTTTGCATTGTTCTCAATCAAGTCAACCAAGAGATATATGGAACAAGCAACAGTCTCTTAGTTCAGGGAAGCAAAAAGAAAGTGCAGCATATTATATAGCAAATCGATATGGAAATAGACCAATAAGACAGTTTTAATAATAGCCTATACATGACTATCTATGATTGCTTTCTAATACTTTATATTCTACTATTTTATATTCTGTTCGTGAATGAGCTTACGTTCCTAATTTCTGTGTTTAGCTCTGTTGTTGTGCAACCCTTCATCCATGCAATGGGAAATGGACAAGCCATATAAGTATTGCATGGCAACCTCAAGGATTTACACTATGGCAAAAGTGATTAGATAATGACAACCATTATACTTAAGGGGAAAAAAGTATCATACAGCAGCACTTCATTCACTTAGATACAGATCATATCAACTGAATGGTTATTCAAGTTCTTCACCAAAATGGACATGCATTATTGCTGAATACCAGTTCCATTCTGATCAAAGGAAATCTGTTGTTACATTCCTCACTGTATTCATGTTGTTATAATGCTGCCTTCGAGAAGTGCAGAACATGTGTTGGGTATGTATGTATGCTAGTTGGAACAAATACTGTGTATGTGATGTTCGATGTGTCAAGTTGAATTTATATTGTATGGGGCTGATTGCTAGGTCCAATACAGTACAGTACTCAGGTAGAAAGTATAACACTGCCCTCTACAGACGGAGGATTTTAAGGCACTAATCCAAGAATTCATGCATATCTCAAGTTGGAATTCCTCTTAATATTGAACAAAGTAACATCTTTATTGATTCATTGTGCATTTTAAGTTTTGCATGGCTGATCTACTCAGTAAATGTTGCAGCTTTTTAAAAAATGATGCCGACAAGTCTGAACTGAATCACGAGGATTACTGCGGACACTAGTAATACTACAGTGTATTAACTATATAAACTACTGTGCTTATATTCTATTTAAAGTAGATTACGCTATATGTTTTGTTGGTTCACCCGTATGATTGATTCTATTTTTCTAAGATAAAATAGATCAGGATTGTAATATTTCCTGGTACATTTTTGAATTGTGTGCCTTTTCATAAATAGACATTTATGAGAAGGCGAAAACCTACATAATTTGGCTGGTACATAGAGATCTATAAATAATGTATTTCTAGTAGGGATACATATGAGGTGATGATGAGCAAATAGCTATTGTACCAAGTTCTCGGGTTTTGTATAACTTGAAAGCTTTATTATATCATGGCTTACTTCCTCCTTTCAAAGTACCATTTGCTGTCAGTAATGTACAGTACAGTACAATACAGTACAGTGCAGTAGGCTTATGTTAGATCATAATTGAGATGTCAGGGAAAACAGGAAAAGTTACTGCACTGACACACCCTGGTATGACACCACCTCTTATCCACCAAGTCATCTGTAAAACGATTTCTATTTTTGTTGTAATTATCTTAACATTCTTTTGTACAGTTAGCTTGATCATACTCACATCCTCAAATCAATACTTACAACCACAATATACTGTAGGTAACTCTAGGGTCAATTCCGCAGATATTTTTCTTCTGCCTGCTTTTTTTGATGTTCCCTCCATCCCAATATACTTTGGTTGTTTTAACGGTATGTGACCATAGTCATCTTAATTGTTAGTCAACATAACTTGATAGTGAATGAATAGTAACTTATTGTTTTACAATAGGTTTATTACCATATGCAAGACAAATAAAATTTGTTCATGTGGCCCTTTGTAATGTGTCTGCTTGCAGAGTGGTCCTCAAGATTCTCTCTTTACATGTCATGGACATTTTCAATAATAAGGTGAATAGACTAGACATATACAGTATGAGGGGGGGATGTGTTACATGCCCTATCGAATGATACTGTGTAGTAGGCTCTATCTAGGAACTGTATAACCAAGTTCATCATGGCGAGCGCGCAATTCAGTGATAATCAATCAATCACTGGCTGTTATCAAAATCACAAATTCATAAAACAGCAATGAACCAAGGATATGGTTAAGGGGAGATCCTTTGGTGATGATTGAACAGTGAACAGAAAATATAGTTTACCAAGGTACCAATTACTTCACATTGGGAGAAGTTAAGCTAAACTGAACTACCCTTAAGAAAAATATAGTTTACTTGACTAAAGTTACTTTGAAAAAGTAGTTCACTACATCCAAACTACTTTGTAAAAAAATATCATATGTAAATATGAAATGTCCTAGACTACAAATTGCAAGAACAGATCACTTTGGGGTCATATGTTAACAGAATGTCTAATTTAGCTTATTAAAGGAGCTACATTTAGAAATTATGCACTGTATTTGCAGAACATGTTCATATCATATCTGCAGTAATAATGGAATGATAATGGTTCACAATATTTTTCACAATTTTTAAAATTTTGGGCCAATACAAAACCGCAGTCTAAAATGCAGACTTTGTATTTGACAACAACAGCCAGACCGGTGAATAGTGTAAGGTATTACATTTACATTTAAGTCATTTAGCAGACGCTCTTATCCAGAGCGACTTACAAATTGGTGCATTCACCTTGTACTATCTAAATTACTGTGAAAAAAACATCATTTTTACAGCTGTTTGAAGTTGGTGGATGAAACTGAAAGTAAAATAGTCACCATGATTTCCGGGATCCTTGGGACGTAACCACCATTGGTCCATGCTATCTGGAAACCTTGGGAAGTCGAACAGCACTAACCTCTCCACCCGTGTTTCCGGAAATGAGGTCCAGCGGCTCCGTACCGAGGGTGTAATGCAATAGCTGAGCCTTCAGAGGCTAAATTGAACTCTGTACTGCATCACCGTGTACCTCATAAATGTTGTAACAATGCGGAGGGGCTCTTTATAGCTCCGTATAGCTCCGCATTTACATGATTGGTTGATGGTAGGTGGGGGCTGTATGTTCTGTGTAAACACAAACTCACTTCCTTGACAACTTCATTCACAACAGCTCTGCGAAGCGCAAGTATGAATGCCCTAACTTCTGCAGAGGCTGCATCTAAAAGCTGTACGGCCAATGCAGACGCCAGAATGACCATAAATCGGCTTTAAGTGTTGTTGCAATTCACCTAGCTTCCACATGGGTGAGACATTCGACATGTATTTTATTTCCGCAAAGAAAAGTAGTGTGTAGTTCTAGTAGTTAGTTACACCGCTACATGGTAAAAAGTTTTTAACTACTGAAAACACTACAAGGTTAAACTACCAACTACCTGGTATGATGTTGCATTGATCAGTTTAAAGCCATTATTTTAGCATTTTGACCAAAGTCAGCCTTTAAAGTAACTGTCCAGTATTTCCAAATTTCTATGAAATATGACCTATAAATAATTACAATGTGAGTGAAATAATTTTCCTTCCCAAAAGTGGTAATTATGTTTCTATGAAACTCTGATCGGTTGTTTTGGGCCCAGGCCCACAGAGCTTTCCTAGTACTCACTCCGTCAATTTCAGTCAGAAAATAGAAAGTGACATATCATATCGAGCTAAAATCTTACTGCTGGCAATGTCATAAGAATGCCCCCGCAAACATAAAACATGATAAAATGACCCTAGAGCTCGAGTTAAGATTTCAGTAATTAAAACTCATTTTAGCCATTTTTGCACAGTGAGGTACTTACTACCTAGTGGACAAGCTGGGAATCAGACATGAGATCTGATTATATCAGTGAAAAAGTTACTTCAGCTTTCTCCTCATATGTATATCATTCCTGTAAGAAAAAAATAAAAGGCACAAGCCCTGCTCTTTTAGGGTTGGGTTCCTATGGGAATTTGCACATGTTTTGAGCACCACCATTAGGTGAAAGATATGATTATGATTATGTTTATTTTTTTAATGAATAAATACTTTTTTAATAGTAATTGGTGACAAATACGTAATAAAGTATTTGTCCACTTTCAGATTTTCTCTATTTTTGTATCTTTTTGATACTGAATGTTACCATTCTTGCATGCAGAACTGTTTCAACTGTATACAGAAGAAAGCCCTAACTGTTTTAAGTCCTGCCACAACATTTCAATTGGGATTAGGTCTGGACTTTGACTAGGCTATTCCAAAACTTCAAATGTGTTGCTTTTTAACCATTTTCATGTACAGTAGACTTGATTGTGTGTTTTGGATCATTGTCTTTCTGCATAAATGATACCAAGCTAACATATGGATTGTCATACCATGGATAATTGAGCTATTTCATGATGAATATTAAAACCCTTTAGGTATAAAAAAATAAATACATATTTTTGGGGATAAAATATTTAATTTGGCCTTTAACTACTAGACAATACCAGTTGTCGTGTCTTTGGCATCATTAAAGTGAAGACTTATTTTATAAAATCAATTCTCTGTAATTATTATTACGTGATTAAACTAATCATGTAAATGTAATTAACTAGGAAGTCGGGGCACCAAGGAAAATATTCATATTACAGAGTTATAATTTTCCTAATATAACTTTTCAGATGTTTTAATATCTGATTAAATAGTCTTCTAATTAATGAATCATTATTTACCTCACGTTAGTCTCATTCTTAATAATTTATTTACTAACTAACTAAATAATCACAGAATTTCATAACAAACAAACAAACAAAGTAGATATGGTTACAAGGCAGGGGATGATAGGGGATGTGCCCTAGTGGGTTAAACTGGTATGACGGCTTGGTAGACAAAGGGACTGAAGGGCGCGATAGACAAAAGACACTATACAGTTGATAATTATATTAATTGAAATGCCAATCCTTTGCACATGAACGCTAACTCATTCGGGAATAATTGCAATCAAGATGTATATTTACGCTCAGTGTGTCGTCGTGATCTCTGTTGGAATCATCAGTCTTTCTGTTGAAAAGTTCATCTGAACTTCTCTTTGCGTCCCTGGAGTCTTTCGTGGTTAGAATGGATACTACAGAGTCCCATTCAGAAATGTTCTTGTAGATAGATGTTTCGGCAGGTTGTCGGTCTTCGCATTCCAGGTCAACATAAATTCTAGCTGCAGACTAGTAATTAGTATCGAAGATTTGCTCTTATTCTGTCGGTATCGATAGTCTCAGAGTTGAACCATTTCCACCAGTGTAGCCAATGCTCTCTACTCAAACCTTAGACCTCTTGGTAATCGAGGTACGCATGGTCTGAAGTGGGCTTCTCTAGGTGGGGGTTTGATTTGGAACAGCAGAAAAGGCTGTCCCATGACGCCAGATTGATGTCTGTGCTCATGGGGGTGGCCCAATGACTTAGTGAAACTTTAAACAGAAATACAATTCTCTCACATTAACGGTTTAAAATCACATTGCACAATTTCACAAATAGTTTCATCTTTACTAATTCATTTTATACAATAATTAGATGCAAGCAGACTCAGAACGGAGGCTCCTGTATAAGCAGAGTTGTGGTAATGTGGCTGTATTGTCTTTCCTGAGTTCACAATCATAAAACAAAATGGACTGGTCGTAGCTGGATTCTCCACCGACCGTTTACGCCTTCTAACAAAACATGGACAATGTTCAGTTCTCAAGTTCTGTGATGTAGAAGAAGTTCCTTTGTTCTACTGTGAACCCTCTCTCTCTATACTGCATGAGGGAGAGAGTCTCCTCCAGGAATTTACAACCTGAGATAACAGAGCCTGGGTGTTGGGGGAAGAGAGAGGTGGTGAGAGAGAGTTGGTGCTTGCTATATCCAAAGAGGGCCACATCATGACACAGTCAAAAGTTACACCTACTCATTCCAGGGTTTTTCTTTATTTTTACTATTTTCTACATTGTAAAATAATAGTAAAGACATCAAAACTATACAATAACATATATGGAATCATGTAGTAACCAAAAAGTGTTCAACAAATCAAAATATATTTGAGATTTGAGATTCTTCAGTGGCCACCCTTTGCCTTGATGACAGCTTTGCACACTCTTGGTATTCTCTCAACCAGATTCATGAGGTAGTCACATGGAATGCATTTCAATTAACAGGTGTTGTTACAAGTAAATTTGTGGAATTTCTTTCCTTCTTAATGCGTTTGAGCCAATCAGAAGAAAGCCCTATTTGGTAAAAGACCAAGTCCATATTATGGAAAGAGCAGCTCAAATAAGCAAAGAGAAACAACAGTCCATCATTCATCAGACATGAAGGCCAGTCAATGCGGAAAATTTCCAGAACTTTAAAAGTTTCTTCAAGTGCAGTCACAAAAACCATCAAGCGCTATGATGAGGATCGCCACAGGAAAGGAAGACCCAGATTTACCTCTGCTGTATACCAACATGTGTCGTCAGGTGAGTTGAAGGCTTCCAAACCTCACCCCAATGATCAGGAAAATGCCTGAGATGACTCTGGTCGGTTCCGTCTGTGGTATCAGGCTGGGTGAAGAAGGAGTTGAATTCTGTCAATTATGTCAACATTTACATTTACATTTAAGTCATTTAGCAGACGCTCTTATCCAGAGCGACTTACAAATTGGTGCATACACCTTATGACCACCAGTGGAACAGCCACTTGCATCTAAATCTTGTTGGGGGAGAAGGGGGGTGAGAAGGATTACTTACCCTTACTTACCCTATCCTAGGTATTCCTTGAAGAGGTGGGGTTTCAGGTGTCTCCGGAAGGTGGTGATTGACTCCGCTGTCCTGGCGTCGTGAGGGAGTTTGTTCCACCATTGGGGGCCAGAGCAGCGAACAGTTTTGACTGGGCTGAGCGGGAACTGTACTTCCTCAGTGGTAGGGAGGCGAGCAGGCCAGAGGTGGATGAACGCAGTGCCCTTGTTTGGGTGTAGGGCCTGATCAGAGCCTGGAGGTACTGAGGTGCCGTTCCCCTCACAGCCCGTAGGCGAGCACCATGGTCTTGTAGCGGATGCGAGCTTCAACTGAAGCCAGTGGAGAGAGCGGAGGAGCGGGGTGACGTGAGAGAACTTGGGAAGGTTGAACACCAGACGGGCTGCGGCGTTCTGGATGAGTTGTAGGGTTTAATGGCACAGGCAGGGAGCCCAGCCAACAGCGAGTTGCAGTAATCAAGACGGGAGATGACAAGTGCCTGGATTAGGACCTGCGCCGCTTCCTGTGTGAGGCAGGGTCGTACTCTGCGGATGTTGTAGAGCATGAACCTACAGGAACGGGACACCGCCTTGATGTTAGTTGAGAACGTCAGGGTGTTGTCCAGGATCACGCCAAGGTTCTTAGCGCTCTGGGAGGAGGACACAATGGAGTTGTCAACCGTGATGGCGAGATCATGGAACGGGCAGTCCTTCCCCGGGAGGAAGAGGAGCTCCGTCTTGCTGAGGTTCAGCTTGAGGTGGTGATCCGTCATCCACACTGATATGTCTGCCAGACATGCAGAGATGCGATTCGCCACCTGGTCATCAGAAGGAGGAAAGGAGAAGATTAATTGTGTGTCGTCTGCATAGCAATGATAGGAGAGACCATGTGAGGTTATGACAGAGCCAAGTGACTTGGTGTATAGCGAGAATAAGAGAGGGCCTAGAACAGAGCCCTGGGGGACACCAGTGGTGAGAGCGCGTGGTGAGGAGACAGATTCTCGCCACGCCACCTGGTAGGAGCGACCTGTCAGGTAGGACGCAATCCAAGCGTGGGCCGCGCCAGAGATGCCCAACTCGGAGAGGGTGGAGAGGAGGATCTGATGGTTCACAGTATCGAAGGCAGCCGATAGGTCTAGAAGGATGAGAGCAGAGGAGAGAGAGTTAGCTTTAGCAGTGCGGAGCGCTCCGTGATACAGAGAAGAGCAGTCTCAGTTGAATGACTAGTCTTGAAACCTGACTGATTTGGATCAAGAAGGTCATTCTGAGAGAGATAGCGGTAGAGCTGGCCAAGGACGGCACGCTCAAGAGTTTTGGAGAGAAAAGAGAGAAGGGATACTGGTCTGTAGTTGTTGACATCGGAGGGATCGAGTGTAGGTTTTTTCAGAAGGGGTGCAACTCTCGCTCTCTTGAAGACGGGAGGGACGTAGCCAGCGGTCAAAGTACCCATAAGTGGACTTGTCAAGATTTTTTGTGTGTCTGCTGCCCTGAAGGAGAAAGCACTACGCAATTCGCGACTCGGACCGAGAGCGGTGTCTTGCTTTGCTCTCCGGAGTAATAACTGGGGTGGCGTTGAGTTGAGGTGGATCGACTGAAGTTTAGGATCCCCGGGTGTCTGTGATGCATGGGAGACTAAGGAGACCCTGTCTGTCCTTCTGAGTTTTGCAGGATAAAGTCATGCTAGGGTATATAAGTTATCCCATGAGAGCTTTTGTTCCGAACCCACTACCGCGTTTCAGATGCCAAGTTTATGGTCATGTTGCAGAAATATGTAGATGGGAGATTCTGTTGTGTTAGAAGTGTGCAGGAGGGCATGGGACAAAGAAGTGTATAGTTTCGGTGGAAGAAGTGTAGTGTTTCAATTGTGGGGGTGGCCTTGTTGCTGGGGATCAGAAATGTCCTGTGTGAGTAAGACAGGTTGAAGTTTTCAGGGTGAAAGCAGTGAGCAAAGTGTCATATGCTGAGGCAGTGAGGAAAGTTGAGGATGGTGTGAAAAGGGTGAGGGAGCCTGAGAGGATCCCAGTGAGTAGTAGGCCAGTACAGAGTCACCCGAACAGTTTGCTCTTCGCAAGTCTGTCGGAAAAGCACACAATGAAGAAGAATATTGCTAGGGCGGAGTCCTAAGCATCTCGTCATTATATCCAGTATCTCTGATATTGCTGCTTCATACAGGAAATCCTGTGCGTAAACAAGGATGTTTTTTTGGTGTGAGTTGTTTGCTCTCTAACCAGTTAATTCATATGTCTTGAGACCGTGATATAGAGGCCTAAAGGCAGAGACAATAAGAAGACACAGTGGCAGAATAAAATCAACCACACCTTTGTTTTATCACAAAACCGGATAGCTACCATTGTCCAGTGAAGTTCACAAAGCATATTGCATGTACAGTAAGAGACAGTTACATGAGCTACAGCATGGCCAAGAAAGTTAATGTTTACGACATTTTCGGACCACTAAACAACTATTGATTTAGAAGAGAGAGAGAGAAGAGAGTTACCAAAAGTCGCAAAGAAAACAGGAGCTGCCTCCCCTATTCAACAATCCTTTCAACTTCAACATTTCAACATCATCAAGTCACCTCTGCTTAGTCTAATACAGTAACAAAAGATCACCAAAACAATTTAGTCCAATCAACGTAAGATAAATATGATGTGGCTGTCCATGGTTCTGATTTGTGTGTGAGTGTGCGTGCTTGCGTGCAGGTTGAAAAACATGTTGACTCACCCTACTTGTAGAGAAACGCCAATACCATCCTCATCTCTTTCATGTTGCTGAAACGGTCTATCACTCTGTCATACAGTACAAGCTTTTATTTTATGTGGTCCTAGGCTACCTGGCTAAATGCTTGCTCACTAGCCTAACCTCCATTCATGAGCAACATTAGCTAGTTAAAAATAGCCTTCTACATCTAGCTACATATTGAACTTACATCCTCTCAGACCAGGGGCACAACAATGTATGAATTAATGGTTGGATCAGCATCACCGTTATAATCATTTGCCAGTGCGGAGAATTAAGTAAAACCACAAGTGACAATCCCTATCTACTTCCATGGCTAATTTAGGAAAGGGACAATTTTAGCAAGCTGGCTAGCTAGCCACCGGAGGACAACGGCACAATGAGATGCAACAATTAAAGTTTTTCTGTCAATGACTTATGCACTCAATGGGATTTGATAGGAGTGATGCCAAATCCAAGCTGGCTTCCCTTGACACATTTTTTGGTACGCCAGTATCATTCACAGTTGATCTCGCTCAGTTTAGGTCAACGCTGATTGGCAAATTTGTATTATTCTTTTTTTGTCAAGGGAGGCCAGATGCTCGCTGGCTTCTCTTGCCTTCAATGCTACATGCGGCAACAATGTCATACTCGTTTCGACCAGACCGCACAGACAGATGGCCTACACATAGAGACAGATGGGCGCTGTTTCGCTCGCTCGGATGCTTATTGCTGACGGCCTCTAGCGAATTGAAGGAAATTTATGAAACACAGAGAGACGAAAGATAATGGATGTGCTGACCAACTGGCAAGTGTCTTCACTGACATTTTCAACCTCTCCCTGTATGAGTCTGTAATACCAACATGTTTCAAGCAGACCACCATAGTCCCTGAGCCAAAGGAAGCGAAGGTAGCCTGCCTAAATGACTACCGCACCGTAGCACTCACGTCTGAGGCCATGAAATAGTTTGAAAGGCTAGTCATGGCTCACATCAACACCATTATCTCAGAAACCCTAGACCCACTCCAATTCACATACCGCCCCAACAGATCCACAGATTATGCTATCTCTATTGCACTCCACACTGCCCTTTCACACCTGGACAAAAGGAACACCTACGTGAGAATGCTATTCATTGACTACAGCTCAGCGCTCAACACCATAGTGCCCTCAAAGCTCATCACTAAGCTAAGGACCCTGGGACTAAACACCTCCCTCTGCAACTGGATCCTGGACTTCCTGACATGCCGCCCCCAGGTGGTAAGGGTAGGTAACAACACATTCGCCATGCTGATCCTCAACACGGGGGCCCCTCAGGGGTGCATGCTCAGTCCCTTCCTGTACTCCCTGTTCACTCATGACTGAATGGCCAGGCACGATTCCAACACCATCATTAAATTTGCCGATGACACAACAGTGGTAGGCCTGATCACTGACAACAATGAGACAGCCTATAGGGAGCAGGTCAGAGACCTGACCGTGTGGTGCAAGAACAACAACCTCTCCCTCAACGTGATCAAGACAAAGGAGATAATTGTGGACTACAGGAAAAGGAGGGCCGAGCACGCCCCCATTCTCTTCGACGGAGCTGTAGTGGAGCAGGTTGAGAGCTTCAAGTTCCTTGGCGTCTACATCACCAACAAACTAACATGGTCCAAGCATACCATGACAGTCGTGAATAGGGCGGGCACAACAAAACCTATTCCCCCTCAGGAGACTGAAAAGATTTGGCATGGGTCCTCAGATCCTCAAACGGTTCTACAGCTGCAACATCGAGAGCATCCTGATGGGTTACATCAGTTGGTCTGCCTCCGACCGCAAGGCACTACAGAGGGTAGTGCATACGGCCCAGTACATCACTGGGGGCAAGCTTCCTTCCATCCAGGACCTCTATACCAGGCGGTGTCAGAGGAAGGCCTTAATAATTGTCAAAGACTCCAGCCACCCCAGACAGACTGTTCTCTCTGCTACCACATGGCAAGCAGCAGCGGAGCGCCAAGTCTAGGTCCAAGAGGCTTCTAAACAGCTTCTACCCCCAACCCTTAAGGCTCCTGAACATCTAATAAAATAGCTACCCAGATGATTTGCATTGCCCCCCCCCTTTTACGCTGCTGTTACTCTCTGTTATTATCTATGCATAGTCACTTTAACAACTCTACTTACATGTACATATTACCTCAATTATCTTGACTAATCGGTGCACCCACACATTGACTCTGTACCAGTACCCCCTATATTGATATAGGATGTTGATATTTTACTGCTGCTCTTAAATTATTTGTTACTTTTATTTCTTTTTTTTAAGGTATTTTTCTTAAAGCTGCATTGTTGGTTAAGGGCTTGTAAGTAAGCATTTCACTGTAAGTTCGACAACACCTGTTGAATTCGGCGCATGTGACAAATACAATTTGATTTGATTTATGCGGTGAGACAGTATGTACAGAAGCCGCTGCAGTGTTAAAATTGTAAAAAGTTTGGACATGTGAAAAGTGTTTGTCTAAGGAAAAAAAGATGTAGTAGTTGAAGAGTCAGATGAAGCATGTTGTTGTAATTGTCATGGGAAGCACATTCCCGAGTTCCCGGTGTTCCCTGTACGGATGAAGGAGGTCGCAGTAGCTAGGATCAGGCCAACCAGCAGGTCTTCTATGCGGAGGCAGTGAAAATAGCTGAAGGAGTGAGTAGAGAGGAGATGGTAGTGGATGTCCCACAGTCTGCAGTGAATGCCATGCAGGAGAAGGATCCCGACACACTAATAGTGAAGAAGGTGGACTTTGTTGTGTTTATAGTGCTAGTGATAAATTGCACTCGTTAAACTTAGAAAACATCAAAGAAGCTAGACATCATTGTGAAGGCAACAAATCGATTTCTGGATCTCCAGGGCTTTACAGGCAAAACTTTTTTTTTAAATTCAGGGTACTATTGTGAATTTGTTTATTTTTATAATTTTTTTTTTTTTTTTGGGGGGGTAATTAGCATGAATTTGTTCATCCAAAACATATTTTGTTTTTGTAGTATTTTTTCTAACCCGTACAGTAGGTGGCAGCAAAACACCGTATTAGTGCAGTCTGCCAATAAACCTCAAAGAAGAATCCTGTGCGTACCACTGCCACAGAAGAAGAAAGGGGCGGGGGTTAATAATAGTGCATGCTGTTAGCAAAGAAGCTACCAAAGTGGTTTCAATTTATGATTGTATAATGTTTCAGCATTACTTTGCACGTGGATTACGTACTGCTATTTCTCAAACGTTTAGTATACAATTTGCTGCCCTCCGAAATGCGAGACCTGCTACTCACGCGTGTAGAAGGCTGCCAATGAAGACCAAAGGGTATTTGAATCACGCTGCCAAAAGGTCGTTTCTCAATGATGCGGCTAAAAAGGTATTTGGCTTTATTTTGTCCTCACTTGTCTGGTAGATAGTTATACTTCCAGTCCTGGGATATATGCCCTATTATGCTAGTTACGTAGGTTTCTTATGGCTGAAAGAAGCTATGTTAGCTAACTAGCTAGCCTAGTGGCTCTGCGTTCGATAGTTCTACACTCGATAGTTCGACACTGCGTTCGATAGTTCTATGTATGATTTACATGCTCCTGACCAAACCGGACGCGCGCATGTTGATTTTGTACAGCCACACCTGACACGATCAGCACATGCATGTTGAAATATCAAACTAAACTCTGAATCAATTATAATAATTTGAGGACAGGTCGAAAAGCATTCAACTTTGATGGCAATTTAGCTTGCTAGCAAATTTGTCCTGGGATATAAACATTGGGTTGTTATTTTACCTGAAATGCACAAGGTCCTCTACTCTGACAATTATTCCACAGATTAAACAGTAAACTGAATTCCTTTATCATCTCTCCTTCTTCCCCAGGCTTCTATTTTTACTTTGGACTTTATTTGGCGGTTGGCAACCAACTTTAAGGTGCATTACAACTAGAGGTCGACCGATTATGATTTTTCAACACTGATACCGATTATTGGAGTGCCAAAAAAAGCCGATACTGATTAATTGGCCGATTTAGAAAAGAAAAAAAATGTATTTGTAATAATGACAATTACAACAATACTGAATTAACACTTATTTCATAAAAGCCAATGAGATTGGAGAGGCCGGACTTGCAGTTCAGCATCACAAATGGGACCTATTTTTATTTTAGCACCTGGCCATGTCATGCTTGCTGTCGTGTGCACGCAATGACTGAATAGCATGTATGTGTACATTTATTTTTGCAACGTGCATCTGATGCTAGCGGTGTGGTCAGCATGTTATTCAATCATTGGTTCTAGTTGTGATGCACTGCAAGTCTGGCCTCTCCCATCTCCTCATTGGTTTTTAGGAGCATATACCCATGCGGGTGATTGAAAGGCGAACTGAAGTCCACATCCAGGTCAGTTGGTGGTGGTAATGCACCTTAAAGTTGGTTGCCAACCGCCATATAAAGCCAGAAGAATACTGAAGGAGTTGAGATTCCTAGAAATGAACTAGGTTTACCCTTTTAGTTGTGGATTAATTGTCGGAGTAGAGGACCTTGTGCATTTAAGGTAAAATAACAACCCAATGTTTCTATCCCAGGACAAATTAACTAGCAACAGCAAGCTAGCTAGTTAAATTGCCTTAAATGTTTAATGCTTTTCAACCTGTCCCCAAATTAATATAGTTGTTTCAGAGTTCATTTGGATATTTCAACCAGCGTGTCCTGACCGCGTCTGGTGTGGGTGGACAAAATCAATATGCGAGCGGTGTGGTCAGGCATGATCTGCACTGGCCTGGTTGTGCAAGTGCATTAACTTTTGAAAGTGCGTTAGATTCAATTAATCTCTACAACCCCCTTGGCAAATTGCGTTATGACATATTTGATCACACTCTGTAAAAGCTCATCTGAAAGGTAATTAAGAATTGGACCAAGTTCTTTTTAAAATTATATATTATTTGTTCTGGTCTAATTGTAGCAGTTAAAGGTATTGTATGGAAAGAAATGGCCTAGTTTCTCATTTGTCTGTCTCTGCCCAGGTACAGCCAGCCTCTTTACTACGGATGGTCTGCTGCTTCTCTACATCTTCCACAAACCACTCTGAGGAGGGGACGCTCATCTATTCAGGGAACCTCGGCAATTCTGTCCGAGGTATTACTTTAATCACCATAAACAATCTCTCATGATCGTCTCCTCATCAACATTTTTATCATCATTGAATAACTAGGCCTAAACAAGAATTGTATTTTTTTGTCTGTTTCAGGTGTGAAGATGTTCTCTTACACCAGTAGCGGGGCCAGCCTGTGTATGATGCCCTACATTCTTTTGAAGACTGGCATCAGCGTTCAGAGTCTTGTCCTGAAGGGGGCCTTCTGTGGTGTCATTGGTTTTTTCACATTCCTGACTCCCATCCTCCTCCACATCATCACCAAAGGCTATGTGGTTCGCCTGTACCACAACCATGACACTGACACGTACACAGCTGTCACCTACAACATCCTTCTGATGGAGAAAAAGACTGTGTTCCGTCAGAGTGAGGTCAAGATACCGGGTGTCAGCAAAATGTTCACCACGTTCTATGCCGACAAGAAGTCAATGCTTGTGAATCCGATGCTGTTCCCACTTCCTCATGACTATAACCACCTCATGGGTTACGACCAGCCCTTTTCATTTGATACGGAAGACTTGAATGGTAAACCTAATAAGAGTTAACGGATTTCTACAGATAATGCCAATTGCAGTCTGAACTGTTGAATGGAACGTGTGTGTGTATGTACGTCTTAGTTGTTAATGTAGGCTATAAATTATATGATATCAAAGAGAACCTTTGAGAGATGTTGGTTTCTTCCTTTCACTAGTAAGAGGTAATGTATAGACATGGAGTATATGACTAAATTTTGTTTAAACAAAGCTTATGAATAAAATTTGTTTAAACAAAGCTTATGGATTAATTTCATCACTAAATATAAACTAAATTCACCTTGTGACATGACTTCCTTCTGCTTCAAACAATGCCTCTCTTCAGAAAAACACTACCAGTATTCTGTGGGCAAAATGAGAAGTTGCTACTTCTGATGTTTTGAGAGCTTGGGCACTATCAAACAGTGTTGATTGCATGAAAACAGGAGACCGGGAGTAAGTCAAACCATTGCAGAGTATCAACTTTACCATGATGTTTCAAATTCTGGGTACTATTTTGTTGTGTTTTGGCTGCTTCTGGACAGAAAATATAACTTTGCTCTTCAGAGAGTGTCAACCTGGTATACTTGGCATGGTAAGACCTTTTTATTTACTTCTTTAGTGATCATATAGAGAAGAATGTAAAACATATATACTGAATTTAATCAGAACATTTTAGATAACTGTCTAGTATATCGCTGTGACTACGTATTAAGTACCAGAACTACTAGATGTCTGGAAATGTCATTACTTAAATTTCCTCTGATACTCGAATGTTTCTTGCAAAACACCTCTCTTTAGTCGTGTTGCATTCTTGACAGTTAAAACGGTTTAAGACCAAACCCATAGCTAGCAACCTTCTTTTTGTTGCTTTATTTTAACTCTGTTTCAATAGAGCCACAATGGTTTCGAGGTATGTCTGGTATAAAAATTGGAAGTAAATAGAACAAGTTTGCTTTTGCCCGGATCTGAAAATATGTAATCTCAAAGGAGGAATGTACCAGAAATATTCATATTCACCCACCATTCTAACTGTCAGAAATTATATGCTGTTAAATTTCACTTCTGGTGGGTGGTGTGACTAACAGATGGTCATCCTCTTTGCAGAATCTCTACATGATACTGTTCTCTTTTATCTCAGGGCCTATGATGTGTTGCCAAAAGTGAGTACAAGTCTTATTGTTGAAAACCAGATTCTTTTGTCTTCTAAAAATATACATATTTTAAAGACACACAGCTTTGCCTCCATGGTTAGTTTACCCTCACATTGTACTCCCCCGTGTGAAGGGCTTTAAGATATGTGAGTTTTAATAACGTGTTGTACATTTTATTTGCCTCATTACAGGGGAATTATGAGGTCTTCGTCGAAACTGTGGAATTCCGACGACAGCCAGCCTGGAAAAATTTAAATTCAACGTTACAACTGAAGTGAATATAGTGTGTGTGGCGTCCACGTGCTTGTATGACCTCCTTACAACGCCTGGGCAAGCTCCTGATGAGGTGGCGGATGGTCTCCTGAGGGATCTCCTCCCAGACCTGGACTAAAGCATCCTCCAACTCCTGGACAGTCTGTGGTGCAACGTGGCGTTTGTGGATGGAGCGAGACATGATGTCCCAGATGTGCTCAATTGGATTCAGGTCTGGGGAACGGGTGGGCCAGTCCATGGCATCAATGCCTTCCTCTTAAAGGAACTGCTGACACACTCCAGCCACATGAGGTCTAGCATTGTCTTGCGTTAGGAGGAACCCAGGGCCAACCGCACCAGCATATGGTCTCACAAGGGGTCTGAGGATCTCATCTCGGTACCTAATGGCAGTCAGGCTACCTCTGGCGAGCACATGGAGGGCTGTGCGGCCCCCCAAAGAAATGCCACCCCACACCATGACTGACCCACCGTCAAACCGGTCATGCTGGAGGATGTTGCAGGCAGCAGAACGTTCTCCACGGCGTCTCCAGACTCTGTCACGTTAGTCACATGTGCTCAGTGTGAACCTGCTTTCATCTGTAAAGAGCACAGGGCGCCAGTGGCGAATTTGCCAATCTTGGTGTTCTCTGGCAAATGCCAAACGTCCTGCACGGTGTTGTGCTGTAAGCACAACCCCCACCTGTGGATGTCGGGCCCTCATACCACCCTCATGGAGTCTGTTTCTGACCGTTTGAGCAGACACATGCACATTTGTGGCCTGCTGGAGGTCATTTTGCAGGGCTCTGGCAGTGCTCCTCTTTGCACAAAGGCTGCTGCTGGGTTTTTGCCCTCCTACGGCCTCCTCCACGTCTCCTGATGTACTGGCCTGTCTCCTGGTAGCGCCTCCATGCTCTGGACACTACGCTGACAGACACAGCAAACCTTCTTGCCCCAGCTCGCATGCTCATGCTCTCAGGTAGTGCAGCTCTGGATGAGCTGCACTACCTGAGCCACTTGTGTGGGTTGTAGACTCCGTCTCATGCTACCACTAGAGTGAAAGAACCGCCAGCATTCAAAAGTGACCAAATCATCAGCCAGGAAGCATAGGAACTGAGAAGTGGTCTGTGGTCACCACCTGCAGAACCACTTCTTTATTGGGGGTGTCTTGCTAATTGCCTATAATTTCCACCTGTTGTCTATTCCATTTGCACAACAGCATGTGAAATGTATTGTCAATCAGTGTTGCTTCCTAAGTGGACAGTTTGATTTCACAGAAGTGTGATTGACTTGGAATTACATTGTGTTGTTTAAGTGTTCCCTTAATTTTTTTTGAGCAGTGTTTGTTTCCAGCAAAGTTGTTCAAATACTAGTTTATTGCAATGCTAATCCTGATGTGCCAGAGACCACAAGATAAGACACACACGTGCACATGGATGTTGTATTGTAAATATGTGGTGGAGTAGTGGCCTAAGGGAACACACTGAATGTGTCAGGTAAGTTGTTATGAGATGTAATGTCTTGTAGTATTTTAAACTGTATGTAATTGTTTTATGTTGCTGGACACCAGGAAAAGTAGCTGCTGCCTTGGCTAATGGGGATCCATAATAAATACAAATGCAAGACAACTAAGTAACTCAAGCTCTGAAAGCTCCTTCATGCCAACGAACACTATATTCAAGTCAGGATATTGAGTCACTAATGTACTATAAAGGATGTTTTGACTACATCCACTAGGGTGCACTGTAAGTCAAGTGAAAAGAGGAACAAGCCCGTGTGGTATTCCACAATCATGAAACAAATAACGTATCTTGTATGTAGCTAAGAAGCAAGTCATTTAGAAAATGTCTTGTTTCTTAAAAATAAAAAATACTTTGCTATTTGGACAAATCAATAAATACCACAAAGGGGACTTTTCATGACACCAGTTGAAGGCACTGGCAGGAACACGTGGAAGTATTTTCAGCCTGTGAGGATCAGCCAGAAAGGAAAGCCACTATCCCCTCCCTGAATCCCAGCCTATCAGCCGGCCATTTTGGTCCTCCACTGTGACTCATGGGGATGCACATTATCAGCTGCTGAGTAGTGTCATTCATTGAGGAACTGATCTGATACAGATTTGATTTCTGTATGCGCTGCTCTAACCAAACAAAGGAGGAGCAATACTTAGATATTAAACTCCAGCACACACTGTTTGTGACCTTTTTGATAAACTAATCAATTATAATCAGTTAAATTTGTTCATATGTTGCTGCAATGTTTGGTATGTTATACTGTGTGTGATTGCTAGGGAGCCTTGCCACAAATGTGAGTCATTTATTTAATTCCACAATGTTTTTGAGATCTGTTTTAAGAGCTAACATATCCCTGCTCTTGTTATGACATGATTTACTAAGCAGTAGCTTCAGCTCCTTTGTTAGTACAAATGATAATGATATTCAGCATGTGTTTTAGTCTCCTTTGGAGGGCTAGAGCCTTGGCCTAGCAGGTGAATACATATGTAACTGAATGTTAAACTTGGTTGGGGCAATCCCACAATGTGATATATATATTATATATATATATATATATATATATATGCAGTACCAGTCAAAAGTTTGGACACCTACTCATTCAAGGGTTTTTCTTTATTTGACTATTTTCAACATTGTAGAATAACTGTGAAGACATCAACTATGAAATAACACATATGTGTCATGTAGTAACCAAAAAAGTGTTAAAGATATATTTACATTTTCCGATTTTTCAAAGTAGCCACCCTTTGCCTTGACAATGATGCACACTCAACCAGCTTCATGAGGTAGTCACCTGGGATGCATTTCGGTTAATTTGTGGAATTGCTTTCCTCCTTAATGCGTTTGAGACCAAATCCATATTATGGCAAGAACAGCTCAAATAAGGAAAGAGAAACAACAGTCCATCATTACTTTAAGACATGAAGGTCACTCAATTACGGAAAATGTCAAGAACTTTGAAAGTATCTTCAAGTGCAGTCGCTAAGACCATCAAGCACTATGATGAAACTGGCTCTCATGAGGACCGCCACAGCAAAGGAAGACTTATCCTCTGCTACAGAGGATAAGTTCATTAGAGTTACCAGCCTCAGAAATAGCATCCCAAATAAATGCTTCAGAGTTCAAGAAACGGACACATCTCAACATCAACTGTTCAGAGGAGACTGCGTGAATCAGGCCTTTGTGGTCGAAGTGCTGCAAAGAAACCGCTAATAAGAGACATGCTTGGGCCAAGAAACACATGCAATGGACAATAGACCGGTGTAAATCTGTCCTTTGGTCTGATGAGTCCAAATCTGACATTTTTGGTTCCAACCGCCATGTCTTTGTGAGATGCAGAGTAAGTGAATGGAGGATCTCCACATGTGTAGTTCCCACCTTGAAGCGTGGAGGTGTGATGGTGTGGGGGTGCTTTGCTGGTGACACTGTTGGTGATTAATTTAGAATTCAAGGCACACTTAACCAGCATGGCTACCACAGCATTCTGCAGCGATACACCATCCCACCTGTTTTTTTTTTGCTTTGTGGGACTATCATTTATTTTTCAGCAGGACAATGACCCAACACCACACCTCCAGGCTGTGTAAGGGCTAGTTGACCAATAAGGAGAGTGATGGAGTGCTGCGTCAGATGACCTGGCCTCCACAATCACCCGAACTCAAGCCAATTGAAGTGGTTTGGGATGAGTTGGACCGCAGAGTAAAGGAAAAGCAGCCAACAAAGTGCTCAGCATATGTGGGAACTCCTTCAAGACTGTTGGAAAAGCATTCCAGGTGAAGCTGGTTGAGAGAATGCCAAGAGTGTGCAAAGCTGTCATCAAGGCAAAGGGTGGCTACTTTGAAGAATCTCATCTTTTTAACACTTTTGATTACTACATGATTCCATATGTGTTATTTCATAGTTTTTCATGTCTTCACTATTATTCTACAATGTAAAAAATAAAAACCCTTGAATGAGTAAGTGTGTCCAATCTTTTGACTGGTACTATATATGAAGCCTGCCTTGGCTGTGAGGAACTTGACAGTGGATTTGAAGTGGTAGCTAGCAGCCCCACCGGCAGCCAGTGGGTGGGTGCAATGTTGCGCTCCTGACAGGGAAGAGCAGGTGCCACCGTGCAGACGGGACGACCTCAGAGTTTTGACCCCCAGGGCCTATCAATCTCCCTCTATTGGAGAAAAGGGGGGTGTTTAAGTTTAATGGAGCAGAACAAGCATGCGAGTTGGGGGGTGAATGGGCTGGAGTGGGCAGGGTTAATTAAGGAGCCTCCTCAGGCCCCCAGAATGTATTACCAGCTGTAACGGCTGCCTTTTTGACCAGGGCGGAGAAGCAACTTTTTCCAAGGATGTTTTTTATGAAGTTGAGTTTTAAATGTGATGTGACTTTCAACACCTTCAACTAATGAACACGTGAAATGTGTGTTATTTTCTATACTTTTAATATGATTTAAATGTATCTATTACCTTGAATAAATAAACAAATGCTTTAAACTTTGAGCACAATGAGAATTGACACCGTTGACTTGGTGAAAAGTAAATGTGTCTGGTATCCCACACAAGAAGTGATGAAGTGTGTGTGTGTGTGTGTGTATAGTTGAAGATGTTTGGAGTTTGTCACTGTCTCCCATACACATGCCAGCAATACGCCAGTAACTTACGCTGTTTGACCTTGGCTATTCCCACAAAAAGATCTCACAGACTATGCTTACGAACCCTTTTTGTTCAAGACTTCAGCCGAGACCAAAGATCAGATGAGAACAGTACTTAGAGTAGATTAGTTAAGAGATTGTTGGATGGGAGGGCATTTGGAAATAAAATAACACCTGCGTAGGATTGTCTGAAACAGGTCTCCCAACTGTGTAAGAGCAATTATGTTTCTGGCATAAGTTAATAAATGCAATGCCAGAATCATCAAGAGTCCTGCTGCTTCTTTCCAGTTTCCATGTATACTTTTCACATCACATGTTCCTTGTGTAGCAAGGGGATGGAGTGTACATGCATGCAGGATTTGTTAAAGACATGTCAATCGTACTCCTGTTGTGATTTCAGTATGGTCAGTCAGGCTTATGCGTGGAGTAATGACTGTTGATAAAATTGAGGACAGTGGGGACAGAAAAATAGAATACTCAGTGTGAATCGTTTTAGTGCTTCAAAGCTTATGGACTCTCAGGAGGCTTTCTCCCCTAGAGGAACAGTATAAGGAGTTGCCTTGGCTGCAATTACATTCATTATATTGGTCTGTTTCCACTGAACCGCTGTCATTTACAGTGGTTGTCTGGAAACACAAAGAGAATGGAACAAAAACAGTTTGTCAGTGACCTTCCTTCCATTCACTGATACACACTACGATGTGAGCAGAGTACATACAGAAAGAAATCCGCAACCTCTTCCATTGCCTTCAAATGTGACACTCTCCCAGCAGCAGCTGTTGTACACTATTTTAGACTCAGGATAACCGCAGCAATCCCTGAGCCCTGGGCCAATTTTCACTCTGGGGGGGTTAGACTGCTCCTAATAAAATAGTAGCCCTTCTGTACCAGCTTAAGCAAAGGGGAGTTCCCCCTATACTCTCGCCACCAACATTAATAAGAAGTTAAATCATTTGAAGTAGGACATCAGTATGCTTGAGTAAAAACAATGGACCGCAATTCAAAACGCTACATCCAGGGTTTTGGAGTGAGAACAATAAAACATACAATGTTAACATGAAACTGAGTGGGATATCACTAACACCTGTATATCTATGGTCAAATGATGTCTCTTTTCAGAAAGCCTCCTTGCCTTCACTGATCCAACTTCTGATGGAATAAAGAAAGCTGCCCCCACACAAAATTGGACAGACAGAAAAAATTATGTAAACTTTCTTTTAATTGTTAATGGGGGGGGGGGGGACAACTGCCCCAAAATCCATTAAAATCATTGTAGTCAGAAGATCATAAATATCAAAACTTGTTGTCCAAAATAGCTTCATGCTGTTTTTGTATTCAGTGATGTTCTTTGTAAGCCTGGCAAAAGTTCATAAATATTGAATTGATTTTAAAATCACGAATTAAAAATATATCTATCAAATGGTAAGTTACATTTTCCAAAAGTTTACAGACTAGTTTTCCAAAACACATTTTTGAAAAATACAATCACACCTAAAAATTCTTACGTTGCCTTTAAAAAGTAACAACAGTTCGTCAATTTGGGCAAAACATTTTTTTTTATGGAGCATCACTTACAATTAGTAGAAAATAGCCTTATACATAGCTGTGTGCAAATACAGTTTAGACAAGAAAAATACATTATTGATCATTCATCGTGGTACTTTCAACTTTGAACGTTGCCTGTTCTCTTTAACGATGTGCTCTAAATGTTCTTTATGACTTTACATTCCGAGAAGTGGTAATAAACACATCTGGAGCCATTTTCCCTTCGGATGCTTTCTTCTTCCCATCTCACATACTCTCTGTGGCAGTCTATGACCAAACCTCTGTAAAACATCGCAATGTTACTGCCCTGAAATCCAACTAACACATCCTTCAACTCCTCCTACCATACCTTTAGCATTGCTGCAATGAAAATGTTACCATAACCAGTGAAAACGCATCTCCTACACCTGCCAACAGTTAACCAAAATGTACGCGTTTATAAATATGAAACGTTTCATTCTATTTATTCAACTTTAGCTGAGAAAACAGAACATATATTTATTATTCAAAAATAAAAATAAATATTCATGCTTAGCTAACTAGGCACAAAGTAATAATAATATATTGACGACAAAATACAGTAATTAGACTTTCATATTTAAGACCCTTCCTCTGTCTTCCCCAAAGTAAACTGGAACATTCTAATGTTCTAACAGTCCTCACAGATACTCATCTCAACATTTAGCCAACCATTTACTCTATCTGAATGTATTCAACACACATAACAAGGTGTAATTGCAGAGAGGGGCTCTGAGCATTGGACTGCTTTCACAACGGTGCAAGTTAGTTAGTATGAGGTCCAGTGTTGTTGGGGTGTTGGCTCAGCCAAATTAAAGACTCAAATATTAAGCAGAAAATGTGACATACATCAACTAACCAACCCATGCACAAATAGTTTACTCATATATGACTAAATCAAATAGCTCCTCAACGATTTTCTACAAGACACAATTGCATATTCTACAAGACACAATTGCATATTTCCAAATTCAAATCAAACCAAACTAATCACGTTATTCTAATGTATTGCCTTCATGCGCCAATCTACTGTATATGCTATATTCACGTGGCAATAAATCAATGTCGGATGCCATATTTGCTACAAATTTGAACAAAAGAAAAAATCAAGTTGGCAAGTCATGCCTCCATTTGACAATGTACAGTTGCAAAATGTAAGCCTTTATCTCAAAACAATTTAGACTACAATTATAAAACATACAACGTTAACATGAAACTGAGTTGGACATCGTTGCTAATTGAACACTAACATCTGTATATCTATGGTCAAATGATGTCTCTTTTCAGATAGCCTCCTTGCCTTCACTGATCCAACTTCTGATGATGGACAAAAGAAAGCTGCCCCCACACAAAATTGGACAGACACAAAAAAAATGATGTAAACGTTATTTTAATTCTTAATGGGGGAGAACAACTGCCCAAAAATCCATTAAAATCATTGTAGTCAGAAGATCATAAATATCAAAACTCGTCGTCCAATATAGCTTCTTGTTGTTTATTTTATATTCAGTGATATTCTTTGTAAGCCTGGCATAAGTTCATAAATATTGATTTGATATTAAAATCACGAATTAAAAATATCAAATGGTAAGTTACATTTTTCCAAAAGTTTACAGACTAGTTTTCCATAACACATTTTAGAAAAATACAATCACACCTAAAAAATACTTACTTTGCCTTTAAAAAGTAACAACAGCTCGTCATTTTGGGCAAAAAAATGTATGGAGCATCAGGTACAATTAGTAGAAAATAGCCTTATACATAGCTGTGTGCAAATACAGTTTAGACAAGAAAAATACATCATTGATCATTCATCGTGGTACTTTCAACTTTGAACGTTGCCTGTTCTCTTTAACAATGTGCTCTAAATGTTCTTTATGACTTTACATTCCGAGAAGTAGTAATAAACACATCTGGAGCCATTTTCCCTTCTGATGCTTTCTTCTTCCCATCTCACATACTCTCTGTGGCAGTCTATGACCAAACCTCTGTAAAACATCGCAATGTTACTGCCCTGAAATCCAACTAACACATCCTTCAACTCCTCATACCATACCTTTAGCATTGCTGCAATGAAAATGTTACCATAACCAGTGAAAACGCATCTCCTACACCTGTCAACATGTTATCCAAAATGTACGCTTTTATAAATATAATACATTTCATTCTATTTATTCAACTTTAATTGAGAAAAAAATACATTTATTATTCCAAAAATAAAAATAAATCTTCATGCTTAGCTAACTAGGCACAAAATAATATGAATAATATATTGACGACAAAATACAGTAATTAGACTTTCATATTTAAGACCCTTCCTCTGTCTTCCCCAAAGTAAACTGGAACATTCTAATGTTCTAACAGTCCTCACAGATACTCATCTCAACATTTAGCCAACCATTTACTCTATCTGAATGTATTCAACACACATAACAAGGTGTAATTGCAGAGAGGGGCTTTGAGCATTGGACTGCTTTCACAACGGTGCAAGTTAGTTAGTATGAGGTCCAGTGTTGTTGGGGTGTTGGCTCAGCCAAATTAAAGACTCAAATATTAAGCAGAAAATGTGACATTCATCAACTAACCAACCCATGCACAAATAGTTTACTCATATATGACTAAATCAAACAACTCCTCAACTCCTCCTCCTATTCTGCAAGACACAATTGCATATTTTCAAACCAAACTAATCACCTTATTCTAATGTATTCTCTTCCTGCGCCAACCTACTGTATATGTCATATTCATGTGGCAATAAATCAATGTCGGACGCCATATTTGCTACACATTTGAACAAAAGAAGAAAAAGTTAAGTCATTATGCCTCCATTTGACAATGTACAATTGCAAAATTAACCATTAAGCCTTTATCTCACAAAACAATTTAGACCACAATTTTTGGGGGACATTGATCCTTGATTGCACAATGAAAAAATAAAAATATCTAACAAAGTGCAACCCACTTCCAAAACTACAGCCCTTTTGCTTTTTATGTTAAAATCCATAAAATTACAAACAACTAATTTGATGCAATATAAGGTCAGTGTGCAGAAAGAACAACGACTAGCTATGTTAACAAACCGTATCAGTGGCTGGTTAAAGATAGATACAAGTTGAATCAGGAGGAAAGTTATTCCATATCACCAGTTAGCCCTTAATCAGAAAATAAATGTCTTTTTTTTTTCCCAATCACAAATCAGTGTTGATTAACTATGTAACCTCATACATTTGTGTTACATGCAGCCAGCCAATAAATAGCTGGTTAGTAAAAAACAAGCTGTTTAGTCAAAAGTTAATGCACAATCTGTGTTTGTATACTGCTAAGATGCTTCAATTTCATATACATTACTCTCAAATTTGACATTGTAGAAATAACTGGAATTAAACATTTCAATGTCTTTCAAATGAGAACTGCTTTGTGTAGCATAGGCGTTAGGGAAATTCCTTTTGGATTTGAAGGATCTTTCAAAAAGTTTGAGAAATGCATGGACTAGACTTAAATAAATAAAACGCTCTCTTGATAATTTGTAATACCTAAGGTTAAACTAAGGAAAGAACACATGAAAAAACGAACAGTTACTAACAAATACACAAAACAAATGCACTTGAAACGGCCCACGCACAAGCATGTCCCAAAAGGAGAAGTTAGATAAGGCTGGGGAATGGAATAAGACTGGTGAGTGCGACTTAAAAAATAAATAAAAAATCTTATGTACCAAGTGAATATTATAGCAAATACAGAGACACACTCCCACGGCAGCAAAGCCTGCCGAAACACATTCCTCTGGCAGCCTTGTGCACTGCCTCTACCCACTAAAACGTCAGATGGTAAAATAGTAAGGCAGCTGTTATCTTCCGTCAACTAAAAGTGCATCTCCGAACATATCCTGTCAAGCCCTCCCTCTCCCACCCCCCTCCACATTCCTCCTGACAGGGCAGATGGAGAGGCAACGCACTTGACTGGTAACAGCTTGGATCAGCAGATATTTCTTTTTGCTTTTGCAATGACTGCTTGCTTCAGATTTCACAGAACCTAAGCGTGTCACAAATCATCGCCAGCAAAACGGGGCAGCGTCGGGGCCGAATGGTCCTGTTCTCATCTTTCTCCGGTGTTTCACTCTATTTCCAGTCCTTCTTTGCCTGTGTCTGTGCCTGACCGGCGCCATTTTTAAAGGCCATTGACGCAACTGCAGAGATAGGGGCCTGCGCCACTAGTTTTGATGAGTTCCCTGAAGATTGAAAACAGTAGGAGGGTCAATAGTTATGTTGAATCACATTCAGGCTTACTGTATCTTAATATTTAATGTAAAACTTGCAATTTACTCTTTATGTAAACTTTTCTTTTACTTTATGTTACATTTAAAAATGTCATGGAACATAAATTACTGTATCACAATGCTCTACAATTTATAACATCTGAATTGAGCTGATCCTTACCTCAGTTCAGATTCCGTCAGGTTAAAAAATGGACAAAAATAATTGCTAGACCAATATTCAACAGCATTACAAGGGCAACCAGTATTGAATTTGGACCCTGTGAAGTAGAAAAGAGATACAGGAGAACATTTCAAAAATTGCATTTTTAAAGTTAGCTAGGCATTATCACTGAAAATATTAGACTACCTTTGATGTTTCACAGTTCTGAAATGACACATTTATTTCTCTTTGCTTCAGTTTTCCCATTTTCATCATCATACAGTATTTGGTTACTTACTGACTCTTCCTCTACGAAATCCGTGGTGATCTCCAAGCTGGCTTGTTTCCTAGTTTCTGCTAGACTTCTTGGCTTATACGAATCTTGTTTCTTAAGTCTTGATTCAGGTTTGCTTTCTTTGGATACAGACTTTGGAGCTATAGGTTTTGGGGTGGGTGTCCTGTACTGCGCCATAGGTTTTGCTGGCGGTGGCATCCGGCTGAGGGCGGACGGGGTAACATGCTCATCTATGTCCTCAGGTTCGTCTTGAGGGAGCTTCACATCTGCCTTCACGTAGTAGCCGTGGTACTCCGTGTCTGTGTGCAGCTGTCCATTGCCAGGGCTGGCGGGGACCGACTCCTCCATTTTGAACGGTTTCGGTTGAGGCAATTCCTGTCTTACTTCCTGTTTCAACGATGTCTTAGACACTGCCTTTGTGATGACCGGGAGCTGGCTCTCTGCTGCAGGGGTCTTGTTCTCTTTCCCAGGCTTGGGGGCGAGCTTGCTGAAGAAGCTCTTCTTGGGCTCCGGGGTATGTGTTGACTGGGGTGTTGGTGGGGGAGAGGACTGTGGAGTCGCGGTGGGAGAGTTGTCTGGGGTTGTGCCTTTACGGTAGAAATGTGGGCTACTTGAAGGGGTCTTTTCTTTCTTCTCCTCTTGAACAATAGGTTCAATCGGTTCGTTGAACCTCTGCTTTATATAATCAGGGCCTAGAAAATGGAAGGACGTTATTATCATGATATACAGTCCTTTTATCTATACTTAGTCAATTTGTAGCATGTACACAGTGATCTAATATCACAACGTTTGAATGAATGCTGTGTGTTTATATCACTATCAACAAACACTCAAGTATTTAGTGCTGAATCCTAATTTGAGATACAGAGATTACACACACCTACATATTATTTTGTGTTGCTTTTGGTGAATGATAAATTCACATTTATTCATTGTCAGTTAGCTCATGGTTAGGATGCCTTTTCTGCGTCCATGATTTCACATATTGAGTATTTGTTCCTTAATGGAGTTTCAAAGCTGTCCCGGTTGGTTTATAATACCGATTAAAGGTTCCAAGCATTCTCAACATTCTCCTGACCACTGATGAGGCCAACGCTATAACACAGCTGACACGAGCTCTCAAGTCAACAAAGTTAACACCTTTCTGGCGCAAGTAGTGTTATCAAATGGAATCATCGTTCATAATATTACATTTGTTCTACTATTAATAGCAAGTGCTAAGATCACTTACTACATCTCTACAAGCTCAGCAGTTGTTCATAAAAAGCACAACGGTAAATAATTAAGACATTTATGGGGCAAAAGTTATAAGGCATCATTCAAATGAAATAGATTACAGATTGCAGGCAGGCTGGCTATTGAACCTGGTTGTTAGGAGTCGGTGATCTACACTATCCTGATGTCAGGTCAAGTGTCACAGATTTAGCAAGGCTACATGGGCCAGACCTGAGCAAGACCATGTGGTAAAAAGAGGAATGCTCAAAAAGCATAATGATATAAGACCACTGACCTTCATGCATACAGGAGCTGAACATGCATTAAAATGTAACACGAACACTGAAGAACCACCCTCTCATAAAACTAAGCAGGCTGACAAAAGTACCGATCTATACATTTAAATACTTAACTTGCAGAAAAAGATATTAATTTGTAGAAGAATATGCTGTACAGTATGTACGTATACATACATCGATGCCACAGAAACATGTTCACTCTAATACAAAATATTGTACTCATAAATCTGTGACACTTGCTGTCCCCCCCAATAAATTACATTTTTTTCTGAGGATAAAAAAGACCCCAAGGTAAATTATACTAATTATATGTTCCTCCCTAAATAGATTAGCATTTTAAAATGTGCATATACATTTTAACCCAGACACAAAGGAACCCAGACACAAAGGAAATTGGACAAAGGGGATTATAACAAGGGGCTGTGAGATAGATAGATGCTGGGGCCTAGTTGGGTACAGTATGTTGGGTTA
This sequence comes from Oncorhynchus keta, assembly GCF_023373465.1. Taxonomy (NCBI): domain Eukaryota; kingdom Metazoa; phylum Chordata; class Actinopteri; order Salmoniformes; family Salmonidae; genus Oncorhynchus; species Oncorhynchus keta. Next base: position 25,918,906 of record NC_068443.1, on the reverse strand, counting down.
CCTGGCTGATGAAAGTTGGGGGACAGTTCCCTGGCCACTGCCCTGGCGATGTCGGAGTCCTGACTGGCTGACTGACCGGCCTGGTCAGCAGCGTCGCCTTTAGTCCTGGCGTGAGCTGTTCTGGATGAATGCAAAGCAGAATAAGAGCTGGTTAGACTGGGAAGGGTACATACCAAGGTTCAAATAGTATTTGTTTACTTTTACATACTTTGAGTGTTTGTTTGAGCATGTTGTTTGAGAGTGCAAGATCTGCAGGGGTTGCACTTCTGGGACTATTCTATTGGGTTCATTGCTGACAAGCCCAATCAGACACAGCTAAAGTATAACAAATATTTCAAATACTACTTGAAGGCAGGTCTAAGAGGGTGAAGAAGCACTGCATGCCTCTGGCCCGTCCAGACAGACACTGTCTTAAGTAGCTTATAGGGTGGAGAGCTCTATGATGCTACAGTGTTCCCAATAAATACTGTTGGAGCAACAGCTTTTTCCAACATTAAATAATATTAGAAGTAGTTAGATAACCATTCACTTGAATTATTTAATTATCATACAGTCTCACACTCTTAGCAGTAAAACGAATATTGAAAACACAATAGTTTGACATGCCATATCCGTTGTGTGATATTCTATAGAAATCATTGTCATTCATCAAAACCATTATTTTTGTCATTTCTGATTAAACTTTTATTTTCAACTTCGATACAGTGCATTCGGAAAGTATTAAGAGCCAGTGACTTCGACATCTTGTTACATTACAGCCATGTTCTAAAATTGACAACACCCCATTATGACAAAGCGAAAATAGGTTTTTCGATTTTTTTTGCAAAGCTATTAAAAATTTTAAAAAGTTATTTATAAAAGTATTCAGACCCTTTGCTATGAGACTCAAAAATGAGCTCAGGTGCTCTTGTTTCCATTGATCATCCTTGATGTTTCTACAACTTTATTGGAGTCCACCTGTGGTAAATTCAATTGATTGGACATGATTTGGAAAGGCACACACCTGTCTATATAAGGTCCCACAGTTGACGATGCATGTCAAAGCAAAAACCAAGCCATGAGGTTGAAGATCCGTAGAGCTCAGAGACAGGATTGTGTCGAGGCACAGACCTGCGGAAGGGTTCCAAAAAAAATCTGCAGCATTGAAGGTCCCCAAGAACATAGTGGCCTCCATCATTCTTAAATGGAATAAGTTTAGAACCACCTCTTCCTATAGCTGTCCGTCCAGCCAAACTGACAAATTGAGGGAGAAGGGCCTTGATCAGGGAGGTGACTCAGAACCCAATGGTCACTGACAGAGCTCCAGAGTTTCTCTGTGGAGATGGGAGAACCTTCCAACAAGACAATGACCCTAAGCACACAGCCAATACAAAGCTAGGAGTGGCTTCGGGACAAGACTCTGAATGTACTTCAGTGGCCCAGACAGAGCCCGGACTTGAACCCGATCGAGCATCTCTGGAGAGATCTGAAAATATTGTGCAGCAACACTCCCCATCCAATATGACAGAGCTTGAGAGGGCCTGCATAGACGAAAAGGAGAAACTCCCCAAATACAGGTGTGCCAAGCTTGTAGCATCATACCCAAAAGTCTCTAGGCTGTAATCGCTGCCAAAGGTGGCTCAACAAAGTACAGTCGTGGCCAAAGGTTTTGAGAATGACACAAATATTAATTTTCACAAAGTCTGCTGCCTGAGGGGCTTTAGATATTTTGTCAGATGTTACTATGGAATACTGAAGTATAATTACAAGCATTTCATAAGTGTCAACGGCTTTTATTGACAATTACATGAAGTTGATGCAAAGAGTCAATATTTGCAGTGTTGACCCTTTTTTTTCAAGACCTCTGCAAACCACCCTGGCATGCTGTCAATTAACTTCTGGGCCACATCCTGACTGATAGCAGCCCATTCTTGCATAATCAATGCTTGGAGTTTGTCAGAATTTGTGGGGTTTTGTTTTTCTACCCGCCTCTTGAGGATTGACCACAAGTTCTCAATGGGATTAAGGTCTGGAGAGTTTCCTGGCCATGGACCCAAAATATTGATGTTTTGTTGCCCGAGCCACTTTAGTTATCACTTTTTCCTTATGGCAAGGTGCTCCATCATGCTGGAAAAGGCATTGTTTGTCACCAAACTGTTCCTGGATGGTTGGGATAAGTTGCTCTCGGGGGATGTGTTGGTACCATTCTTTATTCATGGCTGTGTTCTTAGGCAAAATTGTGAGTGAGCCCACTCCCTTGGCTGAGAAGCAACCCCACACATGAATGGTCTCAGGATGCTTTAGTGTTGGCATGACACAGGACTGATGGTAGCGCTCACCTTGTCGTCTCCAGACAAGCTTTTTTCCGGATACCCCAAACAATCGGAAAGGGGATTCATCAGAGAAAATGACTTTACCCCAGTCCTCAGCAGTCCAATCCTTGTACCAGAATATCAGTCTGTCCCTGATGTTTTTCCTGGAGAGAAGTGGCTTCTTTGCTGCCCTTCTTGACACCAGGCCATCCTCCAAAAGTATTTTGCCTCATTGTGCATGCAGATGCGCTCACACCTGCCTGCTGCCATTCATGAGCAAGCTCTTTACTGGTGGTGCCCCGATCCCGCAGCTGAATCAACTTTAGGAGACGGTCCTGGCACTTGCTGGACTTTCTTGGGCGCCCTGAAGCCTTCTTCACAACAATTGAACCGCTCTCTTTGAAGTTCTTGATGATCCAATAAATTATTTAGGTGCAATCATACTGGCAGCAATGCCTGTGAAGCCCTTTTTGTGTAAAGCTATGATGACTGCACATGTTTCCATGGTTGACAGAGGAAAAACAATGATTCCAAGCACCACCCTTCTTTTGAAGCTTCCAGTCTGTTATTCGAACTCAATCGGCATGACAGAGTGATCTCCAGCCTTGTCCTCGTCAACACTCACACCTGTGTTAATGAGAGAATCACTGACATGATGTCAGCTGGTCCTTTTGTGGCAGGGCTGAAATGCAGATGAAATATTTTTGGGGGAATCAGTTCATTTGCATGGCAATGTATATTGATTAGGGAATACAAAGAATTTAGTCAATTTTAGAACAAGGCTGTAACATAACAAAATGTGGAAAAAGTCAAGGGGGTTGAATACTTTCCGAAGGCACTGTATACACTATATATACAAAAGTATGTGACCACCCCTTCAAATTAGGGGATTCGGCTATTTCAGCCACAACCGTTGCTGACGTGTATAAAATCGAGCACACAGCCATGCATTCTCCTTATACAAACATTGGCAGTAGAGTAGCTCGTACTGAAAAGCTAAGTGACTTTCAATCTGGCACAGTCATAGGATGCCAAGTCAGTTCATCAAATTTCTGCCCTCTAGAGCTTCCCCGGTCAACTCCAAGTGCTGTTTTTGTGAAGTGGAAACGTCTAGGAGCAACAACGGTTCAGCCGCGAAGTGGTAGGCCTCACAAGCTCACAGAATGGGACCGCAGAGTGCTGAAGTGCATAGCGCTTATAAATTGTTCGCCCTCGGTTGCAACACTCACTACCGAGTTCCAAACTGCCTCTGGAAGCAACGTCAGCACAAGAACTGTTCGTCGGGAGATTTCATGAAATGGGTTTCCATGGCCGAGCAGCCGCACACAAGCCTAAGGTCACCATGCACAATGCCAAGTGCCGGCTGGAGTGGTGTAAAGCTCGTCACCATTGGACTCTGGAGCAGTGGAAACGTGTTCTCTGGAGTGATGAATCACGCTTCACCATCTGGCAGTCTGACGGACAAATCTGGGTTTGGCGGATGCCAGGAGAATGCTACCTGCCCGAATGCATAGTGCCAACTGTAAAGTTTGGTGGAGGAGGAATAATGGTCTGGGGCTTACTTTCATGGTTCAGGACCCTTCGTTCCAATGAAAGGAAATCTTAATGCTGCAGCATACAATAACATTCTAGATGATTCGATCCTACCATTTTATTGCAACAGTTTGCGAAAGGCCCTTTCCTGTTTCAGCATGACAGGCCTAATTGCCCAACATCAGTGTCCGACCTCACTAATGCTCTTGTGGCTGAATGGAAGCAAGTCCCCACCGCAATGTTCCAAGAACTAGTGGAAAGCCTTCCCAGAAGAGTGGGGCTGTTTTTGCAGCAAGGGGGGGACCAACTCCATATTAATGCCCATGATTTTGGAATAAGATGTTCGAGAGCAGGTGTCTACATACTTTTGGTCATGTAGTGTATGTGTTGCATTCACTTTCTCTCAAGTAAATGTTTTTTCAAAACAAACCATTTACATGCGATGACATACGGAACACCATAATACACTTCTTTATATTTATCATGATTTATTTCAATGGTACAGTGATACAAGACCTTCAAGGTTAGTTCAATGGTGTTTCTTTATAAACAGCTCAATAAGAGGTAGTTGGTTTTACATCTGTTTACATAAGTGTCCTTCAGGGCCTCTGAATACAGAGCGCAGGAGGGTTCACACTATGTCTCTTGAACTGAATGTATCCTTTCAACATCTTTGAGGTGTTCACTTTTTGAATTAAGGTGGATATAATTTAAAGTTTTACTTCAGACATGTTTGACACCGATGAAGCTCACAAAGACAAAACATTTGCTTTTTCAACCTTCAAGATTGTGGATCTTCTCTTTTTCAACTATTGACTATGAAAGTGCATTTCACCAAATTTAGGGGGCACATGACTACAGAACCTTAGTGTGCATTGAGGAGTCTTTATTACTGTATGTGCAATTGGCCTTGCTGCCTGTAAACAGCTGACAGTCTCGCAGACAGTGAATCATTGTGAATAATGAGAACTTCATATGCATATAGAGTTGTTGTGCTGTTGAATGAATCATGGTAAAACTCTGTTATATTGTACCAATACTTACATAGTTACAATGAGGAGTACAACAGTTGTAAGGGAGAGTGGGGTAAATTGAGTAAACCCTGGTTTCTAGGAAATCATACCCCCCCCACACACCCCAAAAAAATCACCAAGTCAAATGAATTTGTGTTAGAGGTTTCATGATGCTTGTATCTAAACCAAAGTAAATAATTTGAAGATTGTTCTATACGTTAGTTGGGATCTCTATACACTTCAATGTGAGGTCCTAAACCTAGCATCAAAGTGCATCCTTGTAGCTGTGTGGGCTAATATAGTCAAAATGTTTGCCTTGGGGTAAATTGAGCAAATTTAAGTGTTTTCTTCCCAGGTGTAATGCAAGGGATTATCTCTGGGACATGAGATAGGCCTGGCCCTGGTGTTAAGTTAAAGAAATGTGTAGGCGGCTTAACTTACCCTGTCTCGCAGCACAACTAACCCCATACCCAGGGTAAGTTGTGCCAAGAGATCACTTTTTTTGAACAAACTATGTTTTCAAAACTGTAACGTTTACATGAATTCTGATTTCCCCCAGGTATACACAACATTCTGAAATATATGTAGATATCTTTTTCAGAAATAATGCTATATTTCCTTTGTGATGCTGAATGTAAAAATAGGCTTAACTTACCCCACTATCCCATACTCATATCATTATCATCATGGAGTCATGATACGATTTAATGTGGGCTTCTTTAAAGCTTTGAAGCCTGTGAGCATAGGCTATACTACATCACATGGCTTGGGGAGAAAATATAGCGAGTGAGGGCACATTGAAAAAAGGTGATTTAAACCAGGTTTAAGAACCTTTACTGGAAGCTTGTTAGCAAGTCTAAGGAGAGTTCTGAGGAAAGGTGAGTGATAAACTCTCCAACACCTAGTCCCAACCAGATAGACTGATTAGTCCAACAGATGATAGTCGATGGTAGGACAGAGATGGGCTAATGTATCAGCTCAGCTGCTGCTGTATTCCTGTAAACTGTTGATAAGCCAAGTCCTGCCTTGCCTTATTTAGTCAGAGCTCAGTGCTGACTGACACACTAGTGGCTGCTGGCCTCACATGTGAGCAGGGCACAGTTAGTACACACCGTCCGGTCTGGTCTAGGAACTGCTTGCCCTCCTTCACCCCCCCACCCTCTCCATCTCTCTCTCTACTCCCTTCTTGGCTCCCCTGGGCTTCCACCCAGATGATGGGAAAAGTGATGCAAACCGAACCCAGTCTGCACTTTCCAAAGCTCTTACTACACGTATCAACTCAGACACAGTCTTCAAAGACCGAAACCTTAATTTTAGACATTCTGCCTCTGACACATTTATATTTCATGATGGGAGGAGTTGTTGTGGTAGTGACATATGAGAGCCCTCATTACAATTCATACAGATGCCAGAAAATCAGGATAAAGAACATGCTAATGAGTGGTTCTCATCAGAGAAGAAGATTATGAGGAAAGGGGGATGGGTGGGCAATAAAGTCTCTATTTTGATACTTTAAACAGATATGGGTGGGTGTTTTACATGGTATTATATAATTGAATCTCTGTGCATTAAATTCAGTGAGACAAGGGGCTATGTATTTTCAGGAAGATAATGCACAATGTGGAAGGTGTGTTCCACGCGCCATGGAGTTGTATTATTTTCCAGAGAATGCATGGAGCCCTGAGTTGATTATACCTTTTATACCATGGCTATGAATTAACATATTTGCCTCTAGAAATGTATTAATTTGCCAGTATAAATTTGACAACATCCCCTGAAGTAGCAATTAAGCTTACCATCTAGCTAGATAGCTACAGTAGTTGCCTTGGTAACCAACCAGACTTGCTAGTTTAGCTAACCAAACCATCATCCTAGCTTGCTATTATGAAAATCGAATTCAACAATGCCAATACTGTTTTTAATTCGACCTTTACTTTCAAAAGCAGCTCAAAAATAGAACATGTAAGAATGAACTTCTTAGCCATTGAATTATACCATGCTGATATACCGTACGTTACATAGAAAATAATGCAACCCCCATGCTATAAAAGGACAACAAAACAGTAAATCAATGTTGTTGTTTAATGTAGCGTTGAAAGAAAACATAATTTACTGTTGTCCAAGTGATAGGCTACTAACAATATGATTGTTTTCTCTCTCAGTGAGTATTTATGTCTAATTCAACTTTAATTTAATTTGGAATAATTCCAAGTCCACGGCACGTCATGGCGACGTTTTAGACATGGACTCTATTTTAACAAACCTAATGCAATGGTAAATCTAAGCGCTGGCAGTAGTGCCATAGGTCCGGAGGGGTGTCAGAAATATTTGTGCAATGTTCACAGCCATTATAATGAGAGCAATATTTAGCGGTAGCTCTAAAGGCCTGGGTTTTTTGATGAATAAACAAGTTGTAGGTGTAGGGCTGGCCACTCAAGGTGTTCCATGGTTAGGTTATTGAAGACTTTTGCGTTGTCATCAAACTCCAATTCGGCTGGGGGCCTTTCCCTCTGATAGAATATTAGCTCAAAAGTATTGTGGAGCTCCTGCACCTAAATAAATATAAACAGTACCAGCACCCAAAATGAGTACCGGAACCTATTTTAGTCCATGTCAAGCACTGATAAGAAGCCTATTCTATGACGTTTCCACTGGATCAGAGCAAGACATTTTCCCCTTTCATGCTGAGTGGTTATCGAAAGGGATAGCGCTGGAAAGATTTTTAAATACATACAAAACGGACTTTGTTTGCTTGCTATTTGAGGTGAAGAAAACATTACATTACTTTGGCTCCACAGGTCACTCACTAGTGGTGGTGCGTTAAGCCAATCGCAAATAATATCAGATATCCAAATGGGCAAATGTATATGCTTATATTTGCGCGCAGACCAGGTAGCCAGCCTATAGGCCTACTTCGATGCTTGCGCTTCCTTACTCAACATTGACAGGAGCGCTCCAAACAAAAGACAATGACTAAATTGACAGAACTCGTAAATGGAATTAAATAAACAAAAACTTGCTTTTCACAAGTGTAGCATAGTTTGTGCGCACTGCAAACAATGTGCCCACTTCGACATTGAGAACAGGAAGATTTGAATAATAATATTGAATGTATTAAAAGAAATGACCGTAACCAAAGTAACAAACATTGTAGATTAGAAATTATAGGAATTAACGGTAAATGTACTACAGGTGATATATGTAATGGAAAATTGATATACACTAACAATCAAACGCAAGCAATTCACACAATGAAGTTATGAAATAATGAATGTGCACAAAATGGCAAGAGAGAGCGCATTCTGGAGAGAGAAGTGCATTTTGCGTCTGGGCGAATGGTCAACCCACCGTCTGCATTGGCCATGCAGCATTTACGGTTGCCTCAGCAGAAGTCAGGGCAAGAATGGAGTCAGCCAAAGTCAGGGCATTCATACTTCTTGCGCTTCGCAGAACGTGCAGAGCTGTTGTCAAGAAAGTGAGTTTGTGTTTATATAGGATGTAGCGCCCCCACCTACCCTCAACCAATCATATCAATACGGAGCTATACAGAGCCCTTTGCATTGTTACAACATTTGGGAGGCGCATGGCGGTGCAGTACAGGGCTCGATGTGGCCTCTGCATGCCTCCATGCAAAGCCTTCGACCACATTTTCGAATCAAGGATAAATTTGCCTTTAGTCTAGGCCTCCGAAATTATTAGTTCACTGAGATGGGAGCATATATATATATGTAAGTGACCTGATTAGTGTATATATATGTTAGTGCTCAACTAAAACACTCTCGGTCAACCAACAGCCTAACAATCAAACAATCGACTAGTCAACTAATTGGGGTCAGCCCCAGTTAACAGTCAACAAACATTGTTGTAATTGGCTTCAACCAGTATGGGCCTTTACACATCGCACTTCTCAAATAAAAAAATACTAGGCTCCGGTAAATGCAATTGTATGTGTAAGGCACATTCTCAATAAGCAAGATCTAGCCTAGGCCTACCGTTTATATGCACAAAAAGCACATATCTCTTGTTCTACTGTATGTGCATATGGGCATTGTGCCTCACGGCTGGATAGGCTGCGCTTCCTTTGTCATAATCTATGCCATAACCAACCGCGTTATCGCAAAGACCAGCTTTCGGGTTGTCTTAAATATCCCCACCAGCGCGTAATTGGGCAAACAATGGCGCTGGAGGGATTGGCGGCAGTTTTACGGGCTCCTGACCCATGTTATTATTTTGTGTATTATTTGGCTGATTGGGTTAAATTGAACCCAATCAGCAGATCTGATCTGGAAGTTTGTTGGTCAAGCCAAACATAACTCCATCTGTCTTGCTATGTGAAATTAATCAGTCTAAACACAATTAGGTTCTAGTGTGTGTGTGAGAGAGAGAGGCAGAGAGCGAGTGAGTGAGATAAAGAGTTGGAGAATGTTGGAGAGAGATGGGAGAGGTAGGATGAGGTGACACCAATAAAAACCTGACCCCTCATTGAGAATTCCAACCTGTCAGCCATTCAACTTAACCCAATCAGCAGACCTAACCTGGAAACCCATGCAGCAGTAGGATTATTTACCACCAACAACACCACAACATTGGTGTCCAAAATGGCACCCAATTCCCCATATGGAAAAGTCTGAAAGGGATTCTTGGGATGTCCCAACTCTGCCTTCATCCCATTGAAGTTGAAATTTAAAACGGTTAAGGTAAGGATTAAGGTTAGGGAAGGGTTATGGTTAGGGTTTAGGGTAAGTATGTCCCAAGAATCCCAGATAGCACTAACCTTCCCCATATAGTACACTACTTTTGACCAGGGCCAACAAGGTTCTAGTCAAAAGTTGTCAACTATATACTGCCCTACCAAGCAAAAAGGTAGTAACTGCTCATAGCGTGGAACTGAGGAAAATGGCTTCTATTTACCTTGGTTTTACAGTAACTTTATGTAGTTACTGCTAACATTAGCCCCATTTTCTCCAAAACACAAAACAATAGAGGCAGGATACTTTTCCATATGATTAAGCATGTATTTAATGTAGCAAAAATGACTAACTAATTTTCGACCAAATAAGCAGTTACTGCCTTTTTGCTTGGTAGAGCAGTATAGGAAATATGGTGTCAATTTGGATGCAACCATACACATTGAGAAACTGATTACCTTGATGTGGCTATTTCTACTTTTGTTCTGGCAATAGCTGCTGCCCGTATGGCTCCTTCCACAGCCCGATCCACTTTCTGTTTAGTTTTGGTGTTTTTGAGAGGAATGAGCTGCTTCTTGATGCCTCGCGCCAACACATTGTTTTTATACTTCCCCTCTTCTTTGGTGCCATCTGGGAACATTGTGCATCCATAGCCATGGCGTTTGTTGTTCATCCACTCACCCTCATACTTCATCCCGTTGGTGCGCTCGCTGACACCAAAGCCGTTCCGCTTGTCATTCTTCCACTCCCCCATGTAGGACTCTGTGGTGGTGGCATCTACATTGTCCTCCAGGGGCATGTACTCATCAACTCCATCTCCAAAGCTGATGGTGGAGTTGGCATCACTGGAGCTGATTCGGCTGATGGAGCTGGCGGCATCACTGGGGGCAGAGCTGCGTTTGCTCGATATGGACGACCTGGAGTCTGACTTTCGGAGGTTTCTGAGGCTTCCGAACAGGGACCCTCTACGAAACAGGCCCTTTTTCTTCTCACCTTCGCCTTCACTGTGGAAGTTGAGAACAAAGCCTCCTCTAATGCCGGCTGGGCTGTCTGACAGGTCAAGGTTGGCATGGAGGACGGTGCCATTGCTCTGTTCGCTGCGAAGCGAGGCCATCGAGGTTCGGAGAGGGGAACGAATAACCGTAGCCATCCCATAAGGCACACTTTGTCTCACACCGTATCCGTGTCGCATTCCTCCTGTCCATTGCCCCTGGTATGTACCTGATAGGATAACAAAAAATGTCAAGAATGAATACAAACGTTAAGAAAATCATGAGCAACATTTTTGTCATGATCACAGAATAATCACTTGGCGTACAACATTTTAACATTAGAGTTGATTAGAAAATCTATTTACACTGGCCAATTCTATTTACAAAATCTATTTACAATGTCAATTCAAGGAATTGAAGTGGAAAACATATCTACAAGTCCATAATATCCCTGTTACATTTGGAACTTTCCATTGAACGGATTAAAATCACATCCAAAACCTAATTTTACCCAGGTACTGTGATTCTCCTGTCAATCAGACAGAGCTGTGTTTCCAAACCACATACAAGATACCATGTCCATGATGAGATTCATATTTCACTATTTGCTTGTATCATGATTTACTATCACTTCATCATTTGCTATTAATATACTCTTGGCGTTATGCCAAACCAGGCAGTCTTTAGTGGTTTCTACACTTGACATTTACATGTGATTTCTGCTATCAAAATACGAAGATCGCATTGAAAAGATGGGTCCAGACCAATGTTCCCTCAATTTTTGGGGGGCAACTGACCAAATTTAAGGTCTGCTGAGCGCAAACTTGAATGTTGTGAAGATTCTGTCCATCTTCCCGCTGTGGGCATTTACTGTGAACACTGAGGCTGTACCTGCTTTAAGTTGCAACTTTAACAGTGGCAAAGTAGGCTACTGTGGTTATTTGATCATAATGTAGGCCTACCAGAGTGGTCTACCATCTAGCCAGCTAACTAATATTTAGAAGAAAAAAAATGTTTGGCTAGAGTTATGCTAACCCATTTGCAATCACTTTAGCATTGCTTGCTAGCTTGCTGGCTAGCTACAGAGGTTGTTGATGTGTTATTATCATATTTAGCCTATTCCACCGTTTGTAGAATGCATACTGGCTTTTGAATATAGAGCAGGAAAAGGGAACCCAGACACACTGTGGTGTAGATGCATGACATATTTGGAATTCCATGATCAAAATACTAAAGCTGCATGAACTGTCAAGTCTAAACATGGGGTACCACTGGTATATCATTTAAGTTATGTACCAGTGGTGTGTTGCACTGTTTGCTTAGGTTAGGGAAAGCTGGCAAGAATGAAGCCATTACTATGTAGTGCCCTTATCCATGATTAGATAGGGCCTATTGAGGTTACAACAAGTGCAGTTGTCCAAATATGTTAGCCTTAAAATATTTCTTAAGATGAGCTCCCATCCACGGTAACAACCTGTCCTGCAACAGGCCGTGGCATGGAGGTCAGGAGGGACTGGGAAGTGTAGGCTACTTATTCTACACCCAATCCCAAATCAACCACTAGGCCCTATGCCCTATGTATTTGTGGAGATCTAATACCATTTTATTGGTATTGAAGCAATGTAGTGAAACTTCCACCTAGCCTATCAGAGGTCAAGTTTGAGCTATTAGCATATTGCTTACACCTGTCAAATCCTATGCGATGTCCACAAATGCATAGGGATCTAGGGGTTGATTTGGCACTCCTTATGCCTCCTGCACACAAGATCCATTGGAAGAACTGCAGTTCGGCAGAAGTCACTCATTTCAAACATCGCTCAGGTGGAAGTAAAACAACTCTGTCACACTAACAGTAACGTTGAACCCACCACCATAACACTAACTGACTTGACATCCTCACAGTCTCAGTTGACACTCCAACTGTATTTTTGGCATTCAGATATTTGTTTGAAGGTGGAAGTGCAAAATAGACTTTCCACCATAATTGTGATATCTCAAGCCTTCCTGACGTTTCAGCGACTAAAGGGGGGTCTACATTTCTAAATGCATACTGCATTCTGGTGTGCACTCAAGGCGATATGCCACTCTGTCCATCATAGCTTCCACAGAGAATAATGTACTATTTTAAAATATGGAAGTAACTTGAGACATTGGGAAGTTTGTTGGTCATGCCAAACTTAACTCCATCTGTCTTGCTATGTGAAATGAATCAGTCTAAACACAATTAGGTTACAGAACAAAATCACTCTGAACACATTAGGAGGATAGATTATGCCACTTTTTGTCAGTGACTAGTATTTATATTTCGTTGAGTGACACTCCCACTGTCCTACAGATTCCTAAGCTGGCTGATTCTATGCTGACTCAGGTACCCAGGGGCGTCAATTGGGTATGGCAGTCATACTCTAGCTCAACACCAACCATTTAAAACCTTTTGGTCCTAGACTTTGCGCTCCGGTACCGTTTGCCGTGCGGTAGCAGAGAGAACAGTTTATGACTTGGGTGACTGGAGTCTCTGGCTAATTTTTGGGCTTTCCTCTGCTACCGCCTATTATATAGGTCCTTGATGGCAGGAAGCTTGGCCTCAGTGATGTACTGGGCCATACACACTCTGTAGCGCCTTACAGTCAGATGCCGAGAAGTTGCCATACCAGGCAGTGATGCAACCATGCTCTCAATAGTGCAGATGTATAACTTTTTGAGGATCTGGGGACCCATGCCATGTCTCCTGAAGGGGACAAGTTGTTGTCGTGCCCTCTTAATGATTGTCTTGGTGTGTTTAGAACATGATAGTTGGTGATGTGGACACCAAGGAACTTGAAACTCTCGACCCGCTCCACTACAACCCCATCAACGTTAATGGGGGCCTGTACAGGCCGCCTTTTCCTGTAGTCCACGGTCAGCTCCTTTGTCTTGCTCACGTTGAGGGAGAGGTTGTTGTCCTGGCACTACACTGCTAGGTCTCTGACCTCCTCCCTATAGGCTGTCTCATCGTTGTCGGTGATCAGGCCTATCACTGTTGTGTCATCAGCAAACTTAATGCTGCTGTTGGAGTCGTGTTTGGCCATGCATTTCATGGGTTAACAGGGAGTATAGGAGGAGACTAAGTACACACCCCTGAGGGGCTCCAGTTTTGAGGATCAGCGTGGCAGATGCGTTGTTGCGTGCCCTTACTACCTGGGGATGGCCCATCAGGAAGTCCAGGGTCCAGTTGCAGAGGGAGGTGTTTAGTCCCAGGGTCCTTAGCTTAGTGATGAGCTTCGTTGGTGTTTAACGCTGAGCTGTAGTCAATGAACAGTATTCTGACATAGGTGTTCCTTTTGTCCAGGTGGGAAAGGTTAGTGTGGAGTGCGATTGAGATTGCATCATCTGTGGATCTGTTGGGGCAGTATGTGAATTGGAGTGGGTCTAGGGTATCCGGGAAGATGCTGTTGATGTTGATGACCAGCCTTTCAAAGCTCTTCATGGCTACCGACGTGAGTGCTACGGGGCGGTAATCATTTAAGCAGGTTACCTTTGCTTCCTTGGGCACAGGGACTATGTTGGTCTGCTTGAAAAATGTAAGTATTACAGACTTGGTCAGAGAGAAGTTGAACATGTCAGTGAAGACACTTGCTAGTTGCTCTGTGCATGCTTTGAGTACACGTCCTGGTCCTGCTAATCCATCTGGCTCCGCGGCTTTGTGAATGTTGACCTTTAAAGGTCTTGCTCACATAGGCTACCGAGAGCGTTATCACACAGTCGGCCAGAACAACTTGGGCTCTCATGCGTGCTTCAGTGTTGCTTGCCTCTAAGCGAGCTTAAAAGGCATTTAGCTCATCTGATAGGCTCACGTCACTGGGCAGCTCGCATCTGGGTTTCCCTTCGTAGTCTGTAATAGATTTCAAGCCCTGCCACATCCGACGAGAATCAACCGGTGTAGTAGGATTCAATCTCAATCCTGTATTGACGCTTTGCTTGTTTGATGGTTCGTCTGAGGGCATAGCAGGATTTCTTATAAGCGTCTGGATTAGAGCCCCGCTCCTTGAAAGTGGCAGCGCTAACTTTTAGCTGGATGCGGATGTTGCCTGTAATCCATGGCTTCTGGTTGGGATATGTACGTACGGTCAATGTGGGGACGATGTCGTTGATGCACTTATTGATGAAGCCAATGACTGAGGTGGTATACTCCTCAATGCCATTGGATGACTCCCGGAACATATTCCAGTCTGTGCTATCAAAACAGTCCTGTAGCGTAGCATCCCCTTCTTCTGACAACTTCCGTATTGAGCGAGTCACGGGTACTTCCTGCTTTAGTGTTTGCTTGTAAGCAGAAATCAGGCGGATATAATTATTGTCAGATTTGCCAAATGAAGGGCGGGGGAGAACTTTGTATGCATCTCTGTGTGTGGAGTAAAGGTGGTCTATCGTTCCCCCCCCCCCTGGTTGCAGATATGACATGCTGGTAGAAATTAGGTAAAATTAATATAAGTTTGCCTGCATTAAAATCCCCGGCCACGAGGAGCGTCGCTTCTGGATGGGCATTTTCTTGTTTGCTTTTGGCCTTAAAGAGTTGGTTGAGTGTGGTCTTAGTGCCAGCATCCTTCTATGGTGGGTCTGCTCTACCTAAAATTACAACCAATTAATTGCAGCATTACCACAAAAATGGAAGAGGCAAGTCGAAGGGGAAAAAAGTAAGGAACTTATGTCTGCCCTGTATTAAAGAACATAAATGGTCAAATAAAAGTGTGATAAATACAAACATATACCAATTTCATTTAATTAAGGACCAAAAAACTGACAGCTGTGCCATATAAATTGCAAAATAGTTGGGAAGAGATTTTCAATGTACCCATTCCATGGCACATGGTTTATGAATTGATACGCAAAACAACCCTGGATTCAAAACATCAAAATGTTAAATGTAAATGATTTTACAAAATTCTAGCAACCAATAGAATGTTATATATGGGGGATACAATCTTCCCAGCTCTGCAGATTTTGCTGTGAGGAGGCAGAGTCATTAGATAATTTATTTTGGTATTGTCCATATGTAGCTCGTTTTTGGTCACAGGTCCAGGAATGGCTGAAGAATTGCAACATTTGCCTAGACCTAACGTTGCAGATAGCAATACGGTGTGATTTGAAAAGCCATAATCAATCAATAATATAATTAATGTAAATGAATTCTTAAAAATCATACAATGTGATTTTCTGGATTTTTGTTTTAGATTCCCGTCTCTCACAGTTGAAATGTACCTATGATAAAAATAACAGACTTGCTTTGTAAGTAGGAAAACCTGCAAAATCGGCAGTGTATCAAATAGTTGTTCTCCCCACTGTATGTGTATATGTATGCATATGTGTATGTATATGGATATATATATTTATCAAAAATATATATAGGGGATTGGAAATTATGCAGACAATTACATTGATGGAAGCAACAATCTTTCCGCAATATTAAGCTGATTCACCCCTTAGAAGAAAAAATAAATAATTCATAGGCTAGGTTGTAGAGCAGCCTCATAATGGGAATAGGGACAATTCTAGTATCGTAGTAGCCTAAATCTGTCGCTGTTACAATGAACTGGGTGAATGGAATTCTCTAATAGAAATAAGGCCATGTTCATGAAAAAAAAGTGTCTTCCCTCATCTTAAAAGGCCCCCGACCGCCACTGGTGGAGATGTAAAGATAGCTGTAGTAGACGGCTTTGGCTGGGCAACTGTTGTTTGACTTGACATGAAACTAAACTAGAGTTTTAATCCTGGTGCTGAGCTAGTGCGTAGCAGCTAATTCTTGTATGAGTTGTATTTGTAGAATGTTAAGTCCCCCATTGACTGAGATGAATGAAGCTACAACAACAAGGTGATAATGGCTGGAGACAATTTTTCTTGTTTTTGCTGTTCTCCAAATTGAATTTGAACGTTTTTAAATTGTGTCGAAATGCAGTAAGGTTTAGCTGAAATGATGCCCCTGCAGGTACCTCTTGCTGCTTCAGACTGTTAGGAACTGTGAATTTTTCTCTTTACAAATTGAACAAGTGAGTGACACATATCAGAGTACTAGACCCAAGCACAAAAGAAAGCACTAGAAGCCAAGCTTGCCCAGGGGGAACTGGCTGATGAAGTTTGCTCAGATTTTGTTGGCTCTGGCCCTCAGACTGAAATAAATGTTCACTTTATCTTATATAAAAGCCTATCAATTAATGCGGAGTCACCAAAACGTGGATTATTCTCTCTGGAATAGATATAACCTACAAGTTATATGCAACTGTGGGTGTATGACTATGGTTGTGTGCCCTGACATTACAACCTCATCACCACTTCTGTCTCAAACACAATCTTTGAATCTTTTTTTTTATATACTCTTAAACGACTTTCTATAGAAACTACTGTACACTCAATTACCATATTTCAACAAATGAACAACGATCAATACAATAGGTATGTGCTGGTTAAAAAGCACTTTGATTTTCAAGTGTGGCTGAGTGATGTTTCTATTTTTAGCCATGACCTCTATGGGAGAGCTCAGTGCTGACTGACAAGTCCAGTTTATATCAATAGAGCACAGTGGTGTGGCACTGGCACATAGTTCAGGCAGGCTTCTCTACTCTTATCAAACTTTGATACAACTGAATTGCTCAACAACATTTGTGCCCCCTGCTACACTGTAAAAAGCGAGACTGCTCTTTCAAACGGCATTACATCTACTAACCACAAACTGTTACTGGCACTCTTACCTCCATCACCATACGTTTCAACTCCATATCCATCTTGCAGACCATTACTCCACGTCCCGTCGTATCTGGCAGGCGTGTGGAGACTTTGCCGGACCCCGTATCTACCTTTCAATCCATGAGTCCATTCGCCACGATAAATCCATCTTCCCTTCGATTCCACACCGAGTCCGTGTCGTTTCCCCTGTGCCCAGTAGCCCCGATACACGTTTCCACTGGGCCAGGTGTAAACCCCCACTACCTCGAAACCATTGTTCCAGGACCCGGAGTATTCGCCTTGGCCCTTGGGCCCGGTACAGACGCCATGTCCATGGGCTTTCCCATCCTCCCAGCCACCGCAATATGTGCCACCATCGTCAAAGTCGAACCGTCCGCCCGTCATTCAGATGATGAGGGGAGAAGAACGAGTCGCGGTAGCTGCCCAATATTGTGCTGTCGCTTGCGAGTCCAGAGCGGATTTTCTAAGAAAAGTAGGAGCGCTGAAGTGAGAGTCCGGTGGATTCTGTGGTCGCACTGAGGTGTTGTTGTTCCAAGCAGATGAATGATTGTCACTGTGTGGATTTGTGGTTGTCGGCAAAAGCGGTACGTGGGAGGGAGAGAGAGCACCACTACCGCTGCCAGAATAGCTTCTGGTTTATTTATGATTCTCTCTCTCTCTCTCGCTCTCTCTCGCTCTCTCTCTTTCTCTCACAGAGAGAGAGTTGATCTGTAGTTCCAGATCAACCATTCGAGATTAACCTGTTCATCCATTAATTGATTGATTAATTATAATTTATTGGCAAAATCCGCAAAATCACCCCTGATCTTAATTGAGCCTTTCTGAAAATGTTGCTGTTAGATTTAGATGTAGAATCCTTCATTCTAGTCCTGTGGTTATAGATCCCCTAAGAATTCAGTTTACGTGTGAAATCAGTGCTGATTTACTGTTGATAAATGACAAGATGATTATATGAATCTCAACAGTCAGATAAAAGACATTGAACTGGCCAGTGGTGGTGGTAGCAAACATAAATTAGTAGCTAAATCTTAATTTGACCCTGCTTCTCACAGCAGGAAACAGTAAATGTGAATTATGTGGATTATAATTCATTAACATTTTTGTAGTAGTTAATACATTTTTTGTCAGGGCAAGTCAAGTCTGACATTTAGAAGCTGTTTTGAATCAACTACAATTTGCATTTCTCTACAAATTCTCTGTGACAACAGTGATCAAATTAAGATAAAACTAATTTACTGACTGATTATAAGGCAACAGGGACATCTACTGAGCACTGCTAATCCTGCAACGTTGTACATGAATCGGGACATTGATGGGTGTTGGACTAATGTTTTTTGGTCAGAAGAAGTCATTATTATTTTTTTGTTGTTGTTGTTGAAAATACATAATCAATAGGTTACAAAACTTGCTATAGTTTTTGATCATGTTGGCTCTAAAAGTTTTGGGAGTTTGTAGTTTGTAGCCTATATAGGAAGGACGTGGCAACAGGCAGGTCTCACCACTGGGTGTCAGTGTGCACATTGTTAATCTGCATTGCAAACACAGTAGATCTTCAATAAAATGCCTCATCCCCTATTGCCTTTTTGGATCTTAATTATGCCACTGGGGAGAAAGTAAGGGGACTTTTCTTAGCAGCATCCCATTGACAGGTTAACCCTTACATTTAATATCGCTTTGCATGTCAACCATGGTCCATTGTTTTCCCATGCCACTGTCTACAATAAATGTGACCAAGCTTAATCTATACCATCAGTGTGGCTCAGTTGGAAGAGCATGGCACTTGCAATGCCAGAGTTGTGGCTTTGATACCCACAGGGGACAAGTATGAAAAATGTAAGTCACTCTGGATAAGAGCATCTGCTAAATGACTAAAGTGTAAAAAAAATGAATGCGTGTACATGTTACAACAATAGTATGTTGATTGAATATTAATCTGTGGAAGAAATCACAATGTAGACTCTTTGGCATGATGTACAGTACCATGTCAAATAATATACATACAAATGTATTTCATTATCAAAGCATTTACTGTGGTGTCCATTTTGGAAAAACAGTCCCTCTTCACCTTTTTCAGTGAAGGTTTTGGCTTTAGTTACATCACTAGAACTGAATCCATGCTTCTTTGTAGGGTCTACAGATCCCTACAGACTGTAATACTGCAGAGTACAGCTCTCTACAGCAGGAGGTGAAGACATGCTGGCCAACAATAACACCAGCTAAGCAATTATGAGAAAATGACAAACTAAGTGTAACTGATATGAGCTTGGCAAGCAATTTGTTTCAGAACCATGTTATTATTATTACCTCTATCGTGGTGGGATTAATGGTCAGAGAAACTATACAAATGAACTCCTTATATCAGCATAAAGTGTGACCTATACAATATGTTATCTGACACTCGTCATATAGATTAGTTTCAGCTGATACCAGGTCAACATTTGACACTGTTATTATTACCATAAATTACATAGGTTTGTATGTGGTTTGAATGTAAAAACAGACTTAGCAGGTAATACGTCTCACTCTGTTTCTCTTTGGTGATTCATTGTTATTACATATAACCCCTCCTATAAAAGTCTACCACTGACTTTATAGCCCTATATTGCACGAGTTACCTAACAGTCCACGACGGGAGCCTAAATTCCCACCAGCAACAGGATTTGGTTTCTAGATAACAGGCAAAACATGGTGCGAAGGAACACATCATATCCTTACAGGGAAAATTGTTTTATTATTATTTGCAATTTATATGTACTGTGTGTGTAGTAGCTTATGTGATAATAGCTTGTATACAGGGCAGTATATGGCAGCTTTAATGTTGTGAGGAAACTAATACCATTTTCAGTCACTTTGTGGTCTTTTGTGGACCTGTACTGAATTTGATAGGAAAATACTATATAATAATAAGTTAACATGGCAAAGAAGTCAATAATAATGTGTCACTGTATTCATATTTATGTACAGTCGAGAGTTGCAGGGGTAACTCTGACATTTATGTTTCTTATCGCCCCTGGTGTATCAGCTTGTGTAAACATGGGTGAATTACATCATTAACATTTATAGAAACAATGATTTCAGCAGGGGGAACGTAAGTTCTTGCTATTATGTCAGATGTTATTGTTCAGGCTGTTATTGTTGAAGCTGAACTCGGTGTACTTCTTCTAATCTCGTGCCTTCTCCAGCATACAGAACAACAGCAATCGCCTATTATTTGCTGTAACTTACAGTAGGTTAAGTATATTTGGATTGTATTCAGAAGTAAGACTTTGCTAACTCATTTAACTGTTGTTATTAACCCTTGTCAGCTGAAGCAATGGCATAAGTACTATTTTCTATAAAAATGTATTGGCCTAACAAGATAGCATACTACATTTTTGCCCAATGCAGGCCTTACATCAGTACCCACAGGGCATAATGTCAATTCAACATTTATTCCACGTTGGTTCAACATAATTTAATTGAAATGATGTGCAAACAACATTGAGTCAACCAGTGTGTGCCCAATGGGTACGAACTACTGAAATTACTTTTACTAACATAACACAACTGAACAAATATACTGTGTAACTATGTGAAACACCTGCAGTGCAGAGGACTACTATTTTTACATATCTCTATATATGGTGATAAAATCATTTCTCTCCTCTGAGACACAGTACTACTCATGTTCTTCCAAGATCTTGAGCAATGATATATGGCATGAGATTTAAACATTTGAGCACAATGACAGATTTATAGTCTCAACTCCCTGATGAATGTTATGAACATATTTATAAACACTACGATTTAAAGGTTTTGAACAACTGATTTTATTAGATTTTTCAATGGTTCGGTTACAAAAGGTCTGAAGATAGTACTTCCTGGAGAATGCTAATGGATATTATTCAATCCATGATGTCATTCACCAAATGCAAAATGCCCTGTATGAACACGACTCAAAGTTACATGGATGGATACAGCTAGGCAGGGTTGGGGAGTACATGTAAGGGATTACAAAAACAGTAACTGTAACCTGTTATGTTACCAGCAAAAATATTGAAATCAGATTACAGATGCTTTTTGTCATGGATACTCTCTCTCCGGCCTCTAAGTCATCAGGCTGCTGATTATCCCGCACACCTGTCACCATCTTCTCACGCACCTGCGCCTCATGACACTCACCTGGACTCCATCACCTCCTTGATTATCTTCCCTATATCTGTCACTCCTCTTGGTTCTTTCCTCAGGTGTTATTGACTCTGTTTTCATGTCGGTGCGTTGTTTGTGTTCATTGTTTCTTATATTTATTAAAACACTCACTCCCTGAACTTGCTTCCCAAATCTCAGCGCACACTTTTGAAAAACTAGATGATTACTTCGAGGATTACTTTGAAATTCAGAAAGGATGTTTGCGAAAAATCTTTGACACTCCTGTTTTCTCAATGACGTTCAAATCAGTGTTGAGAAAAGCCGCAACTTTAAGTTTGTTCCACCTGAGCGAGTCTGACCCCAAGTCAGAGACCACTATGATGTCAGAGACCACTATGATGTCAGAGACCACTATGATGTCAAAGACCACTATGATGTCAGAGACCACTATGATGACACCACAAATGTGTTTGATGCATTGCGGGAAAAGAGCAGGAATAGGCTTTTGTAGACTACAGTCCAAGCTATGTCTTCCAATGATGCAACTGCTGTCGGCATCCATAGATTATCCAATTTGTATAAACACTTGGAGGTAAGGATGACAGAAGTGGTGTAGTCTACTATGATACG
Organism: Oncorhynchus keta; assembly: GCF_023373465.1. Lineage (NCBI taxonomy): Eukaryota > Metazoa > Chordata > Actinopteri > Salmoniformes > Salmonidae > Oncorhynchus > Oncorhynchus keta. The sequence continues at coordinate 25,896,914 of NC_068443.1, read as the reverse complement.
AATATCACTTATTATTGATATCTACATAGCACATTGATGTGAATCACACTGCTGCTCTCTCATTTAGCTATTTGAGTCTTACAGATGGTGGCTTTTGTGGATGGATCTTCACAAATCTAATTGTGTGTTCGAACCAAATAATGGTTGAATTCAAGAAGTTTAAGCTGCCTATAAATCAGTTTTGGAAACCAATGGACAGCCTGTGAAAAATGCAATCTTGCAGCATCTGCATAGTGCGGATCCCAGCCTATGGAATAAAAGTGGGGATTTTATTACTCAATCTAATTCATGCTGATTTCTTTTTAATCCATAGGCATAATGGACACATGCTCAAACTTGTACACTTTTGATAGACTTAAAGGGGCAACCAGTAGTTGCTACATTAATTTTTGGATTGATAAATTCTACATATACAGTACCAGTCAAAAGTTAGGACACACCTACTCATTCAAGGGTTTTTATTTATTTGTACTATTTTCAACATTGTAGAAAAATAGTGAAGACATCAAAACTATGAAATAACACATATGGACTCATGTAGTAACCAAAAATGTGTTAAACAAATCCAAATATATTTTATATTTTAGTTTCTTCAACCTTTGCCTTGATAACAGCTTTGCACACTTTTGGCATTCTCTCAATCAGCTTTACCTGGAATGCTTTTCCAACAGTTCCAACATATGCTGAGCACTTGTTGACTGCTTTTCCTCCACTCTGTTGTCCAACTGTTCCCAAACCATCTCAATTATGTTGAGGTCAGGTGATTGTGGAAGTCAGGTCATCTGATGCATCACTCTCCTTGGTCAAATAGCCCTTACACAGCCTGGAGGTGTGTTGGGTCATTGTCTTGTTGAAAAATAAATGATAGTCCCACTAAGCGCAAACCAGATGGGATGGCGATTTGCTGCAGAATGCTGTGATAGCCATGCTGTTTAACTGTGCCTTGAATTCTAAATAAATAACCGACAGTGTCACCAGCAAAGCACCCCCACACCATCACACCTCCTCCGCCATGCTTCATGGTGGGAACCACACAGGCGGAGATAATCCTTTCACCTACTCTGCGTCTCACAAAGACACATCGGTTGGAACCAACAATCTCAAATTTGGACTCTACAGACCAAAGAACAGATTTCCACTGGTCTAATGTCGATTGCTTGTGTTTCTTGGCCCGAGCAAGTCTCTTCTTATTATTGGTTTCCTTTAGTAGTGGTTTATTTGCAGCAATTCGTCAATGAAGGCCTGATTCATACAGTCTCCTCTGAACAGTTGATGTTGAGATCTGTGTCTTTTACTTGAACTCTGTGAAGCATTTATTTGGGCTGCAATTTCTGAGGCTGGTAACTCTAATTAACTTATCCTCTGCAGCAGTGGTAACTCTGGGCCTTCCTTTCCTGTGGCGGTCCTCATGAGAGCCACTTTCATCATAGCACTTGATGGTTTTTGCGACTGCACTTGAAGAAACTTGAAAAGTTCTTGAAATGTTCTGTATTGATTGACTTCCTGTCTTAAGGTAATGATGGACTGTCATTTCTCATTGCTTCTTTGAGCTGTTCTTGCCATAATATGGACTTGGTCTTTTACCAAATAGGGCTATCTTCTGTATACCAACCCTACCTTGTCACAACACAACTGATTGTCTCAAACATATTAAGAAGTAAAGAAATTCCACAAATGGACTTTTAACAAGGCACATCTGTTAATTGAAATGTGTTCCACGTGACTACCTCATGAAGCTGGTTGAGAGAATACCAAGAGTGTGCAAAGCTGTCATCAAGGCAAAAAGGGTGGAGACTTTGAAGAATCTCAAATATAAAACGTATTTTGATTTGTTTAACAGTTTTTTGGTTACTACATGATTCCATATGTGTTATATCATAGTTTCGATGTATTCACTATTATTCTACAATGTAGAAAATAGTCCAAATTTAATAAAACCCTGGAATGAGTAGGTGTCAACTTTTGACTGGTACTGTGTGTGTGTGTGTGTGTGTGTGTGTACAGTATATATATTTTTTGAATTGATTCTTGAATAATTAAACTTAGAAATGCCTCATGAGCTTAGTTCAACTGTCACACTCCATGAGAACCCAAAATATAGGCTTGTTTTTCTCTAATGTTTGTAAACATTGTAAATGTAAACAAATACTGTGTAGCCTCATAACATGGTAAAACAATAATATTGATATCATGGATGTTCAGTCCTTGCATCCATATCTCTGTCTATTAATCTGAGAGTGGTTAAATTTCTCCAGGAACATCCCTCCAGCTTTTTACCAAAACAGAGGCAGGGCGTCATTTTGTTATTGTTTCAATGAGCTGTATAGGGCCATAAGCAAATGCTCATCCAGAGGCAGCGCTCCTAGTGGCCAGGGACTTAAATCTGTTTTACCTACTTTCTACCAGCATGTTAAATGTGTAACAAGAGGGGGAAAAAACTCCAGACCACCTTTACTCCACACAGACACGCGTACAAGCAGTAACTAAAGCAGGAAGTACCAGTGACTCGCTCAATAAGGAAGTGGTCAGAGGGCGCAAATGCTAAGCTACAGGACTGTTTTGCTTGCACAGACTGGAATTGATTCTTCCGATGTCATTGAGGAGTACATGTGACGACCCTCCCACTCTGTCTGCCGTATTCTCTCTTTGTTCTTGTTTTCTTATTAGGATGCCGGTGGGCGGAGTTGGGAGGGTCGTCAGCTACATGGGAAACACCTGGGCCAGGTGTCTCCCAGGATAAATAGACCTCTTCCAACATTCATGGAAGAGACTCTCTCCATGCAGACACCTTTTGTAGATTGTGTTGTGGTTCTTGGTGGCCGTTTGTTTGCTTTGGCACCTTTCATCACCCTGCATTATCACATTCATGCATGCAAAACACTCACTTACACTACTGATTACTGATTACACACACCATTGTATATTATACTTAGTTGCTTTAGTTAATAAATATATATTTTGCTACTCCTTATCTCCACGTTGTCTCCCTTTGTTACGGGCTTTGAGCCGGTTCGTGACAGTACACCACATCAGTCACTGGCTTCATCAATAAGTGCATTGATGACGTCATCCCAACAGTGACCACACGTACATACCCCAACCAGAAGTCATGGATTACAGACAGCACTGAGCTAAAGGGTAGAGCTGCCGCTTTCCAGGAATGGGACTCTAACCCGGACACTTATAAGAAATCCCACTATGCTCTCTGACGAACCATCAAACACACATCCGACGCTTGTCGGATGTGGCAGGGCTTGCAAACTATTACGGACTACAAAGGGAAGCACAGCTACGAGCTGCCCAGTGACACAAGCCTACCAGATGAGCTAAATAACTTTTATGCTCTCTTTGAGACAAGCAACACTGAAGTATGCATGAGAGCATCAGCTGAGAGTATCAATTGTGTGATCACGCTCTCTGTAGCCGATGTAAGACTTTTAAACATTCACAAGGCCGCAGGGCCAGACGGATTACCAGGACGTGTACTCCGAGCATGCGCTGACCAACTGTCAAGTGTCGTCACTGACATTTTCAACCTGTCCCTGACCGATTCTGTAATATCTACATGTTTCAAGCAGACCACCACAGTCCCTGTGCCCAAGAACACCAAGGTAACCTGCATAAATGACTACTGACCCGTAGCACTCATGTCTGTAGCTATGAAGTGCTTTGAAAGGCTGGTCATGGCTCACATCAACACCATTATCAAATCAAATCAAAGTTTATTTGTCACGTGCGCCGAATACAACAGGTGTAGTAGACCTTACAGTGAAATGCTTACTTACAGGCTCTAACCAATAGTGCAAAAAAGGTATTAGGTGAACAATAGATAAAGAAATAAAACAACAGTAAAAAGACAGGCTATATACAGTAGCGAGGCTATAAAAGTAGTGAGGCTACATACAGACACCGGTTAGTCAGGCTGATTGAGGTAGTATGTACATGTAGACATGGTTAAAGTGACTATGCATATATGACGAAAAGAGAGTAGCAGTAGTGTAAAAGAGGGGTTGGCGGGTGGCGGGACACAATGCAGATAGCCCGGTTAGCCAATGTGCGGGAGCACTGGTTGTTTGGCCCAGTTGAGGTAGTATGTACATGAATGTATAGTTAACGTGACTATGCATATATGATAAACATAGAGTAGCAGCAGTGAAAAAAAGAGTGTTTGGGGGGGTACACTGCCCTTTCCCACCTGGACAAAAGGAACACCTACGTGAGAATGCTATTCATTGACTACAGCTCAGTGTCCAACACCATAGTGCCCTCAAAGCTCATCACTAAGCTAAGGACCTTCGGACTAAAGACCTCCCTCTGCAACCGGATCCTGGACTTCCTGACGGGCCGCCCTCAGGTAACAACACATCTGCCATGCTTATCCTTAGTACAGGGGCCCCTCAGGGGTGCATGCTCAGTCCCCTCCTGTACTCCCTGTTCACCCATGACTGCATGGCCAAGTACGACTCCAAGACCATCATTATGTTTGCAGACGACACAACAGTGGATGTCCTGATCACTGACAACAATGAGACAGCCTATAGGGAGGAAATCAGAGACATGGCCCTGTGGTAACAGGATAACAACCTCTCCCTCAATGTGATCAAGACAAAGGAGATGATTGTGGACTACAGAAAAAGGAGGACCGAGGATGCCCCCATTCTCATCGACAGGGTTGTAGTGGAGCAGGTTGGGAGCTTCAAGTTCCTTGGTGTCCACATCACCAACAAACGAACATGGTCCAAGCACACCAAGACAGTCATGAAGAGGGCATGACAACGCCTATTCCCGCTCAGGAGACTGAAAAGATTTGACATGGCAACTGCTCTGCCTCGGACCGCAAGGCACTACAGAGGGTAGTGTGTATGGCCCAGTACATCACTGGGGCCAAGCTTCCTGCCATCCAGGACCTCTATACCAGGCGGTGTCAGAGGAAGGCCCTAAAAATTGCCAAGGACTCCAGCCACCGTAGTCATAGACTGTTCTCTCTGCTACCGCATGGCAAGAGGTACCGGAAAGCCAAGTCTAGGTCAAAAAGGCTTAACAGCTTCTACGCCCAAACCATAAGACTCTTGAACAGTTAATCAAATGGCTACCCGGACTATTTGCATTGTCCCCACCCCACCCCCCATTTTTATGCCGCTGCTACTTTCTGTTTATTATCCATGCATAGTCACTTCAACCTCTACCTAAATGTACATATTACCTCAATTACCTTGACTAACCGGTGCCCCCGCACGAAGACTCTACCGGTACCCACTGTATATTAGCCTCCACATTGACTCTGTACCGGTACCCCCTGTATATTAGCCTCCACATTGACTCTGTACATGAACCCCCTGTATATTAGCCTCCACATTGACTCTGTACATGAACCCCCTGTATTTTAGCCTCGCTACTGTTGTTTTATTGTTGCTCCTTAATTATTTGTTATATTTCCAAAAAAAAAAAATCTTAACTGCATTGTTGGTTAAGTACTTGTAAGTAAGCATTTCTCTGTAAGGTCTACTACACCTGTTGTATTCTCATGTGACAAATACAATTTGATTTGATCTGTGGATTTGCCATTTAAACAGCTGCATATTATCAAGATATCAAAGTGTCACCAACAAAAAGGGAAACAATAGGCAAATATCAAATGCAGCATATGGCATTCATTTTTCACATGTAAATAGCCCTTTTCAGTAGTGGTCAATGCCATTCTATGAGCGTAGCATTTATTTTTCAATTCGATTCAATGAGCCCAATCAGTCCTCCATGACAACAAAATCATAAAGAACAGAGTTGGGCTGGCTAATAAATCCTTAGTTTTGAGATTATGCTCAGGTAAAACAATTTGGCTAATCTATACTTCCATATTTCCATATCCTATTCTTGAAGATCAAGGGGTATAACATGCATTGGAATGATTTGAATTCTGATAGACTTTTTTAAAATTGATTTATTGATTTATTTAACCTTTATTTAACTTTGGGTAATCTAAAAGTTATGTTACTGATTACACATTTGGACAGGTAACTGTAACGGACTACATTTAGAAAGTAACCTACCCAACCCTGCAGCTAGAATAGGTGATTTGGTATTACTGATACACTTACCCAACTCACCTTTGTCCTATTATATGAGCTAAAAGAGCAAAGGCTAAGCTACTTCTAGCTCTCTGTGAGGCACATGGAGTTGATGTACATGGAAATGTTGGAATTGTTTTTATGCCAACTCTTACCAAAGACTTATAGACTTTTTAGGCTGGTTTGGAAAGCGAAAGAATGCCAGATTCTCATGCCTCTGAATGATGCTTTATAGCCACCGAAACAGTGATAGCTCTTGTTAAACAGTAGTATGTCATCGAAGGAAATAAGTTGTACAATTCCCACACATAGTTGTCTGTGTGTTAAGGAGTTGATGGGATCTTTATGCAACTATTTGGTAGACCAAATGGAAAAGAGAGTATTTATCCATAATTAGATCAAATCAACCATGTTTGACAAATTATCCAAAAAAGTCTAAAGATTCAGTAAAACTTCAGGAATTATATTTGTGGAATGATGATGATGTTAGTGTAAAGTTTCTAAACCCCATATTGCAATGCAATTCATACAGTAGGTGTATGACCTTCAAACTGCCCACTTGATAGAAGGTGTAGGGGTACCTCCTCAGCCAGTAACCCTTACTGACAAAGCAATGCAGAGGTTATGCTGGGACAGCACTGCATTCCCAGTCCAGCTTCAGGCCAAACCAAAGTAACTACTGTGCTATAAAACAAGCAATAAATCTATTCTTATGTGTGCAGAGGATGTAGTGCTTAAACTTTCACTATTTTGACTTCTTACTGTATAACAAAACCATGAGAACTAGAGTGAAACATTTGTCAATGTCACGGCCCTAGCCATAGAGAGGTTTTTATTCTCTATTTTGGTTAGGTCAGGGTGTGACTCGGGTGGGCAGTCAAGTTTCTTTATTTCTATGTTTTCTATTTCTTTGTGTTTGGCCGGTTGTGGTTCTCAATCAGAGGCAGCTGTCTATCGTTGTCTCTGATTGAAAATCATACTTAGGCAGCTTTTTCCCACCTGTGTTTTGTGGGTAGTTGTTTTCTGTTTTGTGTTTCTGCACCAGACAGAACTGTTTTGTTTTGTTCCACGTTTGTTAGTTTGTTTCAGTGTTCAGTTTGAAAAAATAATCATAAACACGTACCACGCTGCGGTTTGGTCCTCTTCTTGAGACGAGCGTTACAGTCAAACTCTCGAAAACACTCCCAAGATTACAATATATAGAGAAAAACTATTTTTCGAATATCACCTACTGTATTTCAAAACAAAAAAAAAGAACAAGATATAAAATCTTTGCTAAATGTTATGTTCATCCGAAAGGTTTTTATTAGGAGCAATTGGTTGATAAACAACCAGCATTCACAGCTGATTCCCATTATAGAAGTTGAGAGGCTCTGGCACAAAATGGGACAATGGTGTGTATCTCATTCTCATGGAAGTGATTTCAGAACCACTAAAGAAGTTTAGACTTACAGTACTTTCATGTACTGTAACTGTAACAGACTTTGGAGAAAGGCTTTGGAACTGTACTTGAGGGAGGGGGCTGTGGGTATCGGGTGTTTTTCCAGTTGTCAGCTAGCTTACAATCAATGGGAATGAGATTCATTATTTCTTTCTCTTCTTGGTTCTTCCATCATATAATCATTGTTGCATCCTTGTGCTTGAGGTTAATGAAAACAGAAATGACAGAAACGTTTGTCAGTCAGTAAATGCAAACATCTGCTATTCTAGGAAACAACCAGGGCCACTATGATGTCAGGGGCATTTTGATATTCTACGGCAACACAGCAAAAGTGGACCCTGTTTGTACTGCTCGCTTCAACACAGTCGAGATATATGCGACCCAGCAGATGTGTTTCACCAGCTGGTCAGATTTGTTTTGGCTGAGTGGTTTGGTTCTGTGTGAGTGGCAGCCAACCATCGATGCTTTCCTTTTAAATATTCTCACAGTCCTCCTCCCACAGCATCCACACCTGTTTACTCACATTATGCCAAGCACATTATGCAAAGCATGTTAAATCAACCAGAACATTGTCCAGAGATGATAAGACCTTACATTTTTGCTTAGAACAAGTTTAATAAAATTATATAATAATCAGTTTGTACTGTCTGGCAATGCAGCTTATTTCATTGGCATTAACATTTGGGTTGGATCTGCTAATTTGCCGAGCAGGTTTGAGGGTGCGTGCCAATAGAGCTGAGCTGCCCTGCCCGTCTGAGTAACATACTGGCCACAGCAGTGTGGGGTCTGAGGTAAGACAGGCCTAGGATCTGAAAAAACAATCTCACGGTCATCATCTTTGGTTGATGGCCAGTTTGCTGTCGCGGGCCTGCCAAGTCTCGATAATCTGTGAGAAGGCCAAACCTGAATTTTGAATACTAAGCCATAGAAAGCCCATTATCTCAATTAGAACAAGCCAACAAAGGGGCAATATACAGTACGTAAAGGAGTGTGTTGATTGCTTGATTTCACTACAAAATATGAATAATTCTGTATAGAATAATATTGAGAATTTGAACATGTGCAATATACCATTTTATTAGTCAAGCTATAACATAATGGATATGAGTCATTAAAAAAAAATTGTTTTGCTCCGATTGTTTTAATTCAGTATGAAATTGGGATAGTGTCATCACAGAAACTACATTTGTCAGTTCAGTCACAAATTACAGTAAGTCTTGAAACCAGCCTTTTGGGAGAATGCCTTTTGCCCATGCTGTCTGGTTCTTCTGGAACAGCTTGAAACCTGTTTCTAATATTTAAAAAAAATGAATGCTTAAGTCCACAGAGGAATATTGTGGGTTTAACTGGACTGTTTCTCTTGGACAGAAAAGGGGATCAATCAAGCTCGCCTTCGCTCAGAGGTGGGAGATGGGCCTATGCCACCGGTTCAGATCTATTGGGACTGCATGGGACTCTGAATGCACTGCAGAAGTAGTCTTCGTTTTTATGTCCCTGGAGGAATCTCATTCTGCCCCAGTTGCTGATCTTTTTTATTATTATTGTGAAAATAGAACACATGAGAGGTTTGGAATGGAATAGAATATTTGAGAATAGACAATGGAATATTTGAGAATAGGCATTGTATCCCTGAAGAACCCCATTCCTCAATTACATGATTTACTAAGCTATATAGGTCACCCTTCAATTCTAACTTTGTAATTTGTTTGGCAGCTGGAGATCTCATTTAGGGTTGCTTACAGCCTTACTATGCATCAAGCTTGTATATTTACACATCTAACTGATCTATACTAATTGTACATTTATATGAATGTTTTAAGGGTAATACCAAAACACAAGATGGGGAAAGAAATACCATAACTAGTTTAGTTGTTTATATAATGTAATTGATGTGAATGCAGTTGTGATTTCTATTGAAATAAAGGCCAAAATGAGTAAAAAATACCAAAACGGATGTGAGCTTGTATAGTTTTAACATCTCATTCTTTCAAAATGATCAAGTCTACGGTTCTAGACTAACCCCTGCCAATGGGTAAGAATATAATTGGGAGGAGTGCACAAGTGGCAAATTGAAGAGTATAGTATACTTTTAAACCCCCACATAGTTTCACGTGTCTCCAATTTGGTCAGCTTTACTGGAATATTCTTCACTTCTCCAATACCATAAAATGAAAAATAAAATTAAAATAAATATTTTTTCATCTTAAATTAAACTATCCAAAATAATATATTTGGTTTGGACAAAACTAAGTCAATGGTAACAGTCAAAATCCTGTGTCCCTTGAACAGCTGCAATGGGAGAGAGTCAAAATCTTAACAGGCATGAATAGATTTTTATAATCCATAGTATAACAAACATTAAACCAGTACAGGAAGTTATTCCAAGCGGCTAATTACACTCTTCTTGTGTAAAGAGTGATGATGTCACACCAAAAGCTACTGCCTAGTGATCTAGCTCCACTGTACAATCAATCACACAGGGAACTAAGTCCTCGTGGCTCAGAAGGGAAAACACTGCCTTGAATGGTAGGCTACCACTAAATGACCATGAATGAACATCACTTGAACTGTACTTTTAGTTTCTTCTAAGCTGTAGCCTAACGTATTATTTATGTCATTCTTTGCAGGCAACAAAATTGTCATTCTTGATGTTGCGATATTAAAACTTTAGTTAACTGAATCAATGGAACTCAAAGACGGCTCTGAGTTTACAGCCAAGCTTTTATATCACTGCACTATTTGGAAGAAAACAAGTATGTCATTCTTCCAATAAAACTTTCAAAAGCACTAAGCAAAATAAGCTAAATAACAGAAACGATGGGGTAAATCACTGAAGCACTTTGCTTCAGTTCATTTCCAAATGGCAAAGAAATGTATGACCCTCTTGAGGTTTTTTCAACTTGGCACATATTTTATTCTAGGGGGAGGGGGGAGAGTGCCCAGGCAGTAGATTTGGCCACTGAACAAGTGTAATCCTTCCATTACAATGAACATGACAAGAAAACCTAGGCACAGGAGACCTCAGACCAGGAAAATGACTTGCAATACTGTAGTTGGAAAACCTGAGACTGATCTAAATCAGTGTTTGTTCTCTTCCTGGCAAGGTTTTGTTGCTCAAGGGCATGAGCCTGATCCAATTTCAAATAAGAGCAGAAAGTGAACTGCACCATGGACTGATAACTAATACAATATCATCGGGAACAACAAGCATGGCATTGTGATGCTGACAACCAACTGAGTGAAGTGATGAAGAAGACACCTTACTATTACAGTAATATAAAGGATATAATCCTAACTTGACCTCAATGTAATGCAATTTGATTTTCAATAAATAAGCATGCAATAAACAATGTTACAAGTAGCATACAAATGATATAATGTTGACAGTAACACCACAGACACTGTTAACCATATGCTCCTTGAGCAATGACAGATTATAAAAACCGTGGCCAGGGCAGAGGCAAGTCGCAGTAGAGTGAGAGGGACTGAACAGAGTACGCAGAGAAGGGAATTGTACAACTTTGAACAGGCTGCATCTGAGACTTTCTGAATTGCGGGTAAGACATTGGCTATTCAACGATGTATTTTGGATCAAACGTTCGTGTTATATTTAGTATCTAACCAGGGAAGTGATAGTTTGAATAGTATAGTTATTTTCCAAAACATTTTGTAAAGAATTGATGTGATCTTTCTACCTTTGCGTTTTTATTCAAGAGCATGACATAATTATCCAGAGTAATGTAGGCTACCTGTTTTATTTCAAACTAGACTGTTATTTCTTTGTTTTTCTTTACAGTGCGTACGTGACTAACCTGGAGAAGAATGAAAGGCATGTGCTATTTTACCAATGTGGTCCTGTTCTGCATAGCCAGTGGAGCAAGTGGATGGCTCATCCATAACTCGACAGATTCCACTTCAATAGCCAATTTCACCGACATGAACTCAACGTTAAACGCGCAGGTGTCTGCGCTCATCCCCAAGTCTAGACGGAAACGCTGGATTTCACAAAGTGACATGCTTGCCATCCTTGACTATCACAATAAAGTCCGAGCAAACGTCTTTCCACCTGCTGCAAATATGGAGTATATGGTGAGAGCAAGTTTTTAATTGAGATTCAATTGAAAATGTTTTACATGTTAACCTAGTAGGCTACGTTTTATTTGAGATTTGTTGGCGTAGTGTTGTCTTTGTGATTTGATCCGATAACTTACTGTATAACTTTTTTTGGCAATTAAAATGTAGGTATGCATCATGAGTCATGTGCCTACTATGGCTCGGTCTATGGCTCACCCTGCTGGAAACATAAGTTTACTACATAAAATCACTGTGCTCATGGTCACAGAATTTATTTTTCTTTTTTGGGGGCGGGGGGGGGGGGGTTCTGGCATCTATTCGATATCATTGCAAGAAGCTTTACTCTTTCTACTCGGTATCAACATATAACTGATGAGCAGTTTTGTGCATTTTGTATTCATGCAAGGTAATTCAGGAAGATATTTATGAGAGCAGCTCACAATGCATGGTTTTTGTGCACTTTCAGGTTCAATCCCAATGAATGCATTATCATGTCTGCAACACATACAGGTGTGGGATGAAGGCCTTGCCAGATCTGCTGAAGCCTGGGCAGCCACGTGTCTCTGGGAACATGGACCACCATTCCTACTGAGATACCTGGGACAGAACCTGTCGGTCAGAACAGGGGGGTATGTAAAGCCTGGCATGTGTCAATCATATATCAACTGACCACGTGTTGATACAATATTTTATTTGTTTTTATTGATTGAGGGGGATCCGAGCAATGCCATCTTTGAGTCCAACCTCATGCAATGTTGACTATGGCACAAAATTAATGTACTTGATGTGTTTCTTCCAGATATCGCTCCATTCTGCAGCTGGTCAAACCTTGGTATGACGAAGTCAATGATTACATGTTTCCATACCCTCGTGACTGCAACCCCAGGTGTCCAATGAGGTGCTCTGCACCGATGTGTACACATTACACTCAGGTACAGTAGCCATCTAGGCACTTCAGATTTGGGAATGTTTGGGGTAGTCTTCTCCTGACGAAGACCCAGATGAAGGTCTATTGAACTAAACATTGCTTCTCCGAGATGAATTCAATCATTTGTGCAGTATTCAGGATAACCAGGGTGCTGGAGTTTCTTCTTTTTCAGGAAAGTATTTTTATCCTAAGACTTATCTGACTGATATTCAGATGGTGTGGGCTACAACGAACAGAGTTGGCTGTGCAGTTCAAACGTGCTATAACATGGTTGTCTGGGGAGCCATGTGGAGACAAGCAACATACCTGGTCTGTAATTATTCCCCAAAGTGAGTCCTGCTTAATACCTTAACAAGCTCCACTTATCACAGCTGAATGATTGATATCCTCTCTCTTACATTTCAGAAACTCATTGTCAGACCGAATGAGAACAGATGTATAGGTGTCCGCGTAAACTGATGTCATTATGAAAGCATCAAGGCTATTTTATGCTAAATAAAAAACTATAGCTGCTATTATGCTTTAGATTTGTGAAATGGGAAATGACTACTACATTAATTCAAATTGGAAAATTATATGTTTAATGCCCAAGGGAGCATCTTTCAACGTCAACAAGAATGACACATTATTACTCTTTCTTTTCCAGGGGGAACTGGGTAGGAGAACCTCCCTACAGAGTTGGCATCCCATGTTCAGCATGCCCACCAAGCTACGGAGGCTCATGTAGTAACAACCTATGTTTCCCTGCAATAACGTCCAACTACATGTACTGGTTCAAGTAAACCATTTAGACATCTGTTTTAATAATGAACTGTCAGATATCATAATTTCACATTGCTTCAAATGTCAGATGTATTTTCCCCAAGTACTTTATATGTACAATGTACCTTTTTATACAATTACACATTTTGAATTATAAGCTACATTTGATTTGGTTTTGAGATGTAAATGAGTATCATACATTGTTATGTTGTAGCATACAACTTATTGTTGTCTTACCATCATATTGATGGTCAAATGTATTGATCAGCAATCATGTTGTTTTTGTTGGTGACTTTTGATTGACTATTTGGTACAGAGGTCAAACCTACAAATACCTCCACTAAGGCAGTGGTCAATAAGCTTCCTCATAATTATAAAGACAAGAGTATATTGGATCGATCGACTCCAGCTCACTGTACCATATGTCAGTAGCATTTTCAACATTGAGAAATATTGTTTTTATTAAAGATTTACTGTATTTTTGTAAGTACTTCTGAAGTGTTTTCCAGAACATGAATTACATGTTTTTTTTATTTTATTTGCATGAAGCTTCATATTTTTACACCATTGAATGTCACTTATATTTGTGTTCATGTAATTGCTATGGCCCGTTACCATTGTTATAGAATAAAGACTGCTAAACTCTATGTCTTGCTTCAGAAAGTGTGTTTGGAATGTCCAACTGCATCAGAAGAGGTTTTAGAAGCTGTAGTGAGGAAAGGAGAACACCAGAGGGCAAGCCTGACAAAGTAAACCTTTTTTTTCTCAAATCAAATTGTATGTGTCACATGGTCTACACAGTTTACAGCAGGTATAAAAGGTGCAGCGAAAAAAACTCTGCAGTGGAATATTCCCTTGTGAATATTCAACAATGTCCCTGTGACTGAAGACAGAAGACTGATAATTATGGAAATGTTGCACATAAGTCACACAAAGACAAGTCATGAAATGAATAATAGGGAAAACAACACAGGAAAAGGTTATTTAGACACAATGTCAACTATCTGCTGAAACGTTCTGTACACTGCTAAATAAAATCAAAAGAATGTCCCTGGTCAACATCATTACAAAGAATTTGTTTAGGCCCGGCCCATAAGCCAATTATCTCTCGGATCTGTTCAGTTCCCCACTGACTTGGAGTCTTGCAGTGCTAGAACCCAATTGACCCCTAGCATGGAGTGGCTGCATCTCTACTGTAAAGTACTGAAGAGGACTATCAATGGCATTAAAATTCCCTTAGTAGGCAACTTTGAATTGGCAGTGGTATTTATTCACCCAAAATGTATTTGCTTGTACAAGTTACCCCATCAATGCAGTCACCTGGAAGCAACCACGGTACTGTACAGCAACCTTCTACAGGTCTTAGCTGGGCACTGACTTCATTTCCACCTGAGTGGACTTTTCTTGGTCATGTGGGTTGATTCCTCTAGACATCTTACTAGGAAGGCAGGATTGAAGTCAGCATGACCTAAGGTGCTGAGAGTCTGATGCCCAGGAAGGCATTCATAAAACAGGGAGCACAGCATGCCCTCTACCCATAGGATACCAGCTATCTCCATGATACCCACCTGAGGAACAGAGTCTGTTTCTCAAACTTGGCTTGATGCTCACTGAAGTGGAAAAAGCCTAATCAGTTTTGATGGGTTTGGCCATCCTTAAGCTGCAGAGCTCAGTTGGGTTGTGTTGCTTAACAGGGAGTTTAGGAGGACAGCAAGTTCAGAGAGAAGCTTTTCTTTGTGTCATGGATGCAGGCACAAAGCTAGAGAGGCTTGTAATAACATAGACAGTAATGTTTGGGGTGTACATTACAGTAATAGTTAATTCATCCATTCAACTCAAATCCCATTACAGTAAATATGATAATTGAACATCTCAAAATCATACCAACAAACATAAACAGAAATACTATTCTAAAGAAATACTCAATTTACATGTGAGTGGGCTCTTATTACCCAACGTTTACCTTGGTGTAACTTGAGTGGGATGGCTGGAATCAGAACCAGAGTCTTCCAATAGTTCAATCTGGGAACACAGGAGGAGGCCAAGGGCGGGGTCTGCGGCGTTACGCATCGCTAAATCTAAATTTGGCATATAAACGCAGGGAGCGCTCATACTTGAATGATTATACAGGTACGCTCGAGAATCCTTGGTGGATGTACGATATCCGAACTTACTTACTTATTACGTATATTTAGGCTCCTATAGATGTCCTAAATCTTAGGATGTATAAAGAGTAGCTTTCATGTTCACCATTCTGCTTCAATACAACTTTTGGAGCTGGACATTGTTTCCCGGGGATAGTTGACCAGATTGAACAAAACGTTTTGGTAAAAGGTACATTAAAAAATATATATATATATATTCGACACTGGGATAACGAACAATACTGTTTTGAATGATAACTTTGTATTACAACAGGGTCGGAGGTGATTGCCTTGCCTTGCCTAGGCTGTGAGAGAATTTCGCACGCAATACGCATGCTCATGAAATATTGCATGTGCTTGGCAAAAACTTATTTTTTTTGTGTGAACAGTGCAATTGACCTACTGTCATGAGCTTAAAATACACCAAAGCCATGTACAGTATTATCGTTTTAATTCTAATGTATGATATCCTTGTGCCAGATATGTGATAATTCATCAGTTCTCACATTCAAGGGAATGCATAAATCAATAACCATTAATATTAAATGTAATAAAGATCTCTGAATGCTTGACCAACCATCATATTCTATTTCATTTTTAATTTTGTTTAGCCAACAGAATACAGATTTTGTATTGGAGTGAATCACAGAGGCTGATCATCATCATGAAGGGTGTACCTCAGGACTGGCTGAGAGGGTTCGGGTTGCTATTCTTTGCCCAAACAGTACTTTCTATGGTGATCCCTAACTCTACTCACCTGGAGGCTATACTGGAGAAGTATATGAACAAAGATGATGAGTGGTGGGTGTCCAAACAGAGAGGGAAGAGAGCCATCACTGACGGTGATATGCACCTCATCCTCGATTTGCACAACAAGCTCAGAGGTCAAGTTTATCCTCAAGCTTCAAATATGGAGTATATGGTAAGAAAGCTAAACCAGGACCATCTGTGTCTGCTATATTTATGTTATGTTTAGGTTTTCCTAAGCTGGGCTGTAGGCAATTGGAATATGACACTTGCTCATACTGAAGAAGGAGATTGTACAGTACTACAGATTGAAGCAAGTGTTAGTTACGTATTATGCACTCATACTTCATCTAAGCTAACGTGTGATACTTGTTCATAGACTCAAGACATCTAGGCTTGAGAATCTGGAACATTCTCAAACCCATTCAACCAGAATGGTTTTAGCAGATCACATTTGGAAAGTCAGGGCCAATGCCGAGGTTTCACACCAAGCTCTCTTAGAAATATCTGTACTTTACTTGAGAATTGATCTTTTTTTACTCCACTACATTCCTAAAGAAAATATGTAGATCTTTACTCCCATACATTTTCCCTGACACCCAAAAGTACTTTCGAATGCTCAGGCAGGACATCAGTATGGTTCAATTCACAACACACCTACCAATATAATGCGTTGTCATCCCAATCGCCTCTGATTGGGCAGATTAACTTAACAAATACTGCATTTGCACATTTTTGTCTAAGTGTTGGAGTGTTGCCCCTGGCTGTCCGTAAATGTAAAAATATGATACAATTGTGCCGTTTGGTTTGCTTAATTAATATAAGGAATTTGACATCTAGCATTTACTTTGAACTTTTAAGTATGACAATTGAGTGAATTTTCCACAACTATACTTATGTAAAAACAAATATTTTTACTCAAGTAGTATTTTACTGGGTGACTTTCACTTTTACCTGAGCCATTTTCTATCAAGGTATCTTTACTTTTACTCAAGTATGAAAATTGAGTACTTTTTCAAAACCTAAAAACAAGCCTGACCAACAGACAAGCAATAAAGCCAGTATGTTACTGCCCCTGTCAAACCTCGAGCTCTGGCCCCTGCCTTGGCTACCGACCAGCTCTCTCTTCCACTGTTATTGTGCACTCTGCCTCAACCATTTAAACTCACATTTTCAAATATTAGTCTTTATTTAATTGCCTTTGGCAACAGAGCTGGGTCTGTGTTGACTCAAACTTTTAACAGTTGAGCATCATCCTTTGAAGTATGGTTGATCAAATATAGGTTTCTGCAAAGGATTCCTGGAAGCAATGTAAAGTACTGTTCCCAGATGGAGGGGTTAACTGTAAATGTTGAGAAGAACACAAAGGATTTGCCATTTAGAGGACATCATTTTAATGTCTTAATGTAAATATCCAACACTATTTGGACGATTTGGACGATTTCCATATATAAACAGAGATTAGTATCCAGGCTTAAAGTATGTCCATTTCCTTCAAGCCCACTGCACTAACCCTAAGCAGTGCATAATGCATATATCACTAATGTAATGTACTACACATGGAAGACATTAGGACTGTACAGGGAAGCCGACTGGCACCTTTTTCAATTAACCTTGATGGGTGTTAGTGCAGTTAAACAGCAGAACAGCAGCACACTACACCTATTCTTCTAATGGACAATTTTACTACAGCTTGGCAGAAACATTAGAATTCCTCACATCATATCTACTTTGCTCTTTGTCAGGAACAAGTGGCGCACAAATAGTTTATAGTGTCAATTGACCCAATACAAGATCTGTATCATGTGCAGATTGGTGCACTTTAGTGCAGAGTTGTTGCAAAGAGGCCAGTAGTACTAAAAATGCCATCAGGTCCCCCAATACTTTCTGTGAAGAATGTTAAGATTTGCATTTCCAACGTTTGTTTATCAAGAATGCTGTATTTCTAGAGTCTAAGTAACACTAATACAAGCATTTTTAAGTTTTAGTCTCAGTAGCTCTAGCACCAATCTGATGAGCCTGCAGATATGTGTTTAGCTTATCAGAGTAACTCTGACTTTCACATTTTAAAGGTTTGGGATATGGAGCTGGAGAGGAGTGCTGAACACTGGGCACACACCTGCCTGTGGGAGCATGGACCACAACACATGCTAACCCAGATTGGACAGAACCTGGGTGCCCACTGGGGAAGGTCTGTATAATAACAGAAGAGATGACCAGTTTGATTATATGCATTATGTCATTATAGAGTAGTACTGTATATCCATTTGCTAACATGATTACTCCTAGATACTTTGTTTTAGGTGGCTTCAACAGGATGAATGACAGTTGTGTGGTCATATAAACTCATGAGGCAACAAATGCGTGATTAAACAGTGGAGTACAGAGTACTGACATATTGCCATGGGTTGTGTCCAGTTAGCTCAATTGTTTTGTTTCCACTTTCCTCAGAGACCGACCACCAACATTTCACGTCCAAGCCTGGTATGATGAAGTGAGAGACTACAGCTATCCCTATCCACAGGAATGTAACCCACACTGCCCTTTCAGATGCTCTGGTCCCGTCTGCACTCACTATACACAGGTAAGAGTTTCCTATGACAATATCATAAGACTTTATTTAAGGACAGAGAAGTCTGAGAGGACCATTATCTGAAGGGAGCTACTTTGTCTGTCTTTGCAGATGGTTTGGGCAACAAGCAGCCATATTGGATGCGCTATCAATGTGTGCTACAATATGAATGTGTGGGGCATGATTTGGACTAAAGCTGTGTACTTGGTTTGCAACTACTCACCGCCGTAAGTTTTCCAGTTTAAAAAAATATATTCTTGTGTTTGTCCCCCCACAAAATTTTTTTATTAAGTTCAAATTGCTGTATATTATGTAGTGTATTGGAACTGGGAGGGATTGAGTCAAAAGGTTCAGTGTGTTTTATGATGTAATTTGTGTGCAGGGGAAACTGGTGGGGGCATGCCCCGTACAAACATGGCACCCCGTGCTCTGCCTGTCCGCCCAGCTACGGTGGAGGCTGTAGGGACAATCTCTGCTACAAAGGTAGGCTGCTTTTTTGGTGCAAAACAAATTGGTTGCTTTTCACATTTTTGTTTTGCAGGGCATATAACATGTGATGTGGCTCTTGTTCTTCTTCAGAGAACGGAGTACAGAGACGTCCTGCCCCTGAACTAGAAGAGACAAATTACATCGAGCCGGAGACGCAGCCAGAACCGAGGGCCCAAGAGCCTCGGGCGAGACCACTGCCCCCAACACCATCATCCAATGACAACGTGGAGAGGAATGAGGTGGTCAGCACAGTGCAAATGTGTAAGAATGTATCTCTCATTTGATTGCACTGTATTTTATATACAATGTCATTGTACAGTAGGACATGTCTGTCACCAGACAGATAAGTTTATATTTGGAATGACTGCCAGAAGATCTAAGTGAGATTGGTTTTCTTGTTTTTAAAGGTCAACAGATGGACTGTGAGACCAAGCTGCGTGATCGTTGTAAAGGAACCACTTGTAATAGGTAGGCCTAAGTTGTAAAGGAAACACTAGTAATACTGTAGGTAGGCCTACGTTGTAAAGGAAACACTAGTCATACTGTAGGTAGGTCTAAGTTGTAAAGGAAACACTAGTAATACCGTAGGTAGGCCTTAGTTGTAAAGGAAACACTAGTAATACTGTAGGTAGGCCTACGTTGAAAAGGAAACACTAGTCATACTGTAGGTAGGCCTAAGTTGTAAAGGAAACACTAGTAATACTGTAGGTAGGCCTTAGTTGTAAAGGAAACACTAGTAATACCGTAGGTAGGCCTTAGTTGTAAAGGAAACACTAGTAATACCGTAGGTAGGCCTTAGTTGTAAAGGAAACACTAGTAATACCGTAGGTAGGCCTAAGTTGTAAAGGAAACACTAGTAATACCGTAGGTAGGCCTTAGTTGTAAAGGAAACACTAGTAATACTGTAGGTAGGCCTAAGTTGTAAAGGAAACACTAGTAATACCGTATGTAGGCCTTAGTTGTAAAAGGAAACACTAGTAATATTGTAGGTAGGCCTTAGTTGTAAAGGAAACACTAGTAATACTGTAGGTAGGCCTTAGTTGTAAAGGAAACACTAGTAATACTGTAGGTAGGCCTTAGTTGTAAAGGAAACACTAGTAATACCGTAGGTAGGCCTAAGTTGTAAAGGAAACACTAGTCATACTGTAGGTAGGCCTTAGTTGTAAAGGAAACACTAGTAATACCGTAGGTAGGCCTTAGTTGTAAAGGAAACACTAGTAATACTGTAGGTAGGCCTTAGTTGTAAAGGAAACACTAGTCATACTGTAGGTAGGCCTAAGTTGTAAAGGAAACACTAGTAATACTGTAGGTAGGCCTACGTTGAAAAGGAAACACTAGTCATACTGTAGGTAGGCCTAAGTTGTAAAGGAAACACTATTAATACTGTAGGTAGGCCTAAGTTGTAAAGGAAACACTAGTAATACTGTAGGTAGGCCTACGTTGTAAAGGAAACACTAGTAATACTGTAGGTAGGCCTAAGTTGTAAAGGAAACACTAGTAAAACTGTAGGTAGGCCTTAGTTGTAAAGGAAACACTAGTAATACTGTAGGTAGGCCTTAGTTGTAAAGGAAACACTAGTAATACTGTAGGTAGGCCGACGTTGTAAAGGAAACACTAGTCATACTGTAGGTATGCCTAAGTTGTAAAGGAAACACTAATAATACTGTAGGTAGGCTTGTTCGTTTTACTTATTCCATTATGTTTGGGGCGGCAGGGAAGCCTAGTGGTTAGAGTGTTGGACTCGTAACTGGAAGGTTGTTGCAAGTTCAAACCCCCGAGCTGACAAGGTAGAAATCTGTTGTTCTGCCCCTGAACAGGCAGTTAACCCACTGATCCTAGGCTGTCATTGAAAATAAGAAACACTAGTAATACTGTAGGTAGGCCCAAGTTGTTCCTAAAGTCGATGCTGTCACTTACCAGATCTTACTCATTCCTGTGAACCGGTCAAAGCTGAGTTATAACTATTGTTTCTCCTTGCAGGTATGAGTGTCTTCCTGGATGCTTGTCTAGCCCAGGAAAAGTCATAGGGACTGGGTATTATGATATGGTATGAAAAGAAAACACAATTTTGTATATGTCAATTTGTTTAGTCTATTCTCAGTGCACAAGTTGTAGGATATAAAATAATGATATAAAACAACTTTAGTCATTTTTCTCACATATTCTAATTCTTGAACAGTATTAGATAACACCCCTCAGAGCGGGAGTTGAACAGTTGGGGATGGCCATAGTATACTGTCATAATACATAAAGCAGGGGTCCCCAACTAAATTCAACTGCAGGCCGAGGATGGTCAGGGGGCCGGAACATAATTATAAATAATTTGTACACTGCAAATTGACCACAATAAGAAGAAGCGCAAACCGATATAGTATCTGACATAAACATAGTGATTACATTGGGATACGATCACATATGTCTCTCTATTTATTTGTGGGAAAAGTTGGGAACATATTTCCTCAAATAAAATCACTTGGAGCTGATTTCCTGGTGTTTTTACAGTGTTTTATGTCCAACAATGAAAATTCACACAAAAAAAATGAATATGCTCATTAAACTTGGGGGGCCAAAATAAAATGATTTGGCCCACGGGCCGCCAGTTCGGGAACCCTGGTATAAAGAGTAGTGAAACATATTTTAATTTTTCAGCAATCAAGTGTTTGCGGAGCTGGTTTACACGCTGGAATCATAGACGATGGTGGAGGCTGGCTGGACGTTACAAGACAAGGAAGAAAATCACATTTCACAAAGTCCTACAAAAATGGTGTTCAGTCTGTTGCGTGAGTTAAAATTGTACTCATTACACTATGTGTGTTTTACTCATTACACTGTTTGTTTTACTCATTCCACTATGTGTGTTTTACTCATTCCACTATGTGTGTTTTACTCATTCCACTATGTGTGTTTTACTCATTCCACTATGTGTGTTTTACTCATTCCACTATGTGTGTTTTACTCATTCCACTATGTGTGTTTTACTCACTCCACTATGTGTGTTTTACTCATTCCACTATGTGTGTTTTACTCACTCCACTATGTGTGTTTTACTCATTCCACTATGTGTGTTTTACTCATTCCACTATGTGTGTTTTACTCATTCCACTATGTGTGTTTTACTCATTCCACTATGTGTGTTTTACTCATTCCACTATGTGTGTTTTACTCATTCCACTATGTGTGTTTTACTCATTCCACTATGTGTGTTTTACTCACTCCACTATGTGTGTTTTACTCACTCCACTATGTGTGTTTTACTCATTCCATTATATTTGTTTAACTCATTCCACTATGTGTGTTTTACTCATTCCACTATGTGTGTTTTACTCACTCCACTATGTGTGTTTTACTCATTCCATTATATTTGTTTAACTCATTCCACTATGTGTGTTTTACTCATTCCACTATGTGTGTTTTACTCATTCCATTATATTTGTTTTACTCATTCCACTATGTGTGTTTTACTCATTCCACTATATTTGTTTTACTCTTTCCACTATATTTGTTTAACTCATTCCACTATGTGTGTTTTACTCATTGCATTATATTTGTTTTACTCTTTCCACTATATTTGTTTAACTCATTCCACTATGTGTGTTTTACTCATTCCATTATATTTGTTTTACTCATTCCACTATATTTGTTTTACTCTTTCCACTATGTGTGTTTAACTCATTCCACTATGTGTGTTTTACTCATTCCACTATATTTGTTTTACTCATTCCACTATATTTGTTTAACTCATTCCACTATGTGTGTTTAACTCATTCCACTATGTGTGTTTTACTCATTCCACTATGTGTGTTTTACTCACTCCACTATGTGTGTTTTACTCATTCCATTATATTTGTTTAACTCATTCCACTATGTGTGTTTTACTCATTCCACTATGTGTGTTTTACTCTTTCCACTATGTTTGTTTTACTCATTCCATTATGTTTGTCATAAAGCCAAACCAACAAGTGACACGTTTTCACACCAAATGATTCAAATTTACAGGATGAACAGGAGTGCAAATGCCTTCAACGTATTTACTGTACCAGGTATGTCTGGTCTACTATCATGTTGTGCACCTTTATGTCTCAGTAATGCATGTATTGTTTGAATGACATTGTGGCGTCTTTGCTCCTCAGTAAAAGCAGTCACATGTGAGACCACCGTTGCACGGTTTTGTCCCTACAAAAAACCTGCACGGCACTGTCCAAGGTAAAGAAAGAGGTCACTTTCTAATAAACCGAACTTGAACTTCTACTGTAAAGTTGATACCGTGTTTAATAGATATTTTTCCCCCACCAGGATGTATTGCCCCCGCAATTGTCTGCATGAGACCCGTGCCAGAGTCATTGGAACACAATGGTATTCAGATGTAAGTCCTTGTATATGTCTGTCTGTCTGTCTGTCTGTCTGTCTGTCTGTCTGTCTGTCTGTCTGTCTGTCTGTCTGTCTGTCTGTCTGTCTGTCTGTCTGTCTGTCTGTCTGTATGTATGTATGTATGTATGTATGTATGTATGTATGTATGTATGTATGTATGTATGTATGTATGTATGTATTTCTGACAATGGCCTCCAAATATTTTATTTCTCTCATAGAACCGGCATGTGTTTTACAATAACCTACCTTATTCTTTTCTAGAAATCCAGTATATGTCGAGCAGCCATCCATGCTGGTGTCATTCAGAATGACTCAGGAGGCTACCTGGATGTGCAGCCCGTGGACAAGAGGAGACAGTACAGCGGTAGCTATCAGAACGGAATCTCTTCAGAAAGGTAAGGGACATGAATAAGGGAAACGCGTGCCAATTGTGGGGTTTTGACTCTGTTGCAAATGCTTTTGGATGCGTAATGGCTAGGGACCAGGATTTTTTCTTGGTCGGCTCATGCGGTCAGAAAAACTCTTTGCCTTGTCAGATTTGAGGCGGCAGGTAGCCTAGTGGTTAGAGTGTTGGACTAGTAACTGAAAGGTTGAAAGATCAAATCCCTGAGCTGACAAGGTAAAAATATGTTGTTCTGCCCCTGAACAGGCAGTTAACCCACTGTTCCTAGGCTGTCATTGAAAATAAGAATTTGTTCTTAACTGACTTGCCTAGTTAAATAAAGCTCAAATAAAAGATACATTATAGGCTAGTATCAGTGTCATATACTGTACCTTGGCTTGACTGTGTGAACTGTTCTAAGCTGAATGCAAACTTACACAAGTGTCCATTCTTCCTCCCAGCCTACAGAATCCCTCAAGTGGCAAAGCATTCAGAGTATTTGCAGTCATTTGAATCCACATTGCAAGGACACTGGCAATGAAAATGAGCACTTGTCATTTCACGGCCAGTAATTACACTGCTTGGTTTCCTTCTCTTGCTAAGCTGCACCTCAGCTTCTCAAGGCTGTTCAATTCACTTTGATCACAACATATACAAAGATACACTGTTCAAATGTAGATCTTTTAAGACTGTATATTGGATGTATATAACATGTTGTAAATAAGTTGAATGTCTAACAAATTGCAATCTCTCATAGATATTTGTATCAGAACAGAAAAATATGTAATGTGCATGCATGGTAAAGGTTTTAATTCTATGATATTTCAAATCTTGCATTGTTTTTAAAAAAATGTGTAAGTATTTTATACATTTTGGTGACTGATGTTGATGTTATATTTCATGATACAAAATTGTATAGCCCTTATTCATAGATTTTCACAGTTCAAGCCTGGCTGGCCAGGAGTGCGTCAGAGAATTTCATAGCACGAACCACATGGTGAGACACCCAAAATATGCATTATTTATTTACATTTGTGAAGAAATCATTGTTATCAATGGTCAATTCTGGAAGGACAGTTGGGATTTTCATAGCATGTCTTTTAGCTGAACATACAGTATAGCAATTATTATATGTTTCATGAAAACCTTATCAGTTCTCCATTGATTGCTACTGTTCATAATACAGTAGCTGTATGGTATGTAGTTTATAAAACACTACCTCACGTTGTTAGAAAGGCACCATTAATGTACTGGAAACTACTGGTACCCTGTCTGGATGGCAGAGAGAGTACTGTCTTACTGTCCTAGATCTAACATGTGTTTGTCAGGTTTACAGGGCGTTACTGTGTGATAAAGGGCTAAATCCTGGTGTATTCAGTAGTAGCTTTTCATATTTCTACAGCCCCCCAAACCCAATTATCTGGTTGAAACATTCATAATATTTTTTATATACATTATACAGCTATTACACATGTTCATCTATACACAGAACTCAGGCACTCATATTCAACATTTCAAAAACAGAATTTGTAGAAAGCCCATATCCTTTCCAGGCAGGAGCAGTAAAGAATGAAAGCTGAGCAAGCCCTTATGTTAAACTACTCGGGCCCACTGGCTGTGCGCTAGGTAGAGCAGACAAAGAGTGACTTTGTGTGTGTTGATCTCGATCTCACTTCCCTGGATGCATTTCCCCCACGCCTGCCACAGATGTGGTCAACCCCAGCTGAAAGGTCTCTGTCAGTCACCCGTACACACACATACCCTCTGTGGGATGCTTTATGTAAGGGTTGAGATTCAAGTTCAGTATATTTTACTCAATAGTTTCGTCTGAAAGGAGTTTGCTTCGGATAACGCATTTTAACTAATGCTGTAACTTTTTTTAAAGGGGCAAGATCATATCTAAGATAATGTACTGTATTCTCTAATTTTGTCAAAAGCTCTTGTTAGACTACGTATATAGTCAGTCAACATAAGAGATGGTTAAATATTAAAGCTGTAAGTGGGTCAGACTTACTTCAATATGGAATAGAAACAAGGGAATCCAACAGGACAGACATATTGACCTTTATCCATAAACTTTTATCCATTCTTTAGAAATAGATATTACATACTAGCTTCCATTGCTAGTGCAAAGCTATGGTTAATACATTGTATACACTGTACTGTAGTGGTGACCCATTATAACACACAACCCCCACTATCACCACCATTCTGCTGAGTGACCGGGGGGCTGGACTGAGAGGAACTTTTCCAGGAAGAGGACCAGGGCTGATAGAGAGCTGCTGATGGCCTCATTGAGTTCCGCACCACTCTCCAGAGAGAAGAGGCATGCATCAGAACACTGTCAAAATTCACAGTGCAGTGTTGCAGAGGAGTCCGCTGGCAAAGACGCCAACTGTTCACTGCTGCAGGAGTGTTATACAACATGAAAAGACCCCACCGTCACAGACCCGCACAAGGATCAATACATCACCATCTCAGAGGTGCTGTTTGGTGAAATTAGATTTGTTTCCTTTCATTTGAACTGTAGCGACTGCTAATAGTATACCTGATACTAAATAAAATAATAATCAATCAAAAAAGTTGGAGAATATTATGTGTTTATCATGTATTTGATGAATGTCTTCCAGTACTTGTTAATGCTTGTCCAATGTCTGTGGTTGCTGTGAGTAGAAATCAGCTCCATCAAATGAATGTTGTTATAGTATAACCCTCCTAAATTTGACACACTGTAGTACAGTGCAGTACAGTACAGTGAACAGTGTTCCCACTGGGCACAGACATCAGTTAAACGTCTAGTTTTGATTTACATTTGGTTGAGTTGTCAACTAACGTGAATTCAACGTGAAATCAACAACAACAAAAATTGACCATGCCATTGGATTTAGGTAAAACATTTGGTGGGAAAAAAATGTATGACTTTTAGCAAATCCAATCATTTTTGCACGTTGATTCAACATCATCACATTGAGTTTTTTTGTTGAAATGTTGTGGAAACAACATTGATTCAACCAGTTTTTGCCCATTGGGTTCTGTGCAATCATGATACTTTATATTTTGATAGAATTATCTCACTTGATCCAATTTACTCCTGAGCCTCTAATGACATCATTTATGTTACTAGTTAGAGTGTGAGTACTTTTAAAATAGTTTTGATTGTGGATGTTGGTTTATTGTACAGTACAACTACTGTATGTAAAATATAGTCAGTAATTATATGAGTTTTGAAGTATGTTTGAAATGTCAAGGCAGCTAACCGCTAGAGAAACATTAGCTGGTGTGTAGAGGTGAGTGGTTTCTAAATATGACTTGTACAATCATTCTCATGCTTTATAGCTTGCTCCTGAGGTTGACTTCTGGGTGGACATATATAATGTACTGTATATGGGGCAACAATCACTAACTCCAGAAAAATAAGCGTTGTGGTGGTTAGTGCCTCATTCCTGTACTCCCTGAGAGAGTTAACCATTATTATGGTAACATAGTTGCCAGCTGTGTTTAGTTGGAAGAGAGTAATTATATTTGCATTGCTGGTTTTATAATGATAATGTGTTATTTATAACAGCGATAATTTAAATTCACTCTCACATGCAATAGATAGGATACATGTCACGGAATTCCCCCCCAATTTATTTTTAAGAATTACAGTAGTCTGGAAATGATTTCAAATTCTGTGTCCTGTGACACAGAATTGAAATTGGAAGTATTGAATTGGAATCAAAGAGCAATTTCCCACTCAATTCAATTCTGACCCCAACACTGCACTTCAGAACATGTAGCCTATAGAGTTTACAACCCATAGGGTGCATATTCTGAAGTAGGAAATGCAACAACAAACTATTCTCAATTTCCATTTAAAACGCAAGTTTGTATTCACAACATGAGCATTTCAGAGTTAGAATAAGGTTCTCCTGCATCTCTACATGGTGGATCAAACATGTGCACCCTCCTGCTCTGACCTCATCACCCTTCCTCCTCCACACACACCCACCCACCCAGTTGTGATGATGGCAAGCCTCTCTCTTTCTCTCCCTATTTGTTGGTATCCCACACACAGACTTCCACTGCCAGTGCAATATTCCCCACAGTCTCGTACTGCAATAGTAGAACCAGTCAACTCTTTATGGACTCTTTTCATGCCCCTACTGTTTGTCCCTAAAGAACCCTATGAAACTTTTTCCGTAAATCCCAGAATAGTTGTCTAACGTCTTGGCACACTTTATTGGTGCCCTCCTGTCGCTGCCTTGAGCAGAGTACACATAAATGATGAGACTATTTTCATCTTAATATTTATGAAATTCATGAAATCTGTTTTTGTAACATCCGTTATTAGGCTACCCCCCATGCAGCACACTGCAGGATAAGTGTTCACCAGTGGTGGTCGTGACGTTTAAGATGAGGGAGAACTTTTTTTTTTTTATGAGCATGGCCCTATTTCTATTACAGCATATTGTATGACTGTCATTCATATTGCATTCACCCAGTTCAATGTAACAGTGATAGGTTTAGGCTACTACATGATACTCTAATTGTCCCTATACCCATCATGAGGTTGCTACAACCCAGCCTATGAATGAAAGGTGCACAGGTTGAGATATAAATTAGAGTAATCAAGGTGACAGACAGTGACACATGCAATACCACCTTGCATACTCCTGCCTGCATCTGGCTGTTCTAGTTGGCAATCATTAGTCTAACAGTTGCAAATGAGAGTTTCTATTGGACAAATTCTGGTATGTTCATCTCCGTTTGCTTTTGTCTAAGAAACATTTGTCAACAGAATCTGTGGAATGAATACACCCTTGACCACACTCAAACACAGTTCACTTTCACATCATCACATACAAACAGCATGATAATTTTGCTTCTTGTATAAATTCCTTCTTGCATATATGCGCTCTCCTCCTCTCACCTTTCCCTTCACTTGTGAACAACACATCAGCTGTCTGTGACCAGGCAAAAAAACGTTTCGAAGGCAAACTATATCATAACCGCTAACTGCTACACAAAGCCTACATCGTTTTCACCATATTAGCTAATGTCTTAGACAACATAGCTACCAAAACTAACATGTTAGAAAACCTGCTACAATCATACAGTACAGTCTACAGTCAGCAAGCAGTTTAGCGGTTACACCGGCAGCCTCAGTGGCATTACATCTATAAAACCAAAAGCTTACATTGACTTGGAAGAGTTCCAGTGTTGGATAGCCATAGCCAGCGAGCTAACATAGCAACCCTCTCTGTTTGAGCCTGGTGTTTGAGTAGGCTAAGTTAGTTAGCGGCATATGCTAGCTAAGTGAAAGTGAAATATAATGAAATATAGCTAGCTCTCTCTCTTTCTCTTGCTTCTTCTAAATTTTTTAAGAAATGTATTTGTTCAAAACTGTTCAACTATTGTCTTTCTCTCTCTTTAAGTCAACAACTCATCACATGTTATGCACTGCAGTGCTAGCTAGCTATAGTACATGCTTTCAGTACTAGATTCATTCTCTGATTCTTTGATTGGGTGAACATGTTTATTCATGCTGCAAGAGCTCTGATAGGTTGGAGGATGTCCTCCGGAAGTTGTCATAATTACCGTGTAAATCTATGGAAGGGGGTGAGAACCATGAGCCTCCTAGGTTTTGTATTGAAGTCAATGTACCCAGAGGAGGACGGAAACTAGCTGTCTTCCGGCAACACCATGGTGCTACCGTACAGAGTGCTATTGAGGCTACTGTAGAACTTCATTGCAAAACAGTGTATTTCAATCAATTATTTGGTGAATATATTTAGTATAGTTTTATCTAAAAAATAATAACTTTTTTAATCGTTCACTATTTAAAAAAAATGAAAAATTCACTGAGAAGGATGGTCCTCCTTTTCCTCCTCTGTGAAGCCTCCACTTTCATTATACTAATAATCATTAATTAGTCACTTGTCTTACAAAACATTCAGCGGCAGCGTAGCCTAGTGGCTAGAGCGTTGGACTAGTAACCGGAAGGTTGTGAGTTCAAACCCCCGAGCTGACATCTGTCGTTCTGCCCCTGAACAGGCAGTTAACCCACTATTCCCAGGCTGTCATTGAAAATAAGAATGACAGCCTTAACTGACTTGCCTGGTTAAATAAAGGTAAAATTTAAAAAAAAGAAACATTCAGCTTTGCATCAGTTAGCCCCTCTATGGGGCAACTGGTTTACTCTTTACTTCTTTTGACAAACACAATATGCTTTCTGACTGGAGACCTGCATTGTGAATGCAATTGAAAGTAATTGTAGATACTGTGCCCTTCAGTATGAAATACACAACCGTTCAAAAGTTTGGGGTCTAGCATCCTGGAGTCGCCTCTTCGCTGTTGACGTGATACTGGTGTTTTGCGGGTACTATTTAATGAAGCTGCCAGTTGAGGACTTGTGAGGCGTCTGTTTCTCAAACTAGACACTATTATACTTGTCCTCTTGCACAGTTGAGCACGGGGCCTCCCACTCCTCTTTCTATTCTGGTTAGAGACAGGGGCACCGGTACCGAGTCAGTGTGTGGGAGCGAAGTGACTTTTACAACATTAACAATGTCGACACTGTATTTCTGATCAATTTGATGTTATGTTAATGGCCAGAAAATGTGCTTTTCTTTCAAAAGCAAGGACATTTCTAAGTGACCCCAAACTTTTGAACGGTAGTGTATATAAAAGTTAATCTACACAATATATCACCCACTTGCATTTTCACTGCACAGTAGAGACTCAAAATAACCTCTGTAGTGACATAAGAATTCGTCCAAGCCTCCATATTTATTTAGTTTCTTGGGTTTGGAGTGCAGACTGTAAACAACAAGCAAGGCTACAAATAGAATTTACACACTTAAGAATATAGTCACCAAGGGGCTGGGCCTCACTCCCCACGTCATCTCTGACCTTTTTCTGTTTACAGGAAGGTTTTGATTTCTCCTCTTTTTCACCATTCACACATAAACCATTCTAGAATCGTGGAGTATAAGGAGTATAAAATAGTAGCTTTTTGTCTTGATGAAATGGGGGTGCAGGATCAACATGCAGCTGCCAAGCCATAAAAGAATGGTGCCAACAACCAGCACCAATTGCCAGCTCCAGCCCTCACCTGTTTTTTATTACGATTTCCGCCTACATAAGGAACCAGGCTAGAAAATAGACCTGAGTTTATGTACTTTACTTCCGTTACTTAGAGTCACCTAACTGGGCACAGACGTTCAACATCTAGTTTTTATTTATTTGGTTGAGTTGTCAACTTTAATGTGAAATCAACAAAGAATTTGATCATATCATTGGATTTAGGTTAAAAGTTTGAAGAAATTCCCTTACGTTGATGACTTTTTTCAAATCCAATCAGTTTTCACGTTGATTTTTTTTTTTTTATGACGTGGAAACAACATTGATTCAACTAGTTTTGCCCAGTGGGACTGTACACTTATTATGTCTAGAGGTATGTGCAAACGAACAATGACAATGATGCCCTCTGCAGGATAAAAGTTCTGTCAAAGCACTGAAGATAATGTAATGTATGTATACTCATGTACCATTAGGGGAACATACAGGGCACAGAGAAAGGTCCCTATGGAATATCTCAAGTGTCGTCTCGTTCTGATCAAACCACAATTCATAATAATCATAGCTAATCAAAGAAAGTAAAGAAATAGCTAAATGTACTCAGCTACATTCTGGGGGTTCTACACAGTTACATTTCTTGAATTACTTTAATATTTTATACTTTAGCGGAGATGCCATTGCACCTCTTGGTGGCAGCATCCCACTTTCCCAGGATGCCTTTCCCCAGCAGTGGGTGGCACGCCAGGCCTGGGGGGTCAGAACAATATTGGAGAGGAAGCAGATACAGAAACGTGAGGGGTCAAAAGAACAAACAAACCGACTAGGACTGGGAGAGGAAGAGATGAGAAGAGATCAAACTCATTCTGCTGACATGAGTTACTTTTAACACCTACCCTCAAGCTCAAAGTGCACAAAATGATCAAGGTGGAGAAATGGAAATAATGAGAGAGAGAGAGAGAGAGGGGAGAGAGAGAGAGAGAGAGAGAGAGAGAGAGAGAGAGAGAGAGAGAGAGAGGGAGAGAGAGAGAGAGAGAGAGAGAGAGAGGGGAACCTGGCCAATTCTTATTAATTTACAGCTCATTATATCCAACAACTTTTTGTCTATTATTCTTACAAGTTCAAGAAGTTAACCATGTTCCTCAGTGATCAAGATCTTAGTTAAACTGCCCCCAAAGTGAACAGAATGAGGGTTCACATGAACAATCAGTGTTAATTTGTGATCTGTCATTCACCTCACTCAGAGATGCTGGGACATACTTAATTTGGAGAGATTGGAACAGCTTGTGATTTGAGTCATTGGGAGCTCTCTCATACTGAGCTTCATTGCAGTCTAATTAACCTTATTGCCGCGTATGCTGTCTGCTCCCATTATACAGCCGCCATGGTGCATGTCTGTGTTAAAGAATGACTTGTCAGGGCTTTGAGTTTTGACCCAGTGACCACACAAATTACTCATGCTCTTTTCCCATCTGGCTGCACCACCACTTGCCTCGTGACTCAGTATAAAGTTAGATGATATTGAAAAAAACTAATTCTCCTCAAAAGCATGAAAGCAATGTCTGCCTCAATCTGTTCTGTAATTTTAAGGGTAAAGATAATTTCTAGAGCATAACATAGTTTCTCAACGAAATACGCATTGGGCATCTTTTACATCCTTTCCAATTAAAACAAACATGTTTTACTTTCGGGACCATACAGTGCACAAAGCAGTGCCTGAAGCCATTTTTATGGACAGTGCTGTCATTGTCTGAGAAGTTCATTTGGGAGCTCTTGTGGATATGGGAGTGGAATTGCTGTGTTTTCTTTTTTATTTCATGCTTTCCAAAAGCAACAGTTCTGTAGAACATTAATAATCTATGTATCCTCCATTACTAAGCAAACATTCAAACCTAGACCTATGAGACATGAAGCAGTGGACTTCCACGGCATGGAAGGACATAAAGTAGGAAACTAACATGCAGGATCAATATAAAAATTAAATACCATGCCTGTTTAGGTCTTTTGCCCAAATGTCCTATATAGGCTAAGTACTGTTACAATAATTTTACAATAAAACCGTTTACTCCAAACGAAAAACATTTTCAATGAAAACGAGAGTTTCAGGTAGGTCCCTCCTCGTTTCGTTCCATTTTCTCTGTTTGCTTCCATTAGGTTCCTAGAGTTACCGGGAAACGGTTTCCTTTACAAAACGTTTTGCAAATCCTACTAATGAATACACCTCGGGGGCGTATTCATTACGGAAACCGGTTACCATCAATACGGAAATGGAAGCAAACAGAGTATTGACAAATGCAGGTTTTGCAACAGAATTGACAGAATGAATACACCCTTGGAATCTAATTCTAAAACAAAGGTTAGGGTTTTATTTTGGAAAGGTTTTGTGCTGATTTATATCAAATATGTGAAACCAAATGTATTGTGTGGGCTAAATATGAAAATGAACATGTAAATTGAAGTGATTATCAATGCGTTCAGATCTGGGGAATTCCTTACCTCTTTTCCCACAATGCAATAGTCATGTAAACAAAGGACAACGACAGGAAGGGAGACTGAAAAGTTCTAGCTAGATAGCTAGCATTAGCTAAGTATAGCTACAAATGTGCAACTTATTAGCTACAGCAGTTCTGCAAGGAACATTCAAAAAAATAGATATAACGTTATTTAGCTAGCTTCCTAACCTGTTAGACATAGTTTGTATTGCTTTTTCTACATTGTATCGTGTGGGATCTCTAAAGCCAGTTAGCTAGCTGTATGCCTGGCTAGCAGCCTGTCCGAAGCTAGCTAACGTCGTTAGGCAGTAACGTTAGCTGTCAAAACCAAGCCAAGTGCTTTGATTTCCCAGCGAACTCAAAATGCATCGATCTTGACAGTTTACTGGGAAAACCGTTTTTAACAGAGGATGACAGGTAATATCAAAAGTTAATCGAAGTATGAAAGAAGCTAGCCAGCTAGCCCTCTTTGTTTCTTGGGTGGCCACCTTAGCTAGCTAGCTAGCATCCAAACACTTGTACTAGCAGCAGGATGTATCTGTAGTGTTGGGCTTCTTCATAGATATCGCCAGCAGTTGGAAAAACAGGCTACTGTAGAAAGGTAGCTAGCCATGATCGATAAGACTGCGGTATTCTTTGTCTTGTCTTGATGTGGAATAAATTAATGGGATTTTTTTCTTCTTCAGGGATGACTGCTTTTGAAGGACAACCTTTGTGGCCATCCACACATCTATGAGATCCCCACATGTCTGAGGGACTTCCAAAATGAAGAAAATTAGTCTGAAAACAATACGAAAGTCATTCAACCTAAAAGGCAAAGAGGAGGGAGAGGATGTTGTACCACAGCCAAATTCAGATACCAACTTTTCAACAGATTCAATGTTTGGAAAATGTTACAGCAAAGAACTTGTTTGTAACGATTTTGATCACGAGGAGAAGAAAGGCCGTAAGAACAGCTCAAAAAGTGAGAGTCTTATGGGATCACTGAAAAGGAGGCTTTCGGCAAAACAGAAAAGTAAAATAAAAGAAAGTTCCACATCCGTAACCTGTGAAGATGACACATTCTCGTGCTCCTCAGCACCCATTTTCTTTAACGATGTAAAATCACAGCACCATCTAAGATCTAGTAGTCACCATTATAGCCCCACGCCATGGGCCCTCAGGGCAGCGAATTCTGAGGAAACATGCCTTAGAATGGATGGGAAAGTGAAAGCTATGATCCACTCATCAGACCCCAGCCCATCTCTTTATGGCATTCAGAAAGTATTCCCTGACCCCCAGATGGATAGGCTTTTTCAGGATTCATCTGAGAGCACTGAGCCTCAGAATTGTGATTTGCATCTAGATATTGATGTTGAAAATGTGCCTGCGATTATTGGACTATCACCTCAGAACTATATTCACTATGCAATGCCTTTAGATGATGACCTTGAAAAAGGCTTGGATAATTCCTCTCCAATAGATGAGGTGCCTCAGCCCGAGGGCTTCCCTCCTCATGCAGCGGAAGACCCCATTGACCAGGAGGAGCTGATGTCACCAGACATATTCATGGACCCATCAGTGAATAGACTGCTCTATGAATCTGCAGGTGTCTTTATTCCAGACTCTAGAATAGATTCTCCTCTCTCCCCTTTGCTACCTCAGCTACCTGGCAGTCACATCCGAAGGAGTTTCCAAGTATATGGTGGTTCTTCTCATTCGCATGGTGCAGAGAGAGTAATGCACCATCTCAACTTTGACCCCAATTCAGCCCCTGGCGTTGGCAGGGTTTATGATGCTGTTCAGCACAGCGGGCCCATGATTGTAACCAGCCTTACAGTAGAGCTAAAGAAACTGGCCAAGCAGGGTTGGTACTGGGGTCCTATAACGCGTTGGGAAGCTGAGGAAAAACTTGCTAGCCTACCAGATGGGTCATTCTTGGTGCGAGACAGCTCAGATGATCGTTATCTTTTGAGCTTGAGCTTTCGTTCACAGGGTAAGACCCTCCACACCAGGATCGAACACTCCAATGGCAGTTTCAGTTTCTACGAACAGCCAGATGTGGAGGGTCACATATCAATAGTGGAACTCATTGAACATTCCATCAGAGATTCTGAGAGTGGAGCCTTCTGCTATTCACGATCTCGTACACCAGGGACTGCCACGTATCCTGTCAGACTGACAAACCCTATCTCAAGGTTTATGCAGGTGCGTTCCATGCAGTACCTCTGTCGGTTTGTCATCCGTCAGTACACACGGATTGACCTTATCCAGAAATTGCCTTTGCCAAACAAGATGAAAGATTACTTGCAGGAAAAGCACTACTGAAGATCAATGGAACCCAGATGGACTTTCTTGCACATTTTAGATCAGCAACATAATGAAATAGGCCTAGTTTTTAATCTTTTGGACATGACCCTAACCCAGTGATGTGTCCACCAGCCAATGCCAGTAACTGACATGTCTTGTGAGCCATACAGTTATACTCCCCACCTCAAAGCCAAGGATTGAAGCTGAATCTTGATCAGCTTTTTGTTACATTGAATTATTTCTGTAAATTCTGTTTTGATAGACCAAGTGTTTTGTTATATGAAGCATGTAAAAAGAAAGAATTTCGTACACTCAATATGCTCCCAACAATTTGGGTACAACCAACATTTCAGCACTCAGTGCTTTCTTCAGGGTGTCAGTCAGCACCTCTGCAAACATTTTTGGGTGTGCGCCAACTCGTGTTTTTTACTAGACTGTTATATAAAGCACATACATTATCTAATCATTACTACACTCAACTCTTCCTCATTATCCTATGTGGTTTGTTGTCCTACATTAAAACAGTTTTTGTTAGGGGTCTGTAGCTAGTATGATTTTGATACCTGAAAGTCGCCTCTGCTGAGTCTTTAGTTAGAAGTTTTTTCTTTTGCCTCATTGATGGTTACTCATTGCATGTGAATTACATTGCGTATATGGAGAACTAATATTTGATCACCACACACCTGAAGCTGATTTGGGAGAACTATAATCGGCATTGACTGTGTATAACCATATAGGGATAATGGCTTGTTTTTGTAGCCTTAACTTGACTGTTTGCCTGTCCCTAAGTATAAGGAGAATTGCTTCACCTTGTTACTTTCCAGATCATGAGTTGCTACCTATAGTAAAATACTTGGTATCACCGAAACATACTTTTATGAACGGTTATACACCGTTTTTATTGCACATCTTGAATGAAGTTATAGGAGGGGTGTTTATTACTGTTAATAAAATACTTATTCACAGATAAGTCTGTATATTGTTAATCATCATACAGAAAGTTTTCGTTTGAAAATGTGACTCTGAACTTAAAATGACGCAATACATATTTAAAATGTCCGGGCTTCTCAGTCTACAGATATCACGAATCCTCCAGTTAAAGTGGTGTTAACTTAATCCCACCCCGTCTTTGCCCGCTACTCCCTCCTCTTCTCAACATGCCACTGGATCCTGTATCTCTCAGGCGACTGAAAAGTAGCCTCAGCCTTGCCTGCTGCCCCAATCACCAGAGTGGCCTACTATCTTTATCTATGAACAATGCATTTTTATAACCAACTTTTAACTACTAACTTCACTCTTTTGTTTAACAGTTTTGATTATACAACAAATCATTCTAAGGGTGAAATGTTGAGATGAGGCTGAGTATTTTTACATTTTTATGAATGCCCTCTGAGAACAGAAGAGGAAGTGGCAGTCGGCTCTCTTGTGGCTTTAATCCCAGGTGATGGCACTGAAACAGCAGGAATAAGCCTAATATGATTTGGGCTCCCGAGTGGCGCAGCAGTCTATAAGGCACTGCATCTCAGTGCAAGAGGTGTCACTACAGTCCCTGGTTCGATTCCAGGCTGTATCACATCCGACCGTGATTGGGAGTCCCGTAGTGCGGTGCACAGGCCGTCATTGTAATAAGAATTTGTTCTTAACTGACTTACTAAGTTAAATAAAAACATATGTTTTTTTGATTGTTTAATAGTAGAGGCTGTAATTACCGATAATCAATTGTATGTTTTATTTTCCATCAAACGACCCATAGGCTACAGAGTCAAACGGTAATCTCAGTACTTACAGCGGGTTCTTGGCCCTGCAGAAGTTTGTCACATTCATGCTTTGTTCTGAAAATCATGCCATCTGCCACCACTAACCCCAGAGGGCTTCTTATCCAGCGCTGCATGTATCTTCACATTAGAAGGCTTCTTATGCAGCACAGTTTCGAATAATAATGTGAAACGCCATGCATGCTCATCCAGTGACAGCTTCACTCAAGTAGGAGATTACTTTGAGCTGGCTGCCTATACATGCAGATGTGACCAATAATCATGTTTGCCAAGCAGGATGAGGTTTGAATATGGATATGGAAAGGATATATATATAGATATAGATAAACAATAACAATGTCTACACTGTATTTCTGATCAATTTGATGTTATTTTAAAATTCTAAGTATATATATATACAGCGGGGCAAAAAAGTATTTAGTCAGCCACCAATTGTGCAAGTTCTCCCACTTAAAAAGATGAGAGAGGCCTGTAATTTTCATCATAGGTACACTTCAACTATGACAGACAAAATGAGAAAACAAATCCAGAAAATCACATTGTAGGATTTTTTTATGAATTTACTTGCAAATTATGGTGGAAAATAAGCATTTGGTCAATAACTAAAGTTTATCTCAATACTTTGTTATATACTCTTTGTTGGCAATGACAGAGGTCAAACATTTTCTGTAAGTCTTCCCAAGGTTTTCACACACTGTTGCTGGTATTTTGGCCCATTCCTCCATGCAGATCTCCTCTAGAGCAGTGATGTTTTGGGGCTGTTGCTGGGCAACACGGACTTTCAACTCCCTCCAAAGATTTTCTATGGGGTTGAGACCTGGAGACTGGCTAGGCCACTCCAGGACCTTGAAATGCTTCTTACGAAGCCACTAAAATAACATCAAATTGATCAGAAATAGAGTGTAGATAGACATTGTTAATGTTGTAAATGACTATTGACAAACTAGTCTAAAGAAGGCCCGTTTTGTTTCTTTAAACAGCACAACCATTTTCAGCTGTGCTAACATAATTGCAAAAGGGTTTTCTAATGAGCCTTTTAAAATGATCAACTTGGATTAGCTAACACAACGTGCCATTGGAACACAGGAGTGATGGTTGCTGATAATGGGCCTCTGTACACCTATGTAGATATTCCATAAAAATTCTGCCGTTTCCAGCTACAATAGTGTTTTTTATTTTTTACCTTTATTTAACTAGGCAAGTCAGTTAAGAACAAATTCTTATTTTCAATGACGGCCTAGGAACAGTTTGTTAACTGCCTGTTCAGGGGCAGAACGACAGATTTGTACCTTGTCAGCTCGGGGATTTGAACTTGCAACCTTCCGCAACAACATTAACAATGTCTACACTATGTTTCTGATCAATTTGAGATTATTTTAATGGACAAACATTTTCAAAAACAAGGACATTTCTAAGTGACCCCAAACTTTCGAACGATAGTGTGTTTATATGTATATAAATACAGCACCAGTCAAAAGTTTGGACACAACTACTAATTTGTTTGTTTTTTCTTTATTTTACTATTTTGTACATTGTAGAATAATATTGAAGACATCAAAAGTATGAAATAACACATGGAATCATGTAGTAACCAAAAAAGTGTTAAACAAATCAAAATACATTTTCTATTTGAGTTTCTTTAAAGTATCCACCCTTTGCCTTGATGACAGCTTTGCACACTCTTGGCATTCTCTCAACCAACATTTTCTCAACCAGCATTTCAATTAACAGGAGTGCCTTGTTAAAAGTTAAGTTGTGGAATTTATTTGCGTCTTAATGCGTTTGAGCCAATCAGTTGTGTTATGACAAGGTAGGGGTGGTATACAGAAGATAGCCCTATTTGGTAAAAGACCCAAGTTCATATTATGGCAAGAACAGCTCAAATAAGCAAAGAGAAATGACAGTCCATCATTACTTTAAGACAAGAAGGTCAGTCAGTACGGAAAATGTCAAGAACTTTGAAAGTTTCTTCAAATGTAGTCACAAAAACCATCAAGCACTATGATGAAACTGGTCTCATTGGTCTGATGAATTAAAATGTGAGATTATTGGTTCTAACCGCCGTGCCTTGGTGAGACGCAGAGTAGGTGAACGGATGATGTCCGCATGTGTGGTTCCCACCGTGAAGCATGGAGGAGGAGGTGTGATGGTGTGGAGGTTCTTTGCTGGTGACAGTGTCTGTGATTTATTTAGAATTCAAGGCATGCTTAACCAGCATGGCTACCACAGCATTCTGCAGCGATATGCCATCCCATCTGGTTTGCGCTTAGTGGGACTATCATTTGTTTTTCAAACAGGACAATGACCCAGCACACCTCCAGGCTATGTAAGGGCTATTTGACCAAGAAGAGTGATGGAGTGCTGCATCAAATGACCTGGCCTCGACAATCACCTGACCTCAACCCAATTGAGATGGTTTGGGATGAGTTGGACCGCAGAGTGAATGAAAATCAGCCAACAAATGCTCAGCATATGTGGGAAATCCTCCAAGACTGTTGGAAAAGCATTCCAGGTGACTACCTCATGAAGCTGGTTGAGAGAATGCTAAGAATGTGTAAAGCTGTCATCAAGGCAAAGATTGGCGACTTTGAAGAATCTAAGATATAAAATATATATTATTTATTTTTGGTTACTACATGATTCCATGTGTTATTTCATAGTTTTGATGTTTTCACGATTATTCTACAATGTAGGAAATAGAAAAATAAAGAAAAAACATTGAATGACATAGTTTCCTAGGAATGTGAAGCGAGGGGGCCATCTCTGTCAGTGCCGGAAGAACCAACACATCCTCCGAGAGCAACTTCTCCCAACCATCCAGGAACAGTTTGGTGACGAACAATGCCTTTTACAGCATGATGGAGCACCTTGCCATAAGGCAAAAGTGATAACTAAGTGGCTCAGGGAACAAAACATCAGTATTTTGGGTCCATGGCCAGGAAACTCCCTAGACCTTAATCCATTGAGAATTTGTGGTCAATCCTCAAGAGGCAAATGTATAAACATAAACCCACAAATTCTGACAAACTCCAAGCATTGATTATGCAAGAATGGGCTGCCATCAGTCAGGATGTGGCCCAGAAGTTAATTGACAGCATGCCAGGGCGGATTGCAAAGGTCTTGAAAAAGAAGGGTCAACACTGCAAATATTGACTCTTTCATGTAATTGTCAATAAAAATCTTTGAAACGTATGAAATGCTTGTAATTATACTTCAATATTCCATAGTAACAAAAATATCTAAACTTTGTGGAAATTAATATTTGTGTCATTCTCAAAACTTTTGGCCACGACTGTTGAAGTCGGAAGTTTACATACACCATAGCCAAATACATTTAAACTCAGTTTTTCACACTTCCTGACATTTAATCCAAGTAAACATTCCCTGTCTTAAATCAGTTAAGATAACCACTTTATTTTAAGAATGTGAAATGCCAGAATAATAGTAGAGAGAATGATTTATTTCAGCTTTTATTTCTTTCATCACATTCCCAGTTGGTCAGAAGTTTACATACACCCAATTAGTATTTGGTAGCATTGCCGTTAAATTGTTTAACTTCGGTCAAACATTTCAGGTAGCCTTCCACAAGCTTCCCACAATAAGTTGGGTGAATTTTAGCCCATTCCTCCTGACAGAAATGAGATTTGTAGGCCTCCTTGCTCGCACACGCTTTTTCAGAGCTGCCCATACCTTTTCTATAGGATTTATGTCAGGGCTTTGTGATGGCCAGTCCAATACCTTGACTTTGTTGTCCTTAAGCCATTTTGCCACAACTTTGGAATTATGCTTGAGGTCATTGTCCATTTAGAAGACCCATTTGCGACCAAGCTTTAACTTCCTGACTGATGTCTTGAGATGTTACTTCAATATATCCACATATTTTTACTGCCTCATGATGCCATCTATTTTGTGAAGTGCACCAGTCCCTCCTGCAGCAAAGCACCCCCACAACATGATGCTGCCACCCCCGTGCTTCCCGTTTTGGATGGTGTTCTTCAACTTGCAAGCTTCCCCCTTTTTCCTCCAAACATATGGTCATTATGGCTAAACAGTTCTATTTTTGTTTCATCCGACCTGAGGACATTTCTCCAAAAGGTATGATCTTTGTCCACATGTGCAGTTGCAAACCGTAGTATGGCTTTTTTTATGGCGGTTTTAGAGAAGTGGCTTCTTCCTTTCGGAGCAGCTTTTCAGGTTGTCGATATAGGACTTGTTTTACTATGTATATAGATACGTTTGTACCTGTTTCCTCCAGCATCTGCACAGGGTCTTTTCATGTTGATCTGGGATTAATTTGCACTGTTCGCACCAAAGTTTGTTCATCTCTAGGAGACAGAACACGTCTCCTTCCTGAGCGTATGACGGCTGCGTGGTTCTATGGTGTTTATACTTCCATACTATTGTTTGCTACCTTCAGCTTTTTGGAAATTGCTCCCAAGGATGAACCAGACTTGTGGTCTAATATTTTTTTCTGAGGTCTTTGCTGATTTCTTTTGATTTTCCCATGATGTCAAGCAAAGAGGCACTGAGTTTGAAGGTAGGTGTTGAAATACATCCACAGATACACCTCCAATTGACTCAAATGATGTCAATTAGCCTATCAGAACCTTCTAAAGCCATGACATAATTTTCTGGATTTTTCCAAGCTGTTTAAAGGCATAGTCAAATTAGTGTATGTAAACTTCTGACCCACTGGAATTGGGATAAGGTGAATTAAAGTGAAATAATCTGTCTGTAAACAATTATTCGAAATATTACTTGTGTCATGCACGAAGTTGTAATGATCTTCGTCTTCATCGGATGAGGAGTAGGAAGGATCGGACCAAAACGCAGCGTGGTAATTGTCCATGATTATTTTTTTTATAACAGAACACAAAAATACAAAATAACAAAGTGAATGTAAGAAATTAAAATCGAAACAGTCCTGAAAGATGAAAACACAAAACAGGAAACAACTACCCACAAACACCAGGTGGGAAAAGGCAACCTAAGTATGGTTCTCAATCAGAGACAACGATAGACAGCTGCCTTTGATTGGGAACCATACCAGGCCAAACACATAGAAAAGAAAACATAGAAAAACAACATAGAATGCCCACCCCAACTCACGCCCGACCAAACCAAAATAGAGACATAATAAAGGAACTAAGGTCAGGGCGTGACAGAAGTTGATGTCCTAACCGACTTGCCAAAACTATAGTTTGTCAACAAGAAATTTGTGGAGTGGTTGAAAAATGAGTTTTAATGACTCCAACCTAAGTGCATGTAAACTTCCAACTTCAACTGTAAATATATATAAATAATACTCTTCCCCCTTTATTTAACCAGGCAAGTCAGTTTAAGAACAAATTCTTATTTACAATGACGGCCTACCAAGAGGCAAAAGGCCTCCTGTGGGGACCGG
This sequence comes from Oncorhynchus keta, assembly GCF_023373465.1. Taxonomy (NCBI): domain Eukaryota; kingdom Metazoa; phylum Chordata; class Actinopteri; order Salmoniformes; family Salmonidae; genus Oncorhynchus; species Oncorhynchus keta. Next base: position 25,853,923 of record NC_068443.1, on the reverse strand, counting down.
GGCTGGGATTCAACTTACATTTTAGAGTTGCCATGCGGAAATGGGCTTGTGATTAATTCAGTAAGATCTAATGAAGAATATGAATATAATAATGGCAAAGAAATGGTCATATACACTGTGTATACAAAACATTATGATCACCTGCTCTTTCCATGACAGACTGGCCAGGTGAATCCAGGTGAAAGCTATGATCTCTTATTGATGTCACTTGTTAAATCCACTTCAATCAGTGTAGATGAAAGGGGGACAGGTTAAATATGGATTTTCTTTTTAGCCCTGAGACAATTTAGACAGGGATTGTGTATGTATGCTATTCAGAGGGTGAATGGGCATAATTTAAGTACCTTTGAACAGGGTATGGTAGTAAGTTTGAGTGTGTCAAGAACTGCAGCACTGATGGGTTTTTAATGCTCAACAGTTTCTTGTGTGTATCAAAAATGTTCCACCACCCAAAGGACATCCAACCAACTTTATACAACTGTTGGAAGGATTGGACTCAACATGGGCCAGCATCCCTGTGGAAAGCTTTAGACACCTTGTAGTTTTGAGGCTGTTCTGAGGTCAAAATGGGTTCATCTCAATATTAGGAAGGTGTTCCTAATGTTTAGTACACTCAGTGTAAATGTCTATGGCTGCGTTTACACATGCAGCCTAATTCTGATCATTTGACCAATCTCCTTTTTTCAATAATCTGTCAAAAGATCAGAATTGGGATGCCTGTGTAAACGCAGTTTATGATACCTTTTTGAAGCCAGTTAAAGAATAACCAGCATTCTGTGTGCCAAGTGTTTCCCAAGAGAGTTAAGTCAGGGTTTCCTAGGTACAGCCAGGATCAAGGTCGGCTGGGTTTCTGGGAAAAGGATACTTTCCATCTCAATAAGAAAGGGCAAATCCACATGATGTTTCAAAGAGGAATGATTATGGACTTTTACATGCCAGTTGTCAGCATAGTGCAGATAGTTTTTTCCCTTGGTCATTCTACTGCTCTCTGTGTGAACTCAGAGGCAGAGGACAGACATCAAAAGGCTACAGCCATGGTCACACGCTGAGGAGCTGTTGAATTGGTGCTTTTCACAATCTGAGTACTTTATCCTGAAGGCACAGGGGTGCACGCTCACCAGACGTGACTGCTGCTGGGTTAAGAGGGATATCACCATGAATGAGAGAGAGAAAGAAAGAGTGATTTTATAATGTCAAGGTAAATGATACATGTGTCATCGTAATACACAAAAGGGTTCCCAAAAGGGAACTTTGTGGAAAGGGTTTTACATGAAACCCAAAAGGGTTCTTCTACCTGGAACTAAAAAGGGTTCTTCAAATGGTTATCCTTTGGGGACAGCTGAAGAACCGTTTTAGGTTCTAGATAACACCTTTTTTTTACAAGTGTGTATAGATACAGTTGAAGTCGGAAGTTTACATACACTTAGATTGGGAGTCACTAAAACTTGTTTTTCAACCACTCCAAATTTCTTCACAAACTATAGTTTTGGTAAGTCGGTAAGACATCTACTTTGTGCATGACACAAGTAATTTTTACAACAATTGTTAACAGACAGATTATTTCACTGTATCACAATTCAAGGAAATTCAACTCAATTCACATCAAGGAAACAGGTACAAAAGTATCTATATCCACAGTAAAACAAGTCCTATATCAACATAACCTGAAAGGCCGCACAGCAAGGAAGAAGCCACTTCTCCAAAACCGCCATAAAAAGCCAGACTACGATTTGCAACTGCACATGAGGACAAAGATCTTACTTTTTGGAGAAATCTGGTCCTCTGGTCTGATGAAACAAAAATAGAACTGTTTGGCCATAATGACCATCATTATGTTTGGAGGAAAAGCGGGGAAGCTTGCAAGTTGAAGAACACCATCCCAACCGTGAAGCACAGGGGTGGCAGCATCATGTTGTGGGGTGCTTTGCTGCAGGGACTGGTGCACTTCACAAAATAGATGGCATCATGAGGTAGGAAATTAAGTGGATATATTGAAGCAACATCTCAAGACTACAGTCAGGTCGTTAAAGCTTGGTTGCAAATGGGTCTTCCAAATGGACAATGACCCCAAGCATACTTCCAAAGTTGTTGCAAAATGGCTTTAGGACAACAAAGTCAAGGCATTGGAGTGGACATCACAGCCCTGACATAAATCCTATACAAAATTTGTGGGCAGAACTGAAAAAGCGTGTGTGCGCAAGGAGGCCTACAAACCCGATTCAGTTACACCAGCTCTGTCAGGAGGAATGGGCCAAAATCCACCCAAATTATTGTGGGAAGCTTGTGGAAATGTTTGACCCAAGTTCAACAATTTAAGGTCAATGCTACCAAATACTAATTGAGTGTATGGAGACTTCTGACCCACTGGGAATATGATGAAAGAAATAAAAGATGAAATAAATCATTCTCTCTACTATTATTCTGACATTTCACATTCTTAAAATAAAGTGGTGATCCTAACTGACCTAAGACAGGGAATATTTACTAGGATTAAATGTCAGGAATTGTGAATAACGGAGTTTAAATGTATTTGGCTAAGGTGTATGTAAACTTCCGACTTCAACTGTAGGTGTAATGAAAACTATGTTCTCTGTCTCATCTAACACACACACACAGGTTCTAGTCAGTCGTCTTTATTTAGAGGTTAAACTGTTCAGTACATAATCTCAATGTGCAGAATAGGTCCAATTGCCAGCATGAGGAGGAAATTGTTTTTATTATTACAGTATTTCAATTACACTGCTGCAACAATGTTGATACCAGAGCCAACATTCAATCGCCACCTGTTGGCTCGATGCGCTTTGCGATTTCAGCACCACTGACAGCTACCGAGTTGATCTGTGTTTGCGGATTCAGGACCTTGGATAGCCACTGAATGAGTGCAACTGACATTCGCTTGAACAGGTTACTATAATATTGAACTAGTTTATATAATATCATAACAACAATCAGTCACATTCAGCAATACAAATCCCAACATTATAGCACAGAATAATTTCATAATAAATGACCGAAACAGCCTACTTTATCTCATTCAGTTATACATTTCTTCATAATTAAAGTCCAAAGAAGGGTGGCCAACGTCCTTGAATAAAATAAGGATCACTTGATTTGAGACTTAGAGTGGAAAAACCAAGAATCCAGAAAACGTGGAGTACCTCCATCCACCCATTAGATTTCCCCGCTCAAGCTTCAAGTAGAGTTTGTCCTCCCGTTCCATTTGCAGAAGAACTGAATTGCTCGCAGCCTCTCGAGTGACATCCTGGTCCCCAGCGAAAGCTGATATGATAGGGTATTCGTTGTGCATCAAGTTCACCTGCAGAATGCAATGCCATGGATATGTGATACAAAAAAACAAGTCCACAATTGGTGTCTCAACTAAATCAAGACCTCTCTGTGCGCTCACCTGTATAGTCTGCCGGTTGTAAACCTTCACCACATGGAAGCTGAAACTGTAAATGCCTCTTCTTGGTGCTTGAAATACACTTGCTTGCAGATCAAAATGGTTGCCAATGTTTACTAGTAACTGAAAAAAATACAATAGTACACACGTACATTATGAAAATTATGCTAATTTGTAAACACAAATAATCATGGACAGAATTCATCCCTGACCTGATCAAAGTAGATGGTCAGAGACGTATTGCTCATATCAGAAGGTTCGTGGTTGGTTCCTCTGAGCGCAGAGAAAGCCACTTTAGCGTCGCCTGCCCGGACAGCTATCCCGAACGAAGAGGTGAACGCTCTCTCTGCAGACGGGTTCGCGTCACAAACCACCAGACACTTTCCCTCCAAAACAAGAGGCCCCGTGTCATTCTGTCCCAACGAAAAAGCAACGCCAAAACCTAGAAGGACCAATGGCAGCATGGCACAAGATCGACTGTTACAGTTTATGGGGTGCGACTGCTCTGCTTCAGGCAATCAGTCCCCCTTCACCCCTCTCTCTCCTTACACACACACACACACACACACATCACAGTACGCATAGTGCAGTGTCAATGCTGTGATATGAGTTACACTTGCACCATCAAGTGGCTGACAAATGCAACAAACATATAGGCCTGCAAGTTTCTGTCTATATAAAAGGAGTTGACAATATATGGTAGTAACAGTCTGTTCTCAAACAATGTTACCCCTCAGTTTGGCCCCAGTCGGGCTCTGAATCCTTCATCCAGTCTGCAGACTTTCATTGTCTCTGTGTGTAGGTATAACACAATGTTCTGACATTCATAGAATGTCCAATGGAGACTGATCTGTATTATATAACATTTACTCTCAATATGACCTACTTTTTATTCTTAAAATTATTGCTTACCATATTGAAACAGATGGCATGTCTAGCAATAATTTTGTTTCTTCTCAAATCTCTGAAGTCTATTAAAACAAGACTTCAATCTCTGGTTTTGGATTAGCTCCATAATAATGTTTAGTGGGGAGAGTGGAGGGACTCCTGAAAGATACACCACACTTGCCCTGATATTCCAAGCTTGCTGCAATTGCATGTGGCTCCATACAGATATTGTGTAATTACAGATGTGATACTTAGTGTACATACAGGGGTCTCGGATTGGCTAGACTGTGCATGCAGGGGTCTCGGATTGGCTCGACTGTGCATGCAGGGGTCTGCACCAGCGCTCATGGCTATCTTAGGTTGTACCGGTATATCAGATTAGCTCAATCACCAAGTGATCAGCCTCTGAGTATCACAGAAACACCTTGAATGATTAACAAAAACATTTGCATAAAAATTGGCTATGGATGAAATTGAACAAATTAGCTGTTCAAAACATGAAAAACATCTATAGTACCGGTCAAAAGTTTGGACACTGTCGGGTTGGCATAAAGGGTCGGGAGACCGCGCAGGAATGCGTAATAGTTTTTTTATTTATTTACCCAAATTTACAAAGACCAAACAAACAAACACGTATACAAAACACAGGGTTGAGACCCAAACAAAAGAGCGATGAGTACCTCAAATAATGGGGCGAGACCCATAACATACACACAATGATTCCACACGGGACAAAACCCGTAATCATCTGCACACAACAAGTGGCACGGAAGCCAAAACAACGAAGCACAGGTACTCACACGACCAACGGACATTGTAACAAGAATCGACAGGACAAATGGTGAACAAAGGGGCCACTTATACAATTACTAATCAATGGGAATAGGGGCCATGTGTGCGTAATGACCGTTTCTGGAAGGATCCATGACAGACACAGCTACCCATTCAAGGGTTTTTCTTATTTTTACAATTTTCTACATTGTAGAATAATAGTGAATACATCAAAACTATGAAATAACACAAATGGAATCATGTCGTAACCCAAAAAGTGTTAAACAAATCAAAATATATATTATAGTTTAGTTTCTTCATAGTAGCCACCCTTTGCCTTGATGACAGCTTTGCATACTCTTGGCAGTACAGAGAGATCCTTCATGAAAACCTGCTCAAAGCACTCAGGACCTCACACTGGAGCGAAGGTTCACCTTCCAACAGGACAATGACCCTAAGCACACAGCCAAGACAACGCAGGTATGGCTTCGGGACAAGTTTCTGAATGTCCTCAAGTGGCCCAGCCAGAGCCTAGACTTGAATCCGATTGAACATCTCTGGAGAGACCTGAAAATAGCTGTGCAGTAACACTCCCCTCTGACAAAGCTTGAGTGGATCTGCAGAGAATAATGGGAGAAACTTCCTAAAAACAAGTGTACCAAGCTTGTAGACCCGAGGGTGTAATTCCTGCCAAATGTGCTTCAACAAAGTACTGAGTAAAGTGTCCGAATACTTATGTAAATGTGATATTTCTGTTTCTTAATTGATATAAATTTGCAAAAATGTCTAAAAGTCAGTTTTTGCTTTGTCATTAGGGGATATTGTGTATAGATTGATGAGGGGAAAAACTATTGAATCAATTTTAGAATAAGGTTGTAACATAACAATGTGGAAAAGGTGAAGGGGTCTGAATACTTTCCAAATGCATCTTACTAAATGGAAGGAGACAGATTTACGTTTACTATGTTACGTCTACGCCTGAGTCCAGGTTGAGTGTGCAGCCTCTGCAAATTGAAGTTAAGACTGCACATTTAACTGCACAAACCGAAGGATCTAACTTCACAAGCATACATTCAGTCAATGGCTGGGCGTAAAATTCTTCCATTCACCCGTTGATGTCCACGAGGGATCTAGATCTCGCCTGCAGCACTCTCAGGACATTTTCCACCTGTGCTGTGGTTCCAGAAGGTTCTCAAAGCAGGTGCAACAAATGGTCCTGCAACAGTGTAGAGCGCTAGCTATGACCCCCAACAATCCCAGTTGCGATAATTTCTAAACTTTTTTGAAGCCTCTGTCTTTAGCATTAACGTTAAATTATATCGCCTCAGTTTCCAGTAGATTGTGTTGTGTCATGACTCGCTACTTTGGATCAATGATGGTTGACGGCTGCGAGCTGCTGGAAACGAATCCTCCCACAGTAGCTACTCATTCAAGGACATGCCTTGATAGCTCCATCAAGAACATGTAGAAATTATGAGACTATACTCTGAAAGTACACTTAAACACGGGGAATGTAGCTAAATTAGAAAATAGCGAACTGGCATGACATTTGAAAGTCAAACAAGTCAAAAATACTGTATTACAAGTGAAACCTCGTTCTGCACCAAGGTGTGCTGCACATCGTTTGTCCCGAATTGATACAAAAATGCAGTTTCCTTAGTTCCTAATTGCACTCAATCCAATCGACTTGCTTTTTCATTTTCACAAACGTTTGGTCAATATACAACCCTTTTACAAGCGCCATATGTGTTACAAAACCAAGCTTTTAATAATATAATGTTGATATAAAATTAGAGAATACATTTGTTAGTTTAATAACAAAACAGAAGTATTTGCAGATAAATGATAACTGAAATGAATACACTGTATAAATACACACAACACCATGCAACTATAAAAAGCTAAACATTAAATCATAACAGGTGCAAACACATTTAGATTGACTGTGTACAAGAAACATATACAAGAGGTAATATGGATAAATTAAAACACTACATATTCACAACATACATTAATTAAAATCAAGGGGACATCAGAGATCAAATCAGCATGTTCTTTTCTTTTTACAAAAAATAATAATAAGTCACAAACCACAATGATATGCCATGATATTACTTGTGTGAATCCAAGCAGAACAAAAAATATGTACAGTGCATTCGGGAAGTATTCAGACCCATTGACCTTTTCCACATTTTGTTACATTATAGCGTTATTCTAAAATTGATTAAATAGTTTGCCTTTTTTTTTGCAAATCTAAAAATAAAAACGTAAATATCACATTTAAGTATACAGACCCTTTATTCAGTACCTTGTTGAAGCGCCTTTGGCAGGGATCACAGCCTTGAGTCTTCTTGGGTATGACGCAACAAGCTTGGCACACCTGTATTTGGGGAGCATCTCTCATTCTTCTCTGCAGATCCTCTCAAGCTCTGTCAGGTTAGATGGGGAGTGTCGCTGCACAGCCATTTTCAGGTCTCTCCAGACATGTTCGATCGTGTTCAAGTCAGGGCTCTGGCTGGGCAACTCAAGGACATTCAGAGACTTGTCCCGAAGACACTCCTGCATTGTCTTGGATGTGTGCTTAGGGTCGTTGTCCTATTGGAAGGTGAACCTTCGCCCCAGTCTGAGGTCCTGAGCGCTCTGGAGCAGATTTTCATCAAGGATCTCTTTCTTCTTCGCTCTGTACATCTTTCCCTCGATCCTGACTAGTCTCCCAGTCCCTGCCACTGAAAAACTTCCCAACAGCCTGATGCTGCCACCACGATGCTTCACCGTAAGGGATGATTTCTGGCTCTCACAGACCTGTAACTTCGTCTTTAAGAGGCTCCTCTGTCCTCTACTCGTTACCTGTATTAATGGCACCTGTTTGAACTTGTTATCAGTATAAAAGACACCTGTCCACAACCTCAAACAGTCACACTCCAAACTTCACTATGGCCAAGACCAAAGAGCTGTCAAAGGACACCAGAAACAACAGACCTGCACCAGGCTGGGAAGAGTGCATCTGCAATAGGTAAGCAGCTTGGTTTGAAGAAATCAACTGTGGGAGCAATTATTAGGAAATGGAAGACATACAAGACCACTGATAATCTCCCTCGAACTGGGGCTCCACGCAAGATCTCACCCTGTGGGGTCAAAATGATCACAACAACGGTGAGCAAAAATCCCAGAACCACACGGGGGGACCTAGTGAGTGACCTACAGAGAGCTGGGACCAAAGTATCAAAGCCTACCATCAGTAACACACTACACCACCAGGGACTCAAATCCTGCAGTGCCAGACGTGTCCCCTTGCATAAATAAGCCAGTACATATCCAGGCCCGTCTGACGTTTGCTAGAGAGCATTTGGATGATACAGAAGAAGATTGGGAGAATGTCATATGGTCAGAAAAAACAAAATATAACTTTTTGGTAAAAACTCAACTCATCGTGTTTGGAGGACAAAAAATGCTGAGTTGCATCCAAAGAACACCATACCTACTGTGAAGCATGGGGGTGGAAACATCATGCTTTTGGGGCTGTTTTTCTGCAAAGGGACCAGGACGACTGATCCGTGTAAAGGAAAGAATGAATGGGGCCATGTATCATGAGATTTTGAGTGAAAACCTCCTTCCATCAGCAAGGGCATTGAAGATGAAACGTGGCTGGGTCTTTCAGCATGGCAATGATCCCAAACACACCGCCCGGGCAACGAAGGAGTGACTTCGTAAGAAGCATTTCAAGGTCCTGGAGTGGCCTAGCCAGTCTCCAGATCTCAACCCAATAGAAAATCTTTGGAGGGAGTTGAAAGTCTGTGTTGCCCAGCAACAGCCCCAAAACATCACTGCTCTAGAGGAGATCTGCATGGAGGAATGGGCCAAAATACCAGCAACAGTGTGTGAAAACCTTGTGAAGACTTACAGAGAACGTTTGACCTCTGTCATTGCCAACAAAGGGTATATAACAAAGTATTGAGATAAACTTTTGTTATTGGCCAAATACTTATTTTCCACCATAATTTGCAAATAAATTCATTAAAAATCCTACAATGTGATTTTCTGGATTTTTTTCTCTCATTTTGTCTGTCACAATTCAGTTATTGTTGTGTTATCATATTTGGCCTATTCCACCATTTGTAGAGTACTTACTGGCATTTGAATATAGTGCGGGAATGGGAACCCGGACACGCTGTGGACACGGTAGACACATTTAAATGTAGGTGTAGAGGCATGACGAGTTCAGAATTTCAAGATTAGAATTCTATTATCAGAATACTAAAGCAACATGAACTTTCAAATCTAGACATGGCCATAAATATGTTATCCATGAGTTCATTTGACTCTGGGGAACTAGATAAATGGCTTCATTGCTAAAATCACGTAGTATCCCTTTAAGACACAACAGAGCCGGCATGATACATGGCTCGGGAAACGTACCTCAATCCAGGGATAAGAATTCTGTTGTACTCCAAATTGTCATATTATTCCAACTGTTACACCAAGAAGATGAAACTAGCAGTCGTTCAATCTTCTTGGTGTAACAGTTGGGATTATGGGACAATTCGGAGGACAACGCATTTCTCATCCCTGGATCGAGATACATTTTCCGAGCCATATCTCTCGCCAGCTCCACGGTGTCTCAATCTATATAGGAAGTCTGTCCGACACTAGCTGTAAGCAAAAGGGTCAGATCTGCTGTCTAACATGCATTTTTGTTGTTGTAAATGATGTACCCAGTGGTGGAAAAAGTATCCAATTGTCATACTTGAGTAAAAGTAATGATACCTTAATAGAAAATAACCTAGTAAAATGCTACTTGAGTAAAAGTCTAAAAGTATTTGGTTTTAAATATACTTAAGAATTAAAGGTAGATGTAATTGCAAAACTATTCTTAAGTATCAAAAGTAAAAGTATCAATAATTTCAAATTCTTTATATTAAGCAAATCAGACAACACTATTTTCTTGTTTTTAAGAAAATGTAGCCAATACCCAATACAGGGAACAACTGTTTGGTCTTTCATTTATGGTTATGCCCTGGTTCCCATTTCAGGTCAGTTTTGCTCAGTAGGCCTACTAGAATGTTGTCATATTTGGAGTACTTCAGGTGGAGAGATTTGAACTGTTAATTCTTTGCCAGTCTTGATAACAATAATGGTAGTTTGTTATTTTGTAAACGCCACCATGCATGGCACTGCATCAACAATATGACCCTCAATAGGATGTTTGATTGTATGACTTCACAGATGGATCAATTGGAGGTCAAATTGCAGGCAGAACTACAGAGTAGCCTGCCATTAGGTGGCCTGCCATTTCTTCTTTCCCAACCTGGCACCTGATGGCACCACTGGAGAAGGAATAGGCACTGTGTGGGTATATGATTCCGTCGTTCAAAACAGAAAGAGGAACACATCAGGGACATATTGTAATTCCACAAACACCACAGCAGATCCCGGGCACTGGTGGCACTATCTAAAAGTATTTGGTTTTAAATATACTTAAGTATTAATAGTAAATGTAATTGCAAAAATATACTTAAGTTTCAAAAGTAAAAGTATAAATAATTTCTTATTATTTATATTAATCAAACCAGAAAACACTCAGACATGATTTACAAAAAAACGTGTTTAGTGAGTCCGCTAGATCAGAGGCAGTAAGGATGACCAGGGATGTTCTCTTGATAAGTGTGTGAATTGGACCATTTTCATCTCCCGCTAAGCATTAATTTACAATTTAGTCATTTAGCAGACGCTCTTATCCAGAGCAACTAGGGTTAAGTGCATTACTCATGGGCACATTAACATATTTTTCTCCTATTTGGCTCAGGAACTCAAACCAGCGACCTTTCAGTTACTGGCCCACCGCACTTAACCGCTAAACTATCTGCAACCCCATTCGAAATGTAATGAGTACTTCTGAGTATCAGGGAAAATGCATCGAGTAAAAAGTACATTATTTTCTTCAGGAATGTAGTAATGTAAAAGCAGTAAAAATAATATTTATAACTGGTAATGTAATGTACAGATACCCCCCAAAACGACTTAAGTAGTACTTTAAAGTATTTCTAATTAAGTACTTTACACCACTGGATGTACCTGTATTTAAAATAATAAAAAATTATTGTGATAAAAATCTATGCAAATTCCCCTTCGTGCATTCGTCACTACCAACACAATTTATTTAATTTGACTTAATATGAACTAAAACTGTCCTAAAACGTATTTGTTGAATGTTTATTTTGGAATAAAAGTATACTCTTTTGGCGTATTTCAATACCGTAAGCATACTAATACTTGCTGTGCATTTCTGTTTTTAGCGGAGCTTGTCAAGCCTTCTAGCAGCAGTAGTAGTACCATGATGAAGTGTGCCCAATAAATAGCTTCATTGTGTCACAACGGGGAATCAAATAGACAGGTTACATTGTATTCCGGGGATCGTTGGTGTTCGAATCGAACATCATTCTGAGATGTTATGTTTATTTTATTTCGCTGGCAGCTGGGCATTCCACCAACTAGTCAGACGGTGTTTCGTGTTGTGCTGACTGTAAAGAGGACAGTGTGCGTCAGTATTCAAGATGGACACCGCCGAGGAAGGTAGCTAGCAAGCTCGTCAACCCATATCGTTACATTTACGTTACAGTATTGGTTAACTTCCTGTTGTGACACACATTTGATTGGCCCTCAAGGAATCTGTTTTGTGGACATTTAACAATAACTGTTTATTTCTGTCGATTCTGCTACCTGCGTGTAGTAGCTAACGTAATCGTCAGTTAGCTATGCTAGTAAGCTAACTAACTTAAGCTACATTCACTCACCACTAGGTCGGAGATAAAGCTAACCAACATTCGTGACTGCTAGTTAACATTAGTGGTGCGCTAACTGCACTGCTACGCGTTGTTGTTAAATGTCAATTCAATACAATAGTGGCGTAGTGCTCAATGATACAATCAACATCGCTAGCTAGCGAACTAAAATAATAGCAACATGATAAAATGTTAATGTTTGTTTGCAAACCCTCCCATTATGTGCCACCCACCCATTACATTAGTACTGTCACTCACTTGATTGGTGTCAGTGACAAGTAAAGCATGTGCACGATTAATTTCTGAATGTAATGTTAATCAAAACCCCCAGACTATTTACAAATGAAATCCCTTACATAAAGAGTATTGAGATCACTGAAATATCTGCAATATCTGTTGTTATCATGCAGGTTGCACATTACGGTTTCTCATAACAGCCTTTTTCTTTGTTGGTAGAACCCTGTTCTCTGTGATTTTGTCTAATTCTTGTCCTTGTTTTCTGCAGGGGATATATGCCGGGTCTGCCGGTCTGAAGGAACCCCGGACAAGCCACTATATCACCCGTGTGTTTGCACAGGAAGTATAAAATTCATCCACCAAGAATGGTATGTGGTGTTGGTGGTATACTCAAACACAGGGCCAGTGGCATTTCTTTAGAGACAGACTGTGTTCTAGCCAGAGCATGATGCATTCAAGATTGGGATCGAGCCAAGTATTACTAAGGAAAAGTAATACTTAGCAAGAGATGCACTCTGATACTAAACTCAGCAAAAAGAGAAATGTCCTCTCACTCTGTTATTTTCAGCAAACTTAAATATGTGTAAATATTTGTATGAACATACCAAGATTCAACAACTGAGACATAAACTGATAAAGGTAAAAAGTAACAGGTCAAAAGTAACAGTATCTGGTGTGGCCACCAGCTGCATTGTGTACTGCAGTGCATCTCCTCATGGACTGCACCAGATTTGCCCGTTCTTGCTGTGAGAGGCACCTACAAGTTTCCAGACATTTCTGGGGGGAAAGGCCTTAGCCCTCACCCTCCGATACAACAGGTCCCAGACGTGCTCAATGTGATTGAAATCCGGGCTCTTCGCTGGCCATGGCAGAACACTGACATTCCTGTCTTGCAGGAAATCACTCACAGAATGAGCAGTATGGCTGGTGACATTGTCATGCTGGAGGGTCATGTCAGGATGAGCCTGCAGGAAGAGTACCACATGAGGAAGGAGGATGTCTTCCGTGTAACGCACAGCATTGAGATGGCCTGTAATGACAAAAAGCTCAGTCCGATGATGCTGTGACACACCTCCCCAGACCATGACGGACCCTCCACCTCCAAATCGATCCCGCTCCAGAGTACAGGCCTCGGTGTAACGCTCATTCCTTTGACGATAAACGTGAATCTGACCATCACCCCTAGTAAGACAAAACCGCGACTCGTCAGTGAAGATCACTTTTTGCCAGTCCTGTCTGGTCCAGCAACGGTGGGTTTGTGCCCATAGGTGACTTTGTTGCCGGTGATGTCTTGTGAGGACCTGCCTTACAACAGGCCTACAAGCCCTCAGTCCAACCTCTCTCATCCTATTGCGGATAATCTGAGCACTGATGGAGGGATTGTGCGTTCCTGGTGTGACTTGGGCAGTTGTTGCCATCCTGTACCTGTCCCGCAGGTGTGATGTTTGAATGTACACCGATCCAGTGCAGGTGTTGTTACACGTGGTCTGCCACTGCGAGGGCAATCAGCTGTCCGATTTGTCTCCCTGTAGCTCCGTCTTAGGCGTCTCACACTACGGACATTGCAATTTATTGCCCTGGCCACATCTGCAGTCCTCATGCCTCCTTGTAAGCACGCCTAAGGCATGTTCAAACAGATGTTTAGGGACCCTGGGCATCTTTCTTTTTGTGTTTTTCAGAGTCAGTAGAAAGGCCTCTTTAGTGTCCCAAGTTTTCATAACTGTGACCTTAATTGCCTACCGTCTGTAAGCTGTTCTTGTCTTAACGACCGTTCCACAGGTGCATGTTCATTAATTGTTTATGGTTCATTGAACAAGCATGGGAAACCGTGTTTAAACCCTTTACAATGAAGATCTGTGAAGTTATTTGGATTTTTACAAATTATCTTTGAAAAACGGTCCTGAAAAAGGGACGTTTCTTTTTTTTTATATATAGAGTTTATATCTCTCCCCATGCTAGATGTACTGACCTTAGGCATGGTCAATTTATCTTTTGCATTGCTGCACATGTGACACTGCACTTATATAATCCGTCTATGTGTTTTCACAGCTTGGTACAATGGTTAAAACACAGCAGAAAAGAATACTGCGAGTTATGCAAACACAGATTTGCTTTTACACCAAGTAAGTCATTCAATTTCTTTCTCTGTCTGTCTATGTGCCTTCTGTTTTAACATACTATTCAATTCAGCATATACTTCTCGTTAGAGTGATGCTGCGAGCTTGTCTGAAGACTCTCACTGAATTATTCCGCTGCTCTATCAATTGTTACATACTTCAGTCAGAATTAGAGAACTACCGATGCATATTTATTTTAGGGCCGATTCCAATTTTTGGTGGTCAAGAAGACGGAAGGCCGATATTCAAAATCATTCGATTATAGAATGTTGATGACAAAATGTCCCGGAAATAGTCATGTATACATTTTTTAATTAAACAATACATTTGATGATGTTTTTACCAAAAGTATCTACATAACAACATAATGGTAATACTTGTATTTGAATGGTAAATCTCTTGATAAACTGGATAAATTAAGACGTCATGGTCCCACTCACAATACAGGTGAATGCATATGCATTAGGAGTGTGTGCATGTATTGAGCTGGTTTTGGCTGATCAGTGGAGTCTGTCATCTGTAACACCATAATCTGTTTGCCTTTCATTTGGAAGGAAAGCAAGGGTAGGAAAAAAATATGAAACGTCAAGGCACGTTCTTTTTGACTCAAATTGGCCTATAGTTTCAAACGGTCCATAAGAATCTTTCTGCATGTTTAAGTAGCTAACCCTATTGCCAATCTTTTATTTAGGTATTTTAAAACACTTCATTCTATCCCTTTTATGACAATCATCTAATCCGACTCTCAACTGTCAATTTATGGATATGATTGCGGCTGGTCAGATCAGGACACCAGTAAATAGCTAATGTTAGCTAGCTATGTTGGCTATTACCGCCTATCTGATATCTTAGCACCATGTTTATCTACCTAACACCACAGATAAAAGGGTTAGTTATCGTAATCTTTGCTAACACGTCGCATAGCTATCTGCTTAGCTAGCTTGCTTATTGCATGCATGGCCAGGCACGTTGACACAATCCCTTATTATTAGTCAATTCACTAAACTAATATTTGCAACAGGTGTTTGATTTTGGTCACTGTCAATTTATCCATTTCTCAATACTGCACCTTTCTGTTGGAGAATGAGCGAGCTTTCTGCTGATTATTTTTTTCAGATAGATTTTCCTCTGCATTGTGCCGTGCTCAGGCGGTGTGGTTGCTAGCATAGCAGCAGCTTATATCGGTCCGATATATCGGCTCGGATGATTATCGGTCGTTCTCTAGTCTGAATCTGCTATCGTTGAAGTTGTTTGTGGTGATGAGGGGCGTTGTACAAAACAAAGTTCTCAGCAATTGGATCGTCTAACCAATCAGAGTATCAAAGACAATAAAGAATTTTAAAAACTTTACCCATGTGTGTTCTGGCTTTGGGAGGGAGTCAAATCCAGACTCATTGTGGCGAAGAAACAAATGTTTGCAGGCGTGTCATTGTGGCGAAGAAACAAATGTTTGCAGGTGTGTCGTTGTGGCGGAAACAATGAGTCTGGGTAGCCAGGCAAGCTGTGAGCTGCCCTGGGTCGTTATCATACAGTAAAGGTCTAGGGGACAGACACACAGCCCTGTTTAAACTAATCAATTTCTCTGGAAGTGTGGCTCAGCTAATGTGCATGCAGCAGCCTGCTCTTACTGGAATCTGTCTGCCATCTTCATTCACATAGTGAGTGATTTAGCAAGAGATTAGCATACTTGTGTTTTGAGATTATTAATATCTTGTTTTTTGAAATATATTTTTGTGTGGTTTTCTCAGATGATTAGATTGTCTAAAGGACAAGGATAAACAGTCTGTCATGATACCAATAGAAAATGGTACGTTTTTTGACCAGGCAACAGCTGACAAATCTCAGGATAACATCTAATCTGATCCAATGCAAGCTTTTGTTAGTTCAGAATGGACCCAATTAGGACCAGTAAAGGAGTGTTGGCATTTGAGGATGTGAAAATGAAGTAGCCTATTTGATCCTTTCTTTCCTCTGTTCTTTTCCAGTCTATTCTCCAGACATGCCTTCCCGGCTGCCTGTCCAGGACATATTTGCGGGGTTGCTGACGAGTGTAGGCACAGCTATTAGATACTGGTTTCACTACACACTAGTGGCTTTTGCTTGGCTGGGAGTGGTTCCTCTCACAGCATGTAAGTACAAACGTCCTAAAACAGACTGGTGGTAAATGTTGTTCAGTAGGTTATCCATTGTTAGCCCTTTGTAACTGTTGCCCGACTGTCTTATTCCTGCAGGTCGCATCTACAAGTGTCTGTTTACCGGCTCTGTGAGCTCACTCCTCACCCTGCCATTAGATATGCTTTCTACGTACGTTTTTCCTTTTTCTTCTTCTCCCAGACTTGTACAAAACTTTACACTGTAAAAATATGAACAAATGTTGTTTTGTCATTTAGTAGATAACATTCGGACTCATCGTGAGACAATTGTCATGTCCCTTCATCCACAGAGAGAACTTGCTGGCGGACTGCTTGCAGGGTTGTTTCGTGGTGACGTGTACACTCTGCGCCTTCATCAGTCTGGTGTGGCTGCGAGAGCAGATTGTTCACGGTGGCGCCCCCCAGTGGCTGGAGCAGAATCAGCAGCAGCAGCCTCAACATGCACCAGCTCCACAACCTAATGAGGTAGCCAAAAATGCCACTGTCAAGTCACTCTAAAGATATCCTTCTCCTTAATGCAACCTCTGTGTCATGCAATAATCTGAGTACAGCGCTCAGAGACCAAAACAAGCTATGTTGTGGAGTCAACAGACGTCAGAAATAGCATTATAAATATTCACTTACCTTTTATCTTCATCAGAATGCACTCCCAGGAATCCCAGATCGACAATAAATGTTTTTTGTTCGATAAAGTCCATTTATGTCCAAATACCTCCTTTTTGTTCGCATTTAGTTCACAAATCCAAATTCACAAGGGGCAGGCACTTAAGTTCAGACGACAGTTCCATTACAGTTCGTAGAAACATGTCAAACGATCTATAGAATCAATCTTTAGGATGTTTTTATCATAATGAGCTCATGGCATTGTGCCAGACCCCTTAGTCAAACAGCTCTTATTATCTCCCCCTTCACAGTAAAAGCCTGAAACAAGGTTCTAAAGACTGTTGACATCTAGTGGAAGCCTTAGGAAGTGCAATCGGACCAAATTTCCACTGTATATTGGATAGGCAAAGACAGGTTTTTGCCTGCCATATGAGTTCTGTTATACTCAAAGATATCATTCAAACAGTTTTAGAAACTTCTTCCGAGTATTTCCTATCCAAATCTACTAATAATATGCATATCTTAGCTTCTGGGCCTGAGTAGCAGGTAGTTTACTCTGGGCACCTTATTCATCCAAGCTACTCAATACTGCCCCCCAGCCATAAGAAGTTAACATAATGATATAATAATCGTAGCATTCATTTAGTGCAACTTCATAAGTTGAGTGTTTTGAAGCACTCAATACACTCTTTCTTAACCACCTATTCTAATGTTTTGGAGCTACCTGCCCCCACCTTCATGTCCCATGTCCTTTCCCTATCAGCAGGCCCCTGCTCCTGGGCAGGGGGCAGCTGAAAACCAGCCTGCAGCAGCTGAGCTCCCGGCGGACAATGGTCCAGCGGCTGAGGTCCCCGACATCCAGATGGACCCGGCAGAGGATATGGAGCTGGAGGACGAGGCTGAGGATGTAGCGGATGCTAACAATGGAGCACAAGGTACAAACCTCAGAATGGAAAGGTTCTAGCCTGGTCACAGTTATGTTGTGCTTTTGCCAACACCATTGCTCATTGTCAGTGACTAGGAATTGGTTTAATAGCACAAACAGACTGGCACTCGGGCTATAAAGGTCCAAGATGCTAAGCTAATACAGCCTTATTCAAAGGCTTATTAAGGATGTTGCATTTGCATTTAACAGTATTCAACATCATATTCTCTATATTTGATCATTTTTCATAGACTTTCATCTGTTGGCGATATCTGTTTGTTTGTCAAAGTATGTTCCACAGTTGGTGTCAGTGAGTGAGGTGATGCTTTTGTCTTTGTAGATGACATGAATTGGAATGCCCTGGAATGGGATCGGGCAGCAGAGGAGTTAACATGGGAGAGGGTGAGTCTGGCTTAGAATTCCCTCAGGCCTATTTGTGTTATACCCATTGGTCATTGTGTCTTTGAAAATTAGAGTGAATTATTATTATTTTTTAAATCACAGATGCTCGGTCTTGATGGCTCCTTGGTTTTCCTGGTAAGTAGCTCATTTTTGGAGGGGGAAAATAGCATTTGAAGTTTTCCCATGTTTGATGAAATAGCACACCCTTTTGAGAAAGCCTTCAGTTTGTGTTCTTCCTTTTTTAGGAGCATGTCTTCTGGGTGGTCTCACTAAACACACTCTTCATTCTGGTGTTCGGTATGTATCATTAAACTAATATTAAGAGAATGTGCAATTGATGAATAAACAATATAAAGAGAAATATTCAAAACACCTGACTTGTATTGTTAATTATTTTCAGCTTTCTGCCCGTATCATATTGGTCATTTCACAGTTGTGGGACTTGGCTTTGAGAAAAATGTAAGTATCAGCTTAAATTAAATGTTTAGATTTTCTCTCACACGTGTAACCATATAGATTTGATTTAAAATCTATATGAATTGATTTTGTGAAGTTTGTTTTGGAATCTGAATGACTCGTTCCATGGAGCGCAGAACGAAGAAAATCAGATTACTTTGATTGTGTAATTTCCTGTTGCAGGTGCGGGCTTCCCATTTCGAAGGCCTCATCACCACCATCGTGGGCTACATCCTCCTGGCCATGCTATTAATACTGTGCCATGTATCCTCTGGTGTCTTTCACACAAGTGTTCTAGCCTAGTTTCAGTCTGTAATAGACATGTACTACCTGTGTTGTACAGTATGTATTCGTGTTTCTTCCTTAACAAAAATACCAGGGATTGGCAGCGCTGGTGAGATTTCAAAGATCCAGACACCTTTTAGGAGTGTGCTACATTGTTGTCAAGGTATCTAAAACGATGCTAATAATTTATCCCATGATTGGGAATGCAAAGCTGTACTGGTATATGGCTTTTTTGTTTCTTATGGACTCAGAAGTATATACATATAGAATATTGTGTTTGTCGTCCATATGTTCTGAACTGTTACATAGCAATCGGGATTACATTCCAATCTGCCTTCTATTGTCATAAAATAAATACCAGTTATTATAACTATTGATATTATTATTATTATTAACCAGGTATCCCTGCTGGTAGTCGTGGAGATCGGTGTATTCCCTCTCATCTGTGGCTGGTGGCTCGACATCTGCTCACTGGTAAGCCAACCATGTTCTTCTGCTTCAATGATTCCTACTTTCGAAATAATAATTGATAAATCACTTAGAAACCAAGTTGTTTTCTGTGTTGCAGGAGATGTTCGATGCCTCTCTGAAGGACAGAGAGCTGAGTTTTGACTCTGCTCCCGGCACCACCATGTTCCTCCACTGGCTTGTAGGGATGGTCTACGTCTTCTACTTTGCCTCGTTCATCCTCTTACTGCGAGAGGTGAGATGGTATTCTCTCATACCTTCATAGCTGTCATTTGCCATGATATTTCTCCTGTAGAATTATTCTAATATATATCTCTCCATGGCGGATCTGTTTCACATGTTCGATCTAGGTGCTGAGACCCGGTGTTTTATGGTTTCTCAGAAACCTGAACGATCCTGATTTTAATCCTGTCCAAGAAATGATTCACCTGCCAATATACAGACATCTCAGAAGATTCATTTTGTCGGTGGTGAGTCGCAGGTCGCAACTCATTTCTTGTTTAATGTTAAATGCCATATCTGTGTGTGTCTGGACAGGACATTTACAGAACCAGTAACACTGGGTTTGTCCTGTCTTTCTCCACAGGTGGTGTTTGGCTCCATAGTTTTGCTAATGTTGTGGCTTCCCATAAGGACGATCAAACTCATCCTCCCAGCCTTCCTCCCATACAATGTTATGCTGTACAGGTACGTCTAGGGGCCTAGAATGACTTAACTTAAGATCCTGGCTCATAGTAATATAATAAAGCTGTTATGGCCCAAGACTCCCATTTTGCATTTACCGGAGGACAAACCATGGGCCTCATTAATGCATGCCTCTTTAGTAATAAAAAAAGCCTCTTCAGTAACTAACAAATACCCCTCTAATCTACTGTTGTGAGTGATGGTAATGTCTCTGTTGATTGGATGATGTGTTGGCGGTCTCCATCTCCCAGTGATGCTCCAGTCAGTGAACTGTCTCTAGAGCTGCTGCTGCTGCAGGTGGTTCTGCCTGCGCTACTGGAACAGGGTCACACACGCCAGTGGCTCAAAGGCCTAGTCAGAGCCTGGACCGTCACCGCCGGATACCTGCTGTGAGTGTCACACACAAACAACACACTGGAGACTGTGTGTGCGGTTTATCATTTAAATTGGAAATCATTATTCTACTGTGATATTGTTAATGCAGGCTCTCATCGTTCTCCCATAAAACCAAGGTAAAGACCCTGAATTTAGGTATTATAGACTGACACACATCCTTGGTCTCATCTCAGAAAGCCCCATGTTAACAGTGCTGTCTGTGCCACAGAGACCTCCACTCGTACCTGTTGGGTGACCAGGAGGAGAATGACGATGATGCAGACCAGCAGAGGAGGAATAACAACAACGCCATCCCTGAGGGACTGCACGCTGCCCACCAGGCTATCCTCCAACAGGGAGGCCCTGTGGGTGTCCAGCCCTACCACCGGCCCATGAAGTTCACCTTTAGGGTGAGACATGACTATCACTCTCACCTTTTTATCATACAGCGCATTTGGAATGTATTCAGACCCCTCTTTGATACATTACTGCCTTATTCTAAAATTTACATTTACATTTACATTTAAGTCATTTAGCAGACGCTCTTATCCAGAGCGACTTACAAATTGGTGCATTCACCTTATGACATCCAGTGGAACAGCCACTTTACAATAGTGCATCTAAATCTTTTAAGGGGGGTGAGAAGGATTACTTTATCCTATCCTAGGTATTCCTTAAAGAGGTGGGGTTTCAGGTGTCTCCGGAAGGTGGTGATTGACTCCGCTGTCCTGGCGTCGTGAGGGAGTGTGTTCCACCATTGGGGAGCCAGAGCAGCGAACAGTTTTGACTGGGCTGAGCGGGAACTGTACTTCCTCAGTGGTAGGGAGGCGAGCAGGCCAGAGGTGGATGAATGCAGTGCCATTGTTTGGGTGTAGGGCCTGATCAGAGCCTGGAGGTACTGAGGTGCCGTTCCCCTCACAGCTCCGTAGGCAAGCACCATGGTCTTGTAGCGGATGCGAGCTTCAACTGGAAGCCAGTGGAGAGAGCGGAGGAGCGGGGTGACGTGAGAGAACTTGGGAAGGTTGAACACCAGACGGGCTGCGCCGTTCTGGATGAGTTGTAGGGGTTTAATGGCACAGGCAGGGAGCCCAGCCAACAGCGAGTTGCAGTAATCCAGACAGGAGATGACAAGTGCATGGATTAGGACCTGCGCCGCTTCCTGTGTGAGGCAGGGTCGTACTCTGCGGATGTTGTAGAGCATGAACCTACAGGAACGGGCCACCGCCTTGATGTTAGTTGAGAACGACAGGGTGTTGTCCAGGATCACGCCAAGGTTCTTAGCGCTCTGGGAGGAGGACACAATGGAGTTGTCAACCGTGATGGCGAGATCATGGAACGGGCAGTCCTTCCCCGGGAGGAAGAGCAGCTCCGTCTTGCCGAGGTTCAGCTTGAGGTGGTGATCCGTCATCCACACTGATATGTCTGCCAGACATGCAGAGATGCGATTCGCCACCTGGTCATCAGAAGGGGGAAAGGAGAAGATTAATTGTGTGTCGTCTGCATAGCAATGATAGGAGAGACCATGTGAGGTTATGACAGAGCCAAGTGACTTGGTGTATAGCGAGAATAGGAGAGGGCCTAGAACAGAGCCCTGGGGGACACCAGTGGTGAGAGCGCGTGGTGAGGAGACAGATTCTCGCCACGCCACCTGGTAAGAGCGACCTGTCAGATAGGACGCAATCCAAGCGTGGGCCGCGCCGGAGATGCCCAACTCGGAGAGGGTGGAGAGGAGGATCTGATGGTTCACAGTATCGAAGGCAGCCGATAGGTCTAGAAGGATGAGAGCAGAGGAGAGAGAGTTAGCTTTAGCAGTGCGGAGCGCCTCCGTGATACAGAGAAGAGCAGTCTCAGTTGAATGACTAGTCTTGAAACCTGACTGATTTGGATCAAGAAGGTCATTCTGAGAGAGATAGCGGGAGAGCTGGCCAAGGACGGCACGTTCAAGAGTTTTGGAGAGAAAAGAAAGAAGGGATACTGGTCTGTAGTTGTTGACATCGGAGGGGTCGAGTGTAGGTTTTTTCAGAAGGGGTGCAACTCTCGCTCTCTTGAAGACGGAAGGGACGTAGCCAGCGGTCAGGGATGAGTTGATGAGCGAGGTGAGGTAAGGGAGAAGGTCTCCGGAAATGGTCTGGAGAAGAGAGGAGGGGATAGGGTCGAGCGGGCAGGTTGTTGGGCGGCCGTCCGTCACAAGACGCGAGATTTCATCTGGAGAGAGAGGGGAGAAAGAGGTCAGAGCACAGGGTAGGGCAGTGTGAGCAGAACCAGCGGTGTCGTTTGACTTAGCAAACGAGGATCGGATGTCGTCGACCTTCTTTTCAAAATGGTTGACGAAGTCATCTGCAGAGAGGGAGGAGGGGGGGGAGGGGGAGGAGGATTCAGGAGGGAGGAGAAGGTGGCAAAGAGCTTGAAATTTAGAGTGGTAGAAAGTGACTTTAGCAGCAGAGACAGAGGAGGAAAATGTAGAGAGGAGGGAGCGAAAGGATGCCAGGTCCGCAGGGAGGCGGGAGTTTTCCTCCATTTCCGCTCGGCTGCCCGGAGCCCTGTTCTGTGAGCTCGCAATGAGTCGTCGAGCCACGGAGCGGGAGGGGGGACCGAGCCGGCCTGGAAGATAGGGGACATAGAGAGTCAAAGGATGCAGAAAGGGAAGAGAGGAGGGTTGAGGAGGCAGAATCAGGAGATAGGTTGGAGAAGGTTTGAGCAGAGGGAAGAGATGATAGGATGGAAGAGGAGAGCGTAGCGGGGAGAGAGAGCGAAGGTTGGGACGGCGCGATACCATCCAGTAGGGGCAGTGTGGGAAGTGTTGGATGAGAGCGAGAGGGAAAAGGATACAAGGTAGTGGTCGGAGACTTGGAGGAGTTGCAATGAGGTTAGTGGAAGAACAGCATCTAGTAAAGATGAGGTCGAGCGTATTGCCTGCCTTGTGAGTAGGGGGAAGGTGAGAGGGTGAGGTCAAAAGAGGAAAGGAGTGGAAAGAAGGAGGCAGAGAGGAATGAGTCAAAGGTAGACGTGGGGAGGTTAAAGTCGCCCAGAACTGTGAGAGGTGAGCCGTCCTCAGGAAAGGAGCTTATCAAGACATCAAGCTCATTGATGAACTCTCCGAGGGGACCTGGAGGGCGATAAATGATAAGGATGTTAAGCTTGAAAGGGCTGGTAACTGTGACAGCATGAAATTCAAAGGAGGCGATAGACAGATGGGTAAAGGGGAGAAAGAGAGAATGACCACTTGGGAGAGATGAGGATCCCGGTGCCACCACCCCGCTGACCAGAAGCTCTCGGGGTGTGCGAGAACACGTGGGCGGACGAAGAGAGAGCAGTAGGAGCAGCAGTGTTATCTGTGGTGATCCATGTTTCCGTCAGTGCCAAGAAGTCGAGGGACTGGAGGGAGGCATAGGCTGAGATGAACTCTGCCTTGTTGGCCGCAGATCGGCAGTTCCAGAGGCTACCGGAGACCTGGAACTCCACGTGGGTCGTGCGCGCTGGGACCACCAGATTAGGGTGGCCGCGGCCACGCGGTGTGGAGCGTTTGTATGGTCTGTGCAGAGAGGAGATAACAGGGATAGACAGACACATAGTTGACAGGCTACAGAAGAGGCTACGCTAATGCAAGGAGATTGGAATGACAAGTGGACTACACGTCTTGAATGTTCAGAAAGTTAAGCTTACGTAGCAAGAATCTTATTGACTAAAATGATTAAAATGATACAGTACTGCTGAAGTAGGCTAGCTGGCAGTGGCTGCGTTGTTGACTTTGTAGGCTAGCTGGCAGTGGCTGCGTTGTTGACACTACACTAATCAAGTCGTTCCGTTGAGTGTAATAGTTTCTACAGTGCTGCTATTCGGGGGCTAGCTGGCTAGCTAGCAGTGTTGATTACGTTACGTTGCGTTAAAGAACGACAATAGCTGGCTAGCTAACCTAGAAAATCGCTCTAGACTACACAATTATCTTTGATACACAGACGGTTATGTAGCTAGCTATGTAGCTAGCTACGATCAAACAAATCAAACCGTTGTGCTGTAATGAAATGAAATGAAAATGTGATACTACCTGTGGAGCGAAGCGGAATGCGACCGGGTTGTTGAGTGCGGAAGTTCTATTCAGTAGACGTTGGCTAGCTGTTGGCTAGCTAGCAGTGTCTCCTACGTTAAGGACGACAAATAGCTGGCTAGCTAACCTCGGTAAATTAAGATAATCACTCTAAGACTACACGCTCTGAACTACACAATTATCTTGGATACGAACACAGCAAAGACGACTATGTAGCTAGCTAACACTACACTAATCAAGTCGTTCAGTTGAGTGTAATAGTTTCTACAGTGCTGCTATTCGGTAGACGGTGGACGTTTGCTAGCTGGCTAGCTGCTGGGCAGATAGCAGTGTAGACTACGTTAGGACGACGAAATACGAAGTTGCAATAGAAGTGCTGACTGTTTCACTTTGTTGTCCTCTTTCTTTTCCTTTTTCTTCTGTCCTTTTGTCCTTATTTTGTCTTCCTTTCTTCTGTTAACTAGATATTTTTGTTGTAAAATGTAAAAAAAAATGTAAAATGTATTTTCCCTCATCAATCTAAACACAATACCCCATAATGACAAAGCGAAAACAGGTTTTTAGAAAGTAGTTTACATAAGTATTCAGAACCTTTGCTATGAGACTCGAAATTGAGCATCCTGTTTCCATTGATCATCATTGAGATGTTTCTACAACTTGTGAGTCCACCTGTGGTAAATTCAATTGATTGGACATGATTTGGAAAGGCACACACCTGTCTATATAAGGTCCCGCAGTTGACAGTGCATGTCAGAATACAAACCAAGCCATGATGTCGAAGCGATTTTCCATAGAGCTCCAAAACAGGATTGTGTCGGCACAGTCGGCTCAGTAAAAGGCACATGACGGCCTACTTGGAGTTTGCCAAAAGGCACCAAAAGGACTCTGACTATGAGAAACAAGATTCTCTCTCTGGTCTGAGGAAACCACGATTGAACTCTTTGTCCTAAATGCCAAGCGTCACATCTGAAGGAAACCTGGCACTATCCCTGCTGTGAAGCATGGTGGTGGCAGCATGCTGTGGGGATGTTTTTCAGCGGTTTTCAGGATCGAGAGAAAGATGTACAAAGATATCCTTGATGAAAACCTGCTTCAGAGCACTCAGGACCTCAGACTGGGGGCAAAGGTTCACCTTCCAACAGGACAATGACCCTAAGCACACAGCCAAGACAACTCAGGAGTGGCTTCGGGACGAGTCTCTGAATGTCCTTGATGGGCCCAACCAGAGCCCGGACTTGAACTCGATCGAACATCTCTGGAGACACTTGAACATAGCTGCGCAGCAACGCTCCCCACCCAAGCTTACAGAGCTTGAGAGGATTTGCAGAGAAGATTCAGAGAAACTCTCCAATACAGGTGTGTCAAGCTTGTAGCGTCATGCCCAAGAAAACTCAAGGGTGTGATTGCTCGCAAAGGCTCTTCAACAAAGTACTTATTGAAGGATCTGAGTACTTATATAAATGTTTTTGCTTTGTCATGATAGGGTAGTATGTAGATTGACAGGGGGGGGGGGGTCCATTTTAGAATAAGACTAACGTAACAATGTGGAAAAAGTCAAGTGGTCTGATGACGATCACGCTCTCCTGCAGCAGTAGACTCTTCACTTGTTTCCTTTAAGCCATCTTTGTCTTCTTTCTCAGAGCATGATAATGTAGTGTATTCTTGTTTTTCTAGATTGTGCTCCTGATCGTGTTCATGTGTGTGACACTGCTGGTGGCCAGTCTGGCGTGCCTTACGTTGCCAGGTGAGTTTTCTGTATAGTCCACACAACCCACTCACTCAGTCACTCACTGAATTACACTATCCACTCCACTGTCTTCCTCTTTCACCTACTGTCACCCTCTCTCCCTGTCTCCCTGTCCCCTCCGCCCCTTGCTACAGTATTCACCGGCCGGTACCTGATGTCCTTCTGGACAGGCAGTGCTAAGATCCACGAGCTGTACACGGCAGCGTGCGGCCTATACGTGTGCTGGCTGTCCATCAGGGTCATCACCGTGCTGCTGTCCTGGATGCCCCAGGGCAGGAGGGCCATTCTACTCAAGGTCCAGGAGTGGACCCTCATGGTAATGCTCTGCAACACGGTAATGACAAGCAACACCCACCGCCCACATCTGTCATGAGTGAATTGGTCTTCATAACTATTTTTGTTTTTCCCCACGTACTGAATTAAAAGGAGAATTATGTGATTTTTATACAACAAAATCGAGTGTGGGAAGATGGTTTAAAACAGATATATTGACATGTAAAGACCCATAGAGAGATTTAAGTACTGTATGTTCATATTGTTTATGCTGTTTCTATTACACTGTGCTTTATGTTAGTTTGCAAGGGCTCACCTCCTTTGTGAGTGCATGGCTCGGGGTGATGAATGTCCTCTACATAGGCTGAACCAGAATACAAATTCAAGATGGCTCAGTAAAATGACACCCACTAGGTGTGTAGGAGAGGCCTGTGTTTCTAGCCCTCTGTGTTGCCTTGTACTGCACTGTAGATCCTGAAGACAGTGGTCGTAGCTGTGTTGCTGGCTGGCGCCATCCCTCTCCTGCTGGGCTTGCTGTTTGAGATGGTCATAGTAGCCCCTCTCAGGGTGCCGCTGGACCAGACACCACTCTTCTACCCCTGGCAGGTACTGTAAGGACCACTCATCTAACACCAGTGTCCATATACCGTTATGGTATTGCAGTACATTAGATGAAAATGGGAATCTTAATATTTTAAACTGTACCTAAAACATGTATGATGGTGTTGTTAGATTGCCTCAATTGGATAACAGAACAAGAGGCAACTACAGCCAATACTACTGTTTTGTGCTTTGTTTCAGGACTGGGCTCTCGGAGTGCTCCATGCCAAAATCATTGCCGCCATTACTCTGATGGGTCCCCAGTGGTGGCTGAAAACAGTGATCGAGCAGGTCAGTCCCACAAGATTGCATTTTACTATGATTATTATCACCTTAATTCCTCTGAAGATGCCATTCATGATATAGCTCAGATTCATGTTGAATACATGTTGGCATCATTTTGACTTCCTTGTGTTCCCTCTTGTAGGTGTATGCTAACGGAATTCGCAACATTGATCTCCATTTCATCATCCGTAAGCTGGCTGCTCCGGTTATCTGTGTGCTACTGGTGTCTCTCTGTGTGCCCTATGTCATCTCTGCTGGCATCGTCCCCATCATAGCTCAGTATTCCCCAGGTATGGCAAATATCAGTTGATGAAAGTGGAATTCGTGATTTCAGGTGTGTGTGAGAGAGAGAGAGAGCACTGTTATAAGTGAGCCAGTTAAAGGGATGATCCTCTGATTGCTCTCTCTGCAGGAGTTACCATGGAGATGCAGAATTTGGTGCAGAGGAGAATCTACCCGTTCCTGCTCATGGTCGTCATGCTGCTGGGAATCCTCTCCTTCCAAATCCGTCAATTTAAGCGCCTTTACGAACACATTAAGAATGACAAGTGAGCACCATGACATTAAGCTCAGCACAACCACACTTGTGACTTATACTTATTGCCAATGCTGACCTGACAAAATGTCTTCCGGATGTCTGACTGTCATCACAAAGTCTCAATTATTACAATGGACCACCATAGTTGCCAGTAAAATCATCAAATAACGTCTTCAAGCCTCTGAGGATGTACTTGTTGGCATTTTTACACTTTTGTAGCTAGTATCTTTTCATGGCATGGTATTTCTCTCTGAAACTTGTCTTTTTCTTTCCCAGGTACCTGGTTGGACAGAGACTGGTGAACTATGAACGCAAGGCGGCAGGCAGAAGCAGTGCAGCCACACACAGCAGCTCTTCCCAGGAGTAGGAGCTGTTAACACCTGATCTGAGAACAGCCTCTAGCTGTGTAGCCTCTCTCCTCCACTGCCTCCCTTTTGATGTTTCTTCACATTCATGACTCAAGCACTCGCCTCTCACCATGCCTTATTTCACTCCTTGCTCTCAAGCACAGCTGGAGAAAGGAGTGCGTTTTACTAAATAGATTAAAAGGCTAAATTACCTTGAAAACCAACCAACATGGATTCAAAAAAGAAGGTTTCATCTTTGTACATCTTGAAAAAAAAGACATGTATTTTGTTAATTAAATCTAGATGTCACGTTATTCTTTTCCTGTTGTTAGGCCTAGATGCGTTCCTGTTGTTAGGCCTGGATGGACTACTACATTATTTGGCCAGGAGGAGGCAGAGTCCTGAGAGGCCTCTGTACAGCTCTATGGGGTAATCCCATTGGAACACATGACGGAGGCTCCGCTTTAGAGGAGTGATGAGCGTGAGACAAGGCAGAAGAACTTTGGGATCAGTTTTTGTAGTTTTTATTTATTAGTTTGGATTTTCCTTTAAGGGGTTTAGTATTACAGTGTGTGGGTGAGATGTTATCTGCACAAAAGACAAGTTCCTATTGGAATGGGTGATTTACTCTTTCTGCAGCAGGGTTCAAAGCCAGGTAATACAGATTCATGCATTTCGGTTCACTGTCTGACTGACTGGCCACAGAGGAGCTGTTGAGTGTTTCAGGCTTCCCTGAATAGCTTTATACTGGCTTGATGGTCTCCTGTCTCAGGCTGGAGTTATTAATGAAATCCCAGCTAGCCAGCTATTTGTATCATGTAGCTCCAATATTTGGTTTCATTTGAGGGAACCCTGAAAGGCAGTCTGCTTTTTAGTTACAAGATTGTAACTGTGCTCATGACATCTGTGTAATTTCTGCTCTACATTTCTTGCTACGCCTGTTGTACAGAGTAACAGGTTGTTACATATGCATGAATATCAGTCTGTTGCACTTAAGCTTTAACATAGTGGCAGTCATTCATTAACCATTTTAGTGAAATCAAGTCAGTATTTCAATGTGGTGGTAATGACACTACAATACAATGAAATATGATTTGCTTGACAGGAGTTTTGGATCAGGTTTGACACTTCTTCTTTTTTTGTCTGTGTTACTGAGATTGGTACAATGTTTGTAAATAAAGCATTTCTATGGTTTGGATTGTTTACCATGGCAACAAAACCTATTTTCTTCTTTTCAATGTGTAAAATTGGCTGTGTCAGTTGCAGGTTTAAGACTGGATTTCTGACTGTTTTAGAGGGTATTAAATGCTGAGATTCTATGTGACCATATAGTATCTTAACAAAACTGGGTACTGTCGTTAGCCTGTTATCCAGACCAATTTTTTTTTTTCTAGCAAATTCCCTATTTTTATATGTGCGTATAGTGTTTAATTGTGTAGGTCTTGTGTGTGCTTTGTGTTGTTTTTCTGAGTGGTTAAGTGTGTATTGGTCATCTTAATAAATGGCTACTTTCTTTCCTCACAGAATGTCACCTTGACCTGTTTGTCATATTCACAAGTTTCAGTTAAATTGGACTCTGGAGAGATCAAGCAAAAGCCAGCAGGCACATGACAGTCCGGGAATTGAATAGAAAAACACAATGGATGTGAATAGCATAAAATACATCCTCTTGTGTTGTATCATGAAAGTAAGCCTTGCTCAATCACCTCTCACTATAGCATGTGTGGTTGATGGGGAGACATTGGTTATATAACAAATCCCTCCAGTACATGTGAGAATACACATTTTTATTTTATTAAAAATAACATTGTATGTTACTTGTGATAGGGAATTTTGGCGATGTGGAAATTTGATCCTCCAATGAGGAGCTACTTTTCACCTCTCACCACTTCTCCCTTTCCCTTAATGATGGCAGCAGTGGGTTCAGAACAGACCTTGATACTGTCATTTCATAGCCAATAACATAATCACACCTGATAGCAGCTGTATATCTACATTAATGCTGAATAATACCAAGTTAATGGCACTCAAAACAACAGTTTATCCTATAGAGATATCCTGGTTGGCTAGTTCGTAAACCCTTAAGCCTGATTGTCAAACTGTCTTGTCTCATCCCTCGAAAGCATGCCTTGTCATTTTAACCAATTGATTACCATCCCATATCGTCCAAGAAATGTATGGCATGTTATTGTAGGCTGTGAAAACTAATGGTATGACATTTCCATCAACAGGTGTATAGAGCTCAAGTATGGAAATACAGTGAGCTCCAAAGTATTGGGACAATGACACATTGTTTGTTGTTTTGGTTCTGTACTCCTGCACTTCATATTTGAATTGACTATGAGGTTAAAGTGCAGACTGGCACTTTAATTTGAAGTTATTTTCATCCATATCGGGTGAACCACTTAGAAATTAGAGCAATTTTATGTAATCAAAAGTCTTGGGACAAATTGACTTATATGTGTATTAAAATAGTCAAACATTAAGTATTTGATCCCATATTCATAGCATGCAGTGACTACATCAAGCTTGTGAATAATGATGAGTGAGAAAGTTACAGAGGCATAAATATTATACCCCTTCCCCCCCCAAAATAAAGCTAACCTCCCATGTTATTGTAATGGTGAGAGGTTAGCATGTCTTGGGGGTATGATATTTGTGTGTCTGTAAATTTCTCACTCATCATTATTCACGATTCATTCAGGACTATCCATAATTATGGAAGCATCCATATTAATGTAGAAGAGTTTAGAAATATATTATATTCTTATTTACAATAAAATGCACCCCAAAATGACACAATACATTATTTACCATTCATTTCTATTGGGCACAAAATAATCTGAAGCACAACTAAACCAATCGGCAAAAGCATCCAACAAGTTTGTAGTCAAAAACTTGACATAATCATTGTGTGCTAGAAATATTGAACCAAATACTAAACTTTTGACTAGTTTATTACACATATACAGTAACAGTCAAACGTTTAGACACACCTACCAATTGAAGGGTTTTTCTTTATTTTTACCATTTCTACATCGTAGAATAAACTATGACATAACATATGGAATCATGTAGTTAAACAAATCAAAATATATTTTATATTTGAGATTCTTCAAAGTAGCCACTCCTTGCCTTGATGACAGGTTTGCACACTCTTGGCATTCTCTCAACCAGCTTTAAGAGGAATGATTTTCCAACAGTATTGAAGGAGTTCCCACGTATGTTGAGCACTTGTTGGCTGCTTTTCCTTCACTGCGGTCCAACTCATCCCAAACCATCTCAATTGGGTTGAAGCGTGGTGATTGTGGAGGCCAGGTCATCTGATGCAGCACTCCATCACTCTCCTTCTTGGTCAAATAACTCTTACACAGCCTGGAGGTGTGTTCGGTCATTGTCCTGTTTAAAAACAAATGATAGTACCACTAAGGGCAAACCAGATGGGATGGAGTATCGCAGCAGAATGATGTGGTAGCCATGCTGGTTAAGTGTGCCTTGAATTCTAAATAAATCACAATATCACCAACAAAGCACCCCCACACCATCACACCTCCTCTCCCGTGCTTCACGGTGGGAACCACACATGTGGAGATCATCCGTTCACCTACTCTGCGTCTCACAAGGAGACGGCGGTTGGAACCAAAATTCTCAAATTTGCCATCTCCAATCAGACCAAAGGACAGATTTCCACCGGTCTATTGTCCATTGCTCGTGTTTCTTGGCCCAAGCAAGTCTCTTCTTATTATTGGTGTCCTTTAGTAGTGGTTTCTTTGCAGCAATTTGACCATGAAGGCCCGATTCATGCAGACTCCTCTGAACAGTTGATGTTGAGATGTGTCTGTTACTTGAACTCTGTGAAGCATTTATTTGGGCTGCAATCTGAGGCTGGTAACTCTAATTAACTTATCCTCGTCAGCAGAGGTAACTCTGGGTCTTCCTTTCCTGTGGTGGTTCTCATGAGAGCCAGTTTCATCATAGAGCTTGATGGTTTATGCGACTGCACTTGAAGAAACGTTCAAAATTCTTAAAATTTTCTGCATTGACTGACATTCATGTCTTAAAGTAATGATGGACTGTTGTTTCTCTTTGCTTATTTGAGCTGTTCTTGCCATAATATGGACTTGGTCTTGTACCAAATAGGGCAATCTTCTGTATACTGTAACAGCGAAATGCAGCGTGGTTGTTACTCATGTTCTTTAATGAATGATCGCGATACATGAAATAACTATAATAAATACAAAAACAACAAACGGAACGTGAAAACCTATACAGCCTGTCTGGTGAAATAACTAACACAGAGACAGGAACAATCACCCACGAAATACACAGTGAAACCCCGGCTACCTAAATACGGTTCCCAATCAGAGACAACGAGAATCACCTGACTCTGATTGAGAACCGCCTCAGGCAGCCAAGCCTATACTAGACACACCCCTAATCAACCACAATCCCAATGCCTACAAAAACCCCAATACGACAACACAATAAACCCATGTCACACCCTGGCCTGAACAAATATATAACGAAAACACAAAATACAATGACCAAGGCGTGACAGAACCCCCCTAAGGTGCGGACTCCCGGACGCACCTCACAACCATAGGGAGGGTCCGGGTGGGCGTCTGTCCATGGTGGCGGTTCCGGCTCGGGACGTGGACCCCACTCCATTAATGTCATAGTTCCTCCCCTTCGCGTCCTGGGATAATCCACCCTCGCCGCCGACTATGGCCTAATAGTCCTCACCCAGAACCCCACTGAACTGAGGGGCAGCTCGTGACTGAGGGGCAGCTCGGGACTGAGGGGCAGCTCGGGACTGAGGGGAAGCTCGGGACTGAGGGGAAGCTCGGGACTGAGGGGCAGCTCGAGACTGAGGGGCAGCTCGGGACTGAGGGGCAGCTCGGGACTGAGGGGCAGCCCGGGACTGAGGGGAAGCCCGGGACTGAGAGAAAGCCCAGTACTGAGAGACAGCCCAGTACTGAGAGGAAGCCCAGTACTGAGATGAAGCTCAGGCAGGTAGTAGGCTCCGGTAGATCCTGGCTGGCTGGCGGATCTGGAATATTCTGGTTGACTGGCAGATCTGGAAGAGACTGGTTGACTGCTCTGGCTGCTCCATGCAGACTGACAGCTCTGGCTGCTTCATGTAGGCTGACAGCTCTGGCTGCTCCATGCAGACTGGCAGCTTTGTGCAGACTGACAGCTCTGGCTGCTCTATGCAGACTGGCAGCTTTGTGCAGACTGGCAGCTCTGGCTGCTCCATGCAAACTGGCAGCTCTGGCTGCTCCATGCAGACTGACAGCTCAGGCTGCTCCATGCAGGCTGACAGCTCTGGCTGCTCCATGCAGTCTGGCAGCTCAGGCTGCTCCGAACAGGCAGGAGGCTCCGGCAGCGCTGTAGAGGAGGAAGGCTCTAGAAGCTCTGAACAGGCGGGAGACTCCGACAGCGCAGGAGGGAAGGAAGGCTCTGGCTGTGCTGAACAGGCGAGGCGCACTGAAGGCCTGGTGCGTGGTGCTGGAACTGGTGATACTGGATCGAGGACCCGCACAGGAAGCCTGGTGCGGGGAGCTGCTACCGGAGGACTGGTATGTGAAGGTGGCACAGGATGGACTGGACCGTGAAGGTGTACTGGAGAGCCTGAGAGCAGGACTGGCACAGGACGTGCAAGGCTAGGTAGGTACACAGGAGGCCTAGTGCGTGAGTCTGGCACATTTTTCACCAGCCGACTAACACGCACCTCAGGACGAGTATGGAGCGCTGACCCAGGTGCCATCAAATCCCCGACACGCTCCGTCAGACGAATCTTGTACCTAAATCACCAAGCTAGCAACTCCCTCATTACTCTCCACTCCACCTTCCCCATTAACTCCTTCACAGTCTCTGCTTCGCTCACCTCTAACACTGGCTCTGGTTCTGGTCTCCTCCTTGGCTCCTCTCGATTAACAAGGAGAGTTGGCTCAGGTCTATCTCCAGACTCTGCCACTCTCCCTCTGAGCCCCCCTCCAATACATTTTTGGGGCTGACTCACGGGCTTTCCTCTGCGCCGTCGTGATTGCCTCTCCAACTCCATTCTCCTATAACCCTCTTCGCACTGCTCCAGCGAATCCCAGGGGCGGGCTCCGGCACTCTCTCTGGGTCGACCGCCCACCTGTCTATTTCATCCCACGTCGTATACTCCCGATATTGTAGCTCCTGCTGCCGCTGTTGTTTCTCCTCATAACAGCGTCTCTCAGCTCTCGCCGCCTCCAGTTCTTCTCCGAACAATTCATCCTCCTTTCGCTGCTCCTGCTGTCGTTGCCTGTTACCACGCCACTCGGTCCGTGTGTGGTGGGTGATTCTGTAACGGCGTTCGTTTGTCGAAAGAGAGTCGGACCGAAATGCAGCGTGGTTGTTACTCATGTTCTTTAATGAATGATCGCGATACATGAAATAACTATAATAAATACAAAAACAACAAACGGAACGTGAAAACCTATACAGCCTGTCTGGTGAAATAACTAACACAGAGACAGGAACAATCACCCACGAAATACACAGTGAAACCCCGGCTACCTAAATACGGTTCCCAATCAGAGACAACGAGAATCACCTGACTCTGATTGAGAACCGCCTCAGGCAGCCAAGCCTATACTAGACACACCCCTAATCAACCACAATCCCAATGCCTACAAAAAACCCAATACGACAACACAATAAACCCATGTCACACCCTGGCCTGAAAAAATATATAACGAAAACACAAAATACAATGACCAAGGCGTGACATATACCACCCCTACCTTGTCACGACACAACTGATTGGCTCAAACGCATTAAGAAGGAAAGAAATCCCACTAGTTAACTTTTTAATTGAAATGCATTCCAGGTGACTACCTCATGAAACTGGTTGAGAGAATGCCAAGAGTGTGCAAACCTGTCATCAAGGTAAAGGGTGGCTACTTTGAGGAATCTGAAATATACAATATATTTTCATTTGTTTAACACTTTTTTGCTTACTACACGATTCCATATGTGTTATTTCATAGTTTTGATGTCGTCACTATTATTCTACAATGTAGAAAAGAGTAAAAATAAAAATAATAAACCTTGAATGAGTAGGTGTGTCCAAACTTTTGACTGGTACTGTATGTTCATTTGTCCCAATACTTTCGATCCCCTAAAATTAAGGCAATATCTACTAAAAGTGCTGTATTTTCTAAAAGGTTCCCCGAAATGAATGAAAATACCCTCAAATTAAAACTGAAAGTCTGCACTTTATTCTCATAGTCGTATAGTTTCAAATCCAAAATACTGGAGTATAGAGCCAAAACCACAGAAAATGTGTCACTGTTCCAGTGTTCCAATACTTTTGGAGATCATTGTGTGTTGAGATTGGAAATACTGTTGGCTGCATATCTAATGTTGATTGACCTGGGTTGCTGAATTCTTATTCTAACACCCTTTTCACGCTATAGTGCCGACCCAAACTTTAGTTTCAGAATATTGTCCCTTCCAACACAGTTCTAAGCCAGCACGGCTCAGCCCTATCTGGCACAATAAGATACAGTGCCTTCAGAAAGCCCTCATACCCCTTGACTTACAGTGCATTTGGAAAGAATTCAGACCTGTTGACTTATTCCACATTTTGTTACATTACAACCTTATTCTAAAATTGATTAATACATTTTTGCAAATGTATTAAAAATAAAAATGGAAATATCACATTGACATAAGCATTCAGATCCTTTACTCAGTACTTTGTTGAAGCACCTTTGGCTGCGATTACAGCCACAAATCTTCTTGGGTATGACGCTACAAGCTTGGCACACCTGTATTTGGGGAGTTTCTCCAATTCTTCTCTGCAGATCCTCTCAAGTTCTGGCACAGCTATTTTCAGGTCTCTCCAGAGATGTTCCATCGGGTTCAAGTCCAGGCTCTGGCTGGGCTACTCAAGGACATTCAGAGACTTGTCCCAAAGACACTCCTGTGTTGTCTTGGTTGTGTGCTTAGGTTCATTGTCCTGTTGGAAGGTGAACCTTCGCCCCAGTCTGAGGTCCTTGGTTTTCATCAAGCATCTGTCTGTATTTGCTCGGTTCATCTTTCCCTCGATTTTTCCTTCTCCCAGTCCCTACCGCTGAAAAACATCCCCACAGCATGATGCTGCGACCACCATGCTTCACTGTATGGATAGGTGCCAGGTTTCCTCCAGATGTGACGCTTGGCATTTAGGCCAAAGAGTTCAATCATGGTTTCATCAGACCAGAGAATCTTGTTTCTTATGGTCTGAGAGTCCTTTAGGTGCCTTTTGGCAAACTCCAAGCGGATGTCATATGCCTTTTACTGAGGAGTGGCTCCCGTCTGGCCACTCTACCATAAAGGCCTGATTGATGCAGTGCTGCAGAGATAGTTGTCCTTCTGGAAGGTTCTCCCATCTCCACAGAGGAACTCTGGAGCTATGTCAGAGTGACCATTGGGTTCGTGGTCACCTCCCTGACCAAGGCCCTTCTCCCCTGATTTCTCAGTTTGACATGGTGGCCAGCTCTAAGAAGAGTCTTGGTGGTTGCAAACTTTTTCAATTTAAGAATGATGGAAGCCACTGTGTTCTTGGGGACCTTCAATGCTGCAGAAATGTTTTGGTACCCTTCCCCAGATCCGTGCCTCGACAAAATCATGTCTCGGAGCTCTACAGACAATTCCTTGACCTCATGGTTTGATTTTTTTGCTCTGACATAAACTGTCAACTGTGGGACCTTATATAGACAGGTGTGTGCCTTTCCAAATCATGTTCAATCAATTGGATTTACCACAGGTGGACTCCAATCAAGTTGGACAAGCATCTCAAGGAGGATCAATGGGGAAAAGATCTGAATACTTATGTAAATAAGGTATTTCTAAAACTCTCTTTACACTTTGTCATTATGGGGTATTGTGTGTAGATTGATGAGATTGACTTTAAAAATATATATTTTAGAATAAGTCTGTAACGTCACTAAAAATGGAAAAAGGGAAGTGTTTGAATACTTTCCGAATGCATTGTATTCTACATTTTGTTGTGTTACAGCCTGTATTCTAAATTGATTAAATCTTCTTTTTCTCTCATCTACACACAATACCCCGTCATGACAAAGTGAAAACATGTTTTTTGAAGTCTTAGCAAATGTATTGAAAATTAAATAGAGAAATATCTTATTTACATAAATATTCACACCCTGAGTCAAAACATGTAAGAATCACATTTGGCAGCGATTACAGTTTTCAGTCTTTCTGGGTAAGTCTTTAAGAGCTCTCAAATTGGTTGTTGATCACTGCTAGACAGCCATTTTCAAGTCTTGCCATAGATTTTCAAGCCGATTTAAGTCAAAACTGTAACTAGG
The DNA here is from genome assembly GCF_023373465.1 of Oncorhynchus keta. NCBI lineage: Eukaryota > Metazoa > Chordata > Actinopteri > Salmoniformes > Salmonidae > Oncorhynchus > Oncorhynchus keta. The sequence goes on along the minus strand of NC_068443.1, from coordinate 25,816,195 downwards.
CTTCTCAGGAACATTCAACATCATCTTGGTAAGCAACTCCAGTGTATATTTGGCCTTGTGTTTTAGGTTATTGTTCTGCTGAAAGGTGAATGTGTCTCCCGGAGGCTGTTGGAAAGCAGACTGAACCAGATTTTCCTCTAGGATTTTGCCTGTGTTTAGTTCTATTCAGTTTATGTTTATCCTAAAAACTTGACTGCAGTTCCTACTACGACACCGCCATAAGAACCGCTATGCGGATTTCGGCTAAAGTGGATCTGATGAATAGAGCCCAAAATCTCTCTGGATAAGAGTGTCTGCTATGAATAAAATGATGATTATGATTAAATAAGTACTGAACCAAACTCACTGGAAAGTGAGCGCAGTTTGGGTTGAGACAGTAACGGTGAAAAGGGTACACAGCCTCAGCACAGGATGAACCTTTTTCAGATAACGCTTGTGAGATTTCTAACTGCGTGCCAGGTTGCCAATCCAGACAGTAATCTGGCAGGAATTCTGTTATAAAGGGATCCTGTTAAAGGTTTTAAAAAATGCCTGTGGCGTAGACCCTAAATACTGGTCTGTACATGAAGAAGGGCTGTCCACTTTTAAACAGCAACTGACCTAGTTCAATTCTATAACCAGGACTGACCAGAGCCTACTGTACTATTTGGTTGTTGGCAGAACTGCTAATCTGCTCACCACCCAGATAACATAAAGGCTAGGACGTTATCTTCAAGCCGATTTAAGTCAAAACTGTAACTAGGCCTCTCAGGAACATTCAACATCATCTTGGTAAGCAACTCCAGTGTATATTTGGCCTTGTGTTTTAGGTTATTGTCCTGTTGAAAGGTGAATTTGTTTCCAAGTGTCTGTTGGAAAGCAGACTGAACCAGGTTTTCCTGTAGGATTTTGCCTGTGCTTAGCTTTATTCAGTTCCTTTATATCCTAAAAAAACTCCCTAGTCCTTGCTGATAACAAGCATACCCATAATATGATGCTGCCACCACCATGCTTGAAAATATGAAGAATGGTACTCAGGGATGTGTTTTATTTGCTCCAAACATACTGCTTTTTATTCAGGACTTAAAGTTAAATTCTTTGTCACATCTTTGGCAATTTTACTTTAGTGGCTAATTACAAACAGGATGCATGTTTTGGAATATTTTTTATTCTGGACAGGCTTCCTTCTTTTCACTCTGTCATTTAGGTTAGTATTGCTGAGTAACTACAATGTTGTTGATCAATTCATTAGTTTTATCCTATCACAGCCCTTAAACTCTGTATCTGTTTTTAAGTTACCATTGGCCTCATTGTGAAATTCCTGAGCGGTTTCCTTTGTCTCCGGCAACTGAGTTAGGAATGACGCCTGTATCTTTGTAGTGACTGGGTGCTACACCAGCCAATGTGTAATTAATAACTTCACCATGCTAAAAGTGGATCTGATGAATAGAGCCCTAAATCACTTTGAATAAGATCATCTGCTATAAAAAAAAAATTAAAAGTCTGAATAATAATTAAATAAACGCTGAACCAAACTCACTGGTAAAGTGAGCTAAAAGAGCACAGTTTGGGTTGAGACAGATATCTCCAACACAGGATGAACCTTTTTCAGATAACACTTGTGAGATTTCTACCTGTGTGCCAGGCTGCCAATCCAGACAGTAATCTGGCTGGCACTCTGTTATAAAGTGATCCTGTTAAGGTAAATATAGTTTGAGGTGTAGACCTTAAATACTGGGCCATACATGAAGGGCTGTACTCTTTTAAACAGCAACTGACCTAGGTCAGTGTTTCAACCTGGACTGACCAGAGCCTACTGTACTATTTGGTTGTTGGCAGAACAGCTAATCTGCTCAACTCCAAGATAACATAAAGACTAGGACGTTATCTTCAAGCCGATTTAAGTCAAAACTGTAACTAGGCCGTCGTCTTGGTAAGTAACTCCAGTGGATAGCTGGCCTTGTGTTTTAGGTTATTGTCCTGCTGAAAGGTGAATTTATCTCCCAGTGTCTGTTGGAAAGCAGACTGAACCAGGTTTTCCTCTAGGATTTTGCCTGTGCTTAGCTTTATTCCGTTTTTTTTATCCTACAAAACTCCCTTGTCCTTCCTGATAACAAACTCCTCTCTGGCAACTGAGTTAGGAGGCGCCTGTATCTTTGTTGTGACTGGATATATTGATACACAGCAAACTGTAATTAATAACTTCACCATGCCCTAAGCCGATCTGATCTTGTTGTTATTGATTTACGCTTCATAAGTGTTTTTAATCTTATTTTAACAGCCACTTATTTGAATGTTAATACATTAACTTTACTACATTATTTTGCATAAGGCCCTACTACACTATTTACTACATAGCAGATCAGGGTTGCCTGGTTTTTAATTGTGTACTGATTTGATATTGGGAATGAAATGTTACACTCATAAGTAGTTTAGCATTGACCTGACATACAACATATTGCTAAAGGCTTACCAGTTCAGGGGCCTAATTCTGAGGCCTACTTCAGTTGACAGCATCAACTAAGGAATCAACTACGGAAATCATGTATTGCTTAATTAAGATCAGGTCCAGGGTCTACCATACACAGTAAGCAATCAATCATTTCAAGATCTGTAGATTGCAGCTGAATTTGCATAGCCCCCGCCAGAACAATCTGTAAATCCAGCATTTGAACTTGCCATTACTTTTAAATCTAATTTTCTCATTATACTGAGATCTTGAGTTTGATTGTTAGAATTATCACTGTGTAATAGAGTGGATAGGCATGTGTGAGGCGCAATGAACAGAAGAGACTTTCAAGAGGGCTGTTTTTGCCACCCACATGATCACATACAGTACAAATCACTAAAACTTTGGCGCTCAGACAAGCGTGGGAACTGCACTGTCAAAAGGTGCATCGTAAAACTGACACATCCAAGCTACACCCAAGTCTTTAGCTGCTTCTAAAATAATGTCAAACAGCAACCAAAATAATGTGAATTAGTGGCAAGATGGGGGGGCGTATGTAAGAGGCCATGTTATTTTTGCTGAATCCAATTACCAGTCAGTTAAAACAGATCTAACAGCAGCCACATCCAATCGTAGATTAGGGTCATGGACAAACGTTGCACAACTCGTAAGGGTTGGAGGTAAGGAGGTAATGTCATGAAGTCACTTTTATGGGGGATACCCATGTTACTGTTGGAACCAGATTTAGTGTATGGGTACTGGATATGACACAAAACCAGTATAGCATGAGACAGGAATGCAATGAAAATGTAGTTGATGTGGTTGCACAAAATCAAAGATATGTGGTTGTACAAATTCTAAATGATCTGTGAGTTGAGCTTCAGCTATGCAGACCAAGAAAAGTCCATACAAACGAAGCATTGTTCAACTATGCATTTTGGGAGAGAGAGAAAGAGAGAGAGCAGAGAGAGAAAGAGAAAGAGAGGAAGATAGGGAGAGAGAGGCAGAGAGAGAGAGAGTGAGGACTGATTAAAGGGATTAAGTAGCGTCAGTTTAGACAATTCTTCTCTTCCACATCGGTATAAGGAAACAAAATGATTTACAGCAGGGGAATAGAAGATTAGGGTATCAGCACAGTAGGACGTAGACACTATCTAAAATAATTAAGTGCCTTTTGTTGAACAGCATTTAGTGGGACAACTTTGGCAACAAATGCATTGAAGAGATGAATTCTCAAGCTGTCACACCGTTGTTGGTTGTTGCCATTTGGAAAGTGAGAAATACAGAAGGCAAATGAAGAGCTAATGAGAACAAGAGGATCCTTTGAGGATGACAAGGTCTTTAATTGCCTTCTAATACTTCAGAGAACAAGCTTTATTGATGGATTAAAGGGGACATTCGGAGACTTCCTCCTCATGTGGCTTTTGAACCAGAACAAATGTTCGATCATGTTCCAGTTAGGGGTCATACTGACTTCTGCTTCCTCAACAAGACCTAGCTAAGTATTTACACTTTGAATGAGAGAGAATTGTTCAGATGAGATTGGGATTTTGGTGCCTTGTTCTTGTTGTTGTGGTGGATTTTAACCCGCGAGTTAAATGGTGCTGATCATAGAGGACTCAGGTGGAGGTGGAGGGACGTTGTTAAAAGTTCAGCAGAATGGGATCTCTGGAGGTCAGGCGGGGGCTGTCAGGGGTCCCATAAATGAGGAGTTGGAGACGGTCGCAGACGACATAAATGAGGATCCTAATGTGGGAGACAATGAGGACAACAACTATTACGATGACGACGACGACGATGATGTCTATCAGGAATTTGAAGAGTTTGACTTTGACACATTGCCAGATCGGCCAGAGGATAGCAGGAGTATCGCCTCTGATGACTCCTTCTATCCACCTGATGAGTCTCTCAAATACAGGACTCCCAGCCCAGTCACCCCTGAACCGCTGTCTTTCTTCATGGCCTGCTCCAATAACAATTCCATCATAGTGAAGATTATGATAAGGCAAGGGGTGACAGAGGAGGACGTGAGAGAAACAGATAAGAACAACAGAGTATGTTTGCATTGTCATTAAAGAGATGAACTAGTCAATGTTCTCTGTGATTTAGAGTATGTCCATATTATCAAGTAAAGGCTAACTGTACAAACTTATAACATGGTCTCTGTTTCAATGTCCACACGAACATCCTACTTAGAATGAAGTAATGTATAATGCTTTTCTACATGGTATGCTAGTGTGGACATTGGAATATAGACCTTTGTAAACGCCGGTTTCCGCAAGATGAGGAATAAGCTTTATGTTAATTTGATATGAAAGACAGCACACATTGGAGGCTTTTTGCTCCCGTTTCTGCATTTGTACTAGACACCCAAACTGTGTCATTTCTGTGGACGGTGACAATATCAGAGGAATACTCAGAGCGGTTGGTTAAGCCCTGGAACAGATGGGGGGGCGTTGAAGCAGCTCGTAATCACGGCTGAGCTTTTAAAAGGTTCACCCAAGATATCAGGGTGCAGCAGGACAATACTGAGAGCGGGTTGGTGCTTCAAATCCCTTATTCTCCACACCATTCATGACCATCATGGGTACCCAACAGGTGGACATTGGGGTTAGGCATAATGCAATTTTGGTTGTGTTTCTCACTGCTGTATCCTCATCGGTGGTAAAGCAATAATACTAGGGATATAACATAGCAGCCTACACATTCAGTGACTACTATTGATCATCATATTCAAAAGGTGTTGCATGTAGATTCCATAGAGAGAAGTTCCGTGATTTTCCTCAGCATCTGATCAAGCTGAGAAACAAGGCTTACCCACTGACCTTTTAAATCCCTTCAACGCGTTGTGAAGAGACAGACTAATACAGTATAAATACGTGGAGAACTCTGCTGTCATGCTACACCTACAGTAACGCTACGTGTCTGGATGGATAAATGCAAATGTCCTCAGTTGTTTCACGTTACATCCAACACTGGCACGACATGAGCCCTAATGTGTGTTTGTATAGATGTCAACAAACACACACACACAGCAGTGTTTTTCAATCAAACCCTCTGAATGCGGACTGTTTGAGCAGAGTAGATCCTTACTTTGGCAAATCTAAAACTGTACTTGTCTTTTTTCCAATTGACTCAGACAAATGATGTTCTCTCATGGGTTGTTTATACATGGGGTGTTGAATATGGAAACTTTCAGTTTTAATTCCTCTTTGGTCCCAAAGCTTTGGTATAGGCCTACCTCAGACCTTTACCTTATAGTTGAATATGGAAGCCATAAGCAGTGGGAATACTGGAAGCTCTGCTGATCCTTCAGGTTTTCATGATTAGTGGGCAAAATTATTTGTTTACGGTACACATTTTCTAAGGTATTTTCTTCAGATGGCTTAATCGTGACTTGTTTCACAGTAGCCTTGGTGACTGGGCATTTCCCCAAATCCATAAACTGGGTCATTAAGCCACCCTTGTATACTGTTAACTATACGTCATTATGCTATCTTACCATAGGGCTGGTGGACTGTGATTAGTACTGTAGGCAGCAGCAGGCAGATGGTTCAGAAAGCTCCAGAAAGACAATTAGCTGAGACTTAACTTGGAATTCCCTTGGGGATCATTAGGTCTGTCGGTTGGGGATCATTAGGCCTGTCGGTTGGGGATCATTAGGCCTGTCGGTTGGGGGATCGTTAGGCCTGTCAATTGGAGATCGTTAGGCCTGTCGGTTGGGGATCATTAGGCCTGTCGGTTGGGGATCATTAGGCCTGTCGGTTGGGGATCGTTAGGCCTGTCGGTTGGGGATCATTAGGCCTGTCGGTTGGGGGATCGTTAGGCCTGTCAATTGGAGATCGTTAGGCCTGTCGGTTGGGGATCATTAGGCCTGTCGGTTGGGGATCATTAGGCCTGTCGGTTGGGGATCATTAGGCCTGCCGGTTGGGGGATCATTAGGCCTGTCAATTGGGGATCGTTAGGCCTGTCGGTTGGGGATCATTAGGCCTGTCGGTTGGGGATCATTAGGCCTGTCGGTTGGGGATCATTAGGCCTGTCGGTTGGGGATCATTAGGCCTGTCGGTTGGGGGATCATTAGGCCTGTCGGTTGGGGATCATTAGGCCTGTCAGTTGGGGGATCATTAGGCCTTGATATAGTTTCTATTCTACCGTGTCAACACAATTCTAACACCACACACCTAGAACTAGAATAGCTGTTAATGTGCCTCAAAGACCAGAGATATTGAGCACTGAGACCACGGCCTTAAGACCATAACGCTCCAGGGAGTGTAACAGTGGCAGAGTCTTGGGTTGGTGAGTTTGCCTTGTGTCCTTAGTTAGCTACATCGTCATTTGTAAGCACCGTGAGATCTAATGTAGACAAGTGACGTACCGGTAGTTGTGTGATGTACTATACCTTATGTGCAAGGTCAAATGTTAGAGTTGAACAGTACAACACTGTGCGTCAACAGATTTACCTTAAGGGCAAATCTTTTTTGTTGTCATCCAAAAAGAGAGATATGTCATTGACCTTTGCATGTGGTTTGTGTTTTTCAGAATGGGCTGATAGTAGCCTGTTACATGGGCTGGGTGGATGTGGTCATAGCGCTCTCTCAGTGTCCCCACATCGACGTCAACTGGCAAGACAACGAGGGGAATACAGCCCTCATGACAGCTGCGCAAGCTGGTAAGAATCCACAGATGTTTTAAAGTTGAAGGTTTGTTGGTTCCTAGTACAGTATATTTTGGGAATGTGTCAACACAAATATGATTATTCTCAATGAAAACAGACAGATTAAGAAAACAGATGTATTGATCTGGAAACAATGAGTATAATTCCACGTAGTTCATTGTGAATAAGGTGAATAACACATTTGGTTTATTTTTCAATGCCAGGTCACATTATGATATCCAGCTACTTGATCAACTACTTCTCTAACCTGGACCTAGAGCGTAGAAACTGCCATGGATTCACAGCTATGATGAAGGCAGCCATGCAAGGGAGGGCAGATGTTGTTCGTTTGCTCATGTTGTCAGGTAGAGCTAAAATATTTAGTATTTCTATGTCATTTTTTACAACGTTTTCATTGTCTCTATTTTGTTGCTGGACTGCCTTTATCTGTGTATTTCTTATAAAAGGAGCGGACGTGGAGGCGAGGGACTACGGGCGCAAGATGACCTCCAGGGAGTGGGCTTTGTTCACATGCCGCTACGAGACGGCCTACCTGATGATGCGTCTGATGGCCCAGCCGTGCGCCGAGCAGTTCTGTGAATCCTACAAGCTGGAGTGGCCCATGCTGCAGGAGCTGGTGGCCCAACGCCAGGAACCCAAGAACTGCTGGCAGAAGGTGGCAGACAAAGCCTGCTGTAGGTTCTCCCTCCGCATGAAGACGGACCCTGTGGACGACGGTGTGATGGACCACATGGTGCGCATCACCACCGCCCTGTCCAGCCCATTGATCGCCACCGCCTGCCACACCGTGGCCCTGAGAAGCCCGCCCTGCATTGGGAAGCGGCGCTATGCTGTACCGGAGATCCTCAGGAAGCAGCGAGTGGACGAGCTGAAGCGCCTGGGGCCCGACCGGATCAACAACTACAAGAAGCTGTTCAATAACTCCCGGGTGCAGTTGGTTCCTAAGAAGACAGACCGGAGGGCCAGCCTGCAGACCCAAATGTTGCAGGAGGTTGCGGTGGCCGGTACGTCTGCCCTGAGGCGTGCCAGCTTGCTGCCCCTGAACATGATGAGGAGGAGCAGCGTCAGGCCGGGCATTGTAATCCCCAAGGTGAGGCTGTGCAAGGCCCCCTCGGGGCCTGCCTCCGAGAAGAGAAGGAAGAGCAAGGACCCTGCGCTCCTCCAGCTCCCCAAGTGGAGGTACAAACAGGCCAAGGAGGAGAGGAGGAGGCAAGAGGAGGAGGAGAAGCAGAGACGTTTTCCCACAGTGAGGAGGCGGTGAAAGAATTGAGCTATGAGGAGAGGGCAAAAAAATGTCAGGAGCCTTGGGAGGTGAGCCAACCTTTTATTACAATTGGTACTGAGCTGAAGAGTTGAAGTGATCACCTGCATTCGAGATTTTTCTACTAGATTATACTGTAGCCATGGAGCACCATGTCTTCCTGTCCTACATTTGGGTGTTCTGTGTTGGGATGGGAACAATTGGCTTGAACTGTGCAATCACTGTGAGGAATTAATACTTGAACTTTGATCCAGATTTATTTTTGTATGCATTCTTCAGATGATGACTATGTTTGATATTTCCACTGTGAAAGGATAACTCACGCTAACACAATATTACCTCTGCACATTGTTTATTGTGTCAACGTTTCAGTCAGACATCCCCAAAAAATACTGACACCTACTGCATATTTAGGTTTATCTGAATGTTAACGATATTCTCAAGGCAGACAGTACACTAATCAGTTGGATGTTTCCTCGGCTGTTAATAAAGGATACATGCACGTGCACTCCCCTATGTGTACGCCAGCGTTTTGGAACAGAATGTTAGCTTTTATTTGAGGGTATTTTCATACATATCTGTTTTACCATTTAGAAATGATTGCACTTTATGTATCTAGCCCTGGCTGTCATAAATATTTGTACAAATTAGTGATGTGATCATGATTAGATATAAGGAGGGGGTATGGCAATTTCTACTGTAACACTGAAGGAGCAAAACCACCTTCTGCAGGGTAATGTGATTTCACAATACAGATATATCAGGACAGGTGGGGAATTATCCATTAAAAGAACACAGCGAGGGCTGTTAAAGCTATCCCAACAAAACACTGAGCGATGTGGAATGAGATGTTCCGGTACCAAATGAGGCTCAGTTTCCCAGTGGGTACTCATTCAGGTAGATTCAGCTGGAAGAATGCAAATTGACCATTTGACTGGACAATTAAAACGGTGACTCAATATTAATTCAATGCAATGAATAGGTGATGTAGGTCTCTAACAGTCGGCTACAACTATTTGACTTCCTATCAGTCAGAAGGCTATATTACGTAAAACAATGCTCCTTGTCTATGTCACAAAGGCAATCCACCACAGGATTCGCTGCCCCTTCACACGAATATCAGTGAATATTGAAAATGGTCCAGGTGATTATATAACTGCTCTAAATTCTCTGCAGCATCACATATTTGCATAATCACAACATGACATAATGTTAGCATTTTCACATTGAAGAAGAGATACATTTCCTTTACTGTTCCAAACGAATATCAAATTCATGGGCCATGCGGTCAGTATCTTGAGCACATTTCTGCTTAGTTGCATCGGTATCTGTATCTGCTGTGTGCATGCAGTAGTACTAGGATCGTCACTAGTTACCACAGCCAAAAAGTAATAAACCCCGCCTATTTCTAAAATGTATCTTCTTAAAATGTGATTATAAACCTAACCTCAATCACACTGCTAACTTTATGCCCAACCCTCACCTTAAATTAAGATTAAAAAGGTAATTTTAGTTTTCATTAACGCTTAGATAAAGCAAATGCTGACTTTGTGGCTGTGGTAAAGAGTGTAAAACAATACTAGACCAAAGACATGTATAACTAAACCAAGATAGACCACAGCCCAACGTTTCAAATGAGAACAAATGAGTCATAGTGGGCTGAACAAGCAAGGCCAAGCACGAGCTAGCGAGATCCCATTGGATCCCCGTTTCCGTTAGGGAACAGCTAGTCTGTAAAGTGCTCGTGTGCAATAACTCAAATCGCCTTTGCGCTCCAAAACAACGATAAAAAAAACGTTTTACTTTGGCAAGGGGTAAAGTCTACACAACTTTGTCCACTCTGTTCGTAAGAGTTCTAGTTTTGGGAACAGAAAACTGTGTTGATATCAAATGTTTAATTATGAGAAAATTAGCAGAATGTCGGCCAAAATCCATCTCGTTCAATCTTATCCCACTGTCGGCCACTGGGCTTCCTTTCACTACCATGTTTGGTAGTGAGTGGAAAAGCCAAGCGGATGCATCACATTCATACATCCTGGGAAATATCTGTTCTATCTGTAACTAGGCCTTGCAGAGTAAAATGGCAGACCCGACCTGCATGAGGAGAGTTGTCCCCAAGATACCCACTAGAGGGCACTGCAGACTGGTCCAAACAGTTGACATACAGTCAGGCTACACACAGGCCTCATAATGATGGATTCTCCCAGGATTAGCGAAGCAATTAAAAATTAAAGGGATACAATGGAATATTCAATCGCTTACATTCTAAAGTATAGATCGCTTCTTTTCAGATACACTAATGCTGTATCTGGCACACTGGTGAAAAATGTTAGCATTTTCACAGAAACAGCATAGGCCTTCTTGTGCCTTCATTCATCCATTCATAATCTATGTTCTTAGCTTTTAGAGTGCAGTTTTGGGAGCTGTGATGATCCTAAGGCAGATGACAGAGAGAGGCCAGGCCACACATTTCTGATGGGCGCCACAGTGGCACGACAATGGATGGATGGTAACCTCGGATTTAGCATTACCCAACTAGGCCAGCAGCATGGCAATTAACACCTATCCCAGTGGTAATTTCACAAGGCTGCAGCTCACACAGAGCTGTCAGCATTACCTCCACTCAATGTCAAAGAGAAAACATTTAGAGAGAAACTGTAAAGACACTCCTCAATCAGTCTGCTGCCCTCAATCCCCTGGCTGAGCTGGTTGTGGAGGATTTCTATCAGATTCTGATTGGCTTGAAACTCTTCACTAAGCCTTGAGAATAGGAACATGTGGATTGGAATAAGAAAACACATTTTTTTATACAATTATTATTATTATTATTATTTTTAAATACTCTCAAAGTTACTGTAACATGCTGTCGGCACATCTAATAAATATTGGTGTAATTTTGAATTAGCGGAATGGAAGCTACAAAACAAAGATAGGAGTTTTGTATGGTGGTTTTGACTTCTTAACAGTCACATTCCATTAGCAAAATGAGTTCACTGCACTGAAATCATTTGGGAAGTGTCTGGTTGGAATGTTAATTAAAATCTCACACTTTTTTGTTACACCGGTCTGTCTCCCTTGGTAACAGGGGAAGTTTAGGAAACACTATGTTCTGAATCTGGAACGTCACCTCATCAAACCACCATTCAGACACACAGGGCATTGTCTCATCCACAACCGTGTCTCATCCACAACCGTGTCTCATCCACAATGTGATTGCAGATCAAACTTTCTATTTGAGTTGAGTTTGGTTACTTCAAAGAATCAAAATATTTTCTCTATTACTTAACTAAATGCACATATTGATGTAGAGGAGTAAACATCATTCTTCTGGCTGAACCAAAGGTTTTCGAACACAGTGAGCACAAACAAACCACACAAAGAGTTTTTGGTAACGAACAAACAACCCCCAAAACAGTGACTCTTAGATGGTCAGTTTATATTTTTGTAGCAGTCTCAATCTGTTGAGGCAATAAAAAGTTTCACTTCTATAAAACACACTGTCTAGCAACAAAAAGGTTACTGACACAGTTCAATACAGTTTGTCAGGTATGCCTACTTTTCACAAGGACTGTGTCTGTTTTCAGATGCTAACTAATGAGAAGGGGGATCGTTTTAGGATATGATGAACAATTTGGGTGTTTGCATCATTTATTCATTGTACAGGCATCTGAAGATAAGCCAGAAACTTCTAAAACGATATGTAGGGGAGACCAGAGCTCGTTGTCAACTTTTAACATACATTTTTTCTCTCCTGCATTCAGTTTTAGTGTGTAGTCTACCACTATTTGAATTCACATCGACTTAAATAAGATTTGTTCATGCATTAGTGGGCAATGTCATATATTTTTCTCTATGTTGCCACATAACGTTATTGTAACATTTGATCAAAAGGAGGACTCACTATGAAACCGTGTGTCATGCTGGGGGGAAGGGCGCTACAGGGTTTGTAGAAAACGACCACTTTTGTTCTTTCACAGATAAACACACACACAGACTGGATCATCAGCTCCATTGTTGATAATTGTTCACCACATTGACAAGTTTAAGGAAATCATCATTTTCTTAGTCGGTGATGAAAGACATTCACCTGTGACAATTTCAATATTCAAAGCTGGGGACATGAAGTGGCAAAATAAGTTCTATAAACACCAAAATACAATGTTCTGCAGGTGTAACTTTTAGCACCTTGTCTTGTAGTTACGAGGTCTGTGACAACTTCCGTAAATTGTGGATATTCAGCCCCTGGTCTCCCCTATTTCTCATAGCAACAACATGATTACAAAGTTAACATTTTAGTGTGCAGACCAGAAAATGAAGGTGAACAAAACCCTACATGTATTATGAAGTCTTTTCCATAATGTTGCTGCTTTAAGTGACATCCACGTCCCCACATAAAAAGTATATATTTATATATAATATATATTCATACTCTATTAACAGTTTAGTCTACCATTAACTTAATTCCCACCCATTTCTGAAGAAGAAAAAAACAGACTTTCTTAAAACATTGATTATCTTTCAACACAGATTCAACTAATTTGTACATATTTGGAGGGAATTAAGCTCTCAAAGATATTATTTCCGCCCCCTGGTAATGTTCCAGTCTTGTTACAGTGTATATATAGCTTTATTCCATTGAAACACATAAAAAAAAGCATTTACAAACTGGCATCATTAGAACCAACAACTTGCTGTTGAATGTAAACTTCAACAGAACTTCAACGTTTACCCCTCAGCTTGGATATAACCATGTTTGGCACATTTTAAAAAACTGACAATGAGCACAATTCACTAGGAGGCTTGTGGAGGAAAAAAAACGTTTTCATGTAACAGAGCGTTTTAGGAAATAAAACGTATTTTGAGTATATCTACCGTCCATCCGTAAACTGTTTTAGGCAGTGGAAGAGCACCAAGGAAGTGGAATGATGCTGTTGAGCCGCTTAACTCATTTAGGTCCACCAATTCACATAATCAGATTAGCAATAACTTTGAAATCCGTCCTTCATTTCGCTGCGAAAACATGTTTCATTGCTTGTAGTGGTTTGTTTTGTGTGCAGACATTGTACTCTCTATTATCCCCCAGAATGTAACAGACTAACATTATGCTGAGACAATAAGGAAAGGGACACAGGCAATTGTGTAATATACACAATGCACATGTATCTCTGTAATGTACATCAAATATTTTACATCAGAATTAAGGATTAAAAAAGTAGAAATAAAAAAAGAATTATAACAAATCAAAAGATACAAAGTCTAGAAGCAATTATTTTGCCCAGAGATTATACTCCTTACACACAACACAGGTTGAAGCCGTACGTTAAAACCTAATAAGAGTTTGTGACTGACAACTATTCTCTAGCTTGTGTAAATGACACTTCATTTTCTTGTGCTTCACATACTAATCTCTTTACTATACCACATATTTACAGTTGTCTTCCTTCTAGAATACTGCTGATCATCTCCAAGATATTCCGCTCCTTACACTCCAACGCTCCAAGCTTTTGGTGGTGACCACATCATCTAATACCTTCCTTTCGCCTTTTGTGAGTTGTTTCTTAACAAGAGCAGGATACTGCTCTTTCTTTCTTCCTGTCTCTCTTTCCCTCCTTCCTTCTCTCTCCCTAATTCTATTCCTTCTGCTCTGTGACTCTCTCACTCTCTCTCTCTTTCTTCAAAGACACATGGGCATGGGACCTCTCTCTCTAGGACAAACTAAACTCGCTGAAGAAATGTCTTGTAGTATGCATGCACATGCATGGCCTGTCTGTCTTAGTCTCTCTCTCGGCTCATCTCCCCCATTACAGCACACTGCTGACGACCAGTCCTTCCTCTATAGTCCACTAGACCCAGGAGTCCGGGGAGGCTGGGTAGTGACTGGTCTCATAGTTGAGTTCACTGTAGGGGCGGGATGCTGAGTAGAAGTCCACATAGTTGCCCGTGGACTTGAGGCCCAGGTGCATGTTTAGGTCTGTGGCCTGAGGAGGGCGCTGGTGCACCTGGTCCTCGTAGAACGCCTCCTCAAACTGTACGCCAGGAGGGTTCTGAAACGGAGGGTAGGGCTCCTGGCCTGGGTTGGGCCCCTGAGCAGAGACCTATGGAACACACAGAGGTTAGATCACTACTCTGCTACTGGAGAGAGAGTACCTAACAGTGAGTGTTGCTCTTGTAATGATATCAAGTAATTTCTTCATTCCTTACCTGGTTGTGTTTGATGTCATCACTGGGAGAGACGTAGGCTCCTCGGAACAATGTTGAGGTTCCACTTGAGATTTCAACTATAGGTGGGAGAGAAACAGAGAGAAGGTATGTGGTCATTGTAATCAAGTTGATTATTATAAAATGACCAAAAGGCTTCACACAGGTTTTAGAGTACACCTTATCTGATGAAAACACACTGACTCCAGAAACGAAGAGGAAACTGACGGAGGCCTTGAAATTCCTTCCTACCTGCCATGGTGTCTTTCCTCGAAGTGTGCTCACCCTTGTTGCCATGGTAACTGGCATTGGTGCCCGTTGACTCGTAGTCTGTCTTCCTCTCCTTAAGGCTGATCATCTCTCGGGGAGAGGCAGGGGCACTTGCTGCAAACACACAGATGACACATCACGTACACCATTACCAGGAAAAGACGTTTGACATCCACTTGACTCCCTTCGTCATTATTAATCCTCCCACTCTCCTACATTGACACATTCTGTTGATACCAGGCAAGGAAGCTGAGAATAAAGCAGCTGATGACAACATCAGATAACGTTACTGTGCCATAAAACGGCATGAAGAAAACACGCATGTAATGAAAACAAATACATAACTAACTAGACAGGGATCTAACATCCAGAAATAGCTCTTCTATGAAATCTTTACTTAGAGAGTTTATTGCTTTCTAATAGGATCCATTAAGTTCAGCATTTCCACTTTAAATTTCATTAAACTCCAATTAGAGCACCATGTAACCTTAATGTCCCGAACGGAATCGACAAACACCCTCTCGTCCAAGAAGATCCTCCTATAATCACCATTAGACGCAGCCAATGGCTGGCTACAGTACCAGGTTCTAGGTTTTAATAACAGTAGTACCAATACCTCTTACATTTACATTTGAGTCATTAAGCAGATGCTCTTATCCAGAGTGACTTAGAGTCAGTGCATTCTGATGACTATTCAGGTTTGTAGGCGTATTCTGCATTGGCCCTAACTGCCCCCGGAGCTAAATGTGCCTCCCAAGGTCTCTTCCATGAGGCTGCTGTGGTGACGAACAGAGACTCAGCTGTGGCATTCAAACCAGCCGTGATGAAATCTGCTGGTGTATGTCATCCGAGTCATCCCTCCCTCCATCCTCCTCCTTTCCTCTCCTCTTCTTTCATCTTAAAGGGTAAGTGAGTAACTGGCAGTTGCTTATTAGTGTCTGTGCACCTCCGTGTCTAAGCAGACACCACCTCATTCTTCATTCATCCTATCTTTTATCTGAAATATTACTAAGCTTCCCAATTATTTTTGTCTGAAATTCATGGACAATTTTTTTTTTTTGGGGGGGGATGTCTCGCAATTAAAGCTCTAAAGCCTTGTGAGTTTGCAAAAAATGTCCAATATTGTAATACTATGGGGTAAAGATAGAATACACTAACCTGAGCGATTATTGGGAGATGTCCGTACAGGAGAGATGGATGGGGTGCGGGAGGAAGAGTATGGTCTTTGTCTATCTCTTTCTATTGTAGAGGATGAGCCAACAAAATGATACTGAAAATATCCATCCTGGGGAAAAAGGAGATTCATAAGGGAACTAACAATAATGGACTGATCTATACTGCTTACTATGCTGTAGGATCATACTCTATGACCATACTGTAAGATTTAAGATAATCTGGTCAAATACAAATGGGGTTGGAACTATACACACATTTAAATGAGGCCAAATCGAACAGGAGAACAATACAATAATGACTGGCTAACCATTAAAGTAAAGCATGCAACACCAGTCTTGCAGTTGATTTTTTGTCTCCCCCCCTCTCAAAGCCCTTAAACCTTCAAATTCTTAATCTCTCTTTCATTAAAGCATGTTTATCTACTCTCCTCAGGTCAACATTGAGAGATTCTTTAGTTCATTAAACTGCAGCCCAGAGGGATTCCAGCTTTACTTTCACTATCGATTCATACACTTAATGCGCTCGCTGAACTGTGTCACACATGACGCATGAACTGCTGTACAGCATACATTTCTGCCCTTTACCTCCTCTCCTTTACCCCCTCTCTGGAGGACACTCCAGAGACTAATGCGTTACACTTCCAGCAGCGCCTTCGGTAGAGTTCTTGTGGTGGCAGCAAGTACTTTTGTATTACACACCTTTTTGTAGAGGCTGCGAAGGTCTCTGTACTGCCACATACTGTTGAGGACTTGAGAGGCTGCCTTCACCACTTTGGGTGTGTGTCTGGGAAGAGAAAAACGACACTTTATTTTCCTTGGATGAACAGAACAAAATGTTCTAATCAAAAGGTATTGAACGCTCGCTGCTGGATGAAAGGTCACTAAGCACAAAACATTAAAAAACACAAATTCAATAACAACTAAAATCTAAGCCAACATTAAATGGAAACAAGGTCATTCTGCACTTCAGCACCATAGTCATTCTTGCAATAAAAAAAACAAGAAAAATTGGAATGGATAAACGCAATTAGCAGAGACAAAATCCAATGAGTTTTGCATCAGAGGCCCCTCTCTCTCACACAGCACCCATCCTCTCCTCTATCTCAGCACAGCAACTCCACAAGCCACAAATGTCAGCGCAACAGGTGATTCAATTCACACCAGAGATATGGAATAATCATCAAGTTATTACATCATAGCACTGCAGATACTGTATAGCAACACTTCTCTTCTCTCAAGACTCAAAGAGTGTTTTGTAATTTCTTCTCAATGGGGCAATGCATTCTTACAGTTGTCCAGAGTCCCTAATCCTTGGCAACGTTGAGTAAGTGCATCACAGGACTATGAGGAGAGATAGCCAATTACAATACCCAATTACCTTGCTAATTGCAAACTAAAAGGTCCTAAGGGAGAACTGTTTTCATAAAATCCCAAAACAGAAAACCCACAATTAGCTACATTTAAAAGGCATGTCTTTACACTGGTGAGTTATAGGGAAAACATCAGAAAAACATCTACTAAAATACATTCAGAGGGAAACTATGCCCGATCAGCAGTTACATTAATTTACATTAGGGTTGAAGGTTAGGGTGAACAAAGTCTGTCTTGACAGTGGGATAACATGTTATATAAAGTAGCTGGCCAGCACGCATGCAGCATTTGGTTCCAGGTTAGAAGATGAGAGTGAACAAAGTATGACTTCTGGACACCTACTTGTCTCCTTTGCTCCTGGCGATACCGATGAGTTTCTCGATGCCTCCAGCGTCACGCAGAGCCTTGGTGTTCTCCATGTTCTTAGTGATGACCTCGTGCAGGGCACAGCATATAGCCGTGATGGTGTCGTCTGACATGGTCTTCCCAATAGCACCGGCAGCAGTCCCACCACTGCTGTTGTTGTTGTTGCCCCCGGGCAAACGGTGGACCAAGTCTCTCATTGCGTACTTGCCTGTTGTGGAGAGAAAGAGACCTCATGGTTAAGTTCTACTGTACATGAACATTTAAATCTATGTGCTACCATTTAGGAAAGAGATTATGAAAACCATGGGTGCAGAAAAACAATATTCTTTGATTTGATTTGAAATAAATATGGCAAACATGCTCTCCAAAAAGCAATGTTCTGTTTGTGACCAAAATACTTTGCAAGTCACAACAGCAATATAGGGGAAAGGGTAACAAATGGTCAAGATATCAGAAACGGATAAAGACACGCAGTATTTACTAAACTTCACATGATATGACTGCTGTAATCAAACAGTAGTGGCTTACTGGCTGGTCTATGACCCCTTGTCTAACCTTGTCACCACTCTATGGACACTCGGCAGGAGAGCCTTCAAGATCAGAGATGTGCACAAGCCCCTTGTCCTATAGAGGCTACGTCCCCAATGAGCACTGAATGACTGAGCTAAAGTGGCCCTCTTGACTTGACAGGAGAACCATAAATACTGCACTTGACACTGAGGCATCTCACTTGAATCATTTTAAAAAGACAGTGCTCTAAAAACATTGGATATACTGTCGATGTCATAAGGTCAATGCACCAATTTGTAAGTCGCTCTGGATAAGAGCGTCTGCTAAATGACTTAAATGTAAATGTAAATGTCGATAATAATGATGTTTCAGCATTTACAGTAGTACAGTACACCTATGGGGTTTTAGTCACAGACAAGAGATCATAAAAGACTAGAAAAGACTAGATAGGAATAGAGAGAAGGATAGAATAAGAGAGAGAGAGAGAGAGAGTGGAAGGAACGATGGGTATCAGCATATGCGAAAGGCAGGAGAGAGAGAGAGAGAAGAAATTCAGAGGACGGTGCTTTTAATAATTCACAATACGGCCTCAATCTCCCTGCCTGACATTCACAGCTATATGATGAGGCTTTAATACATTGTCTGGTCAATGGGTCTTTTTTAAGACCCCGCTCAGCACTCCTACAAGACTGTAGGCCTGAGGACACTACATTTGCAGCTGTTTTAAAGAACAGGCCTGGGAATGGGAACGACAGGGACGGTCTAGTCCTGCCAGGGCACAGTCACTATGCTGCGATTCATAGTAAAAGCATTAGCAACTACAACAGATGTGTGTAATGTAGATAAACAAAGAAACAGACAATCCTTTGGAGCACATTCCATGATATTCAAATATAATATGCCCATTTTAGCAGCTATGACGTCAGAAAAAAATGCAATATGATAATTATTTTAAAGAAGCATCCCTCAATAAAATACTCTTCTAAACTAAAGCTATTAAAACTACAGTAAAAATCCCACCAAGTATACCCCGTCATTGCTTTACAAAGTTCTTAGATGTGTCATATATAGCCAGACATAACATTGGTTTAACATGACTTAAGCATGTAAACAGATACTTGTGGGTTACTCTATCCACAGAGTAGGACGGCTGAAGGCCTGCGGCTCTACGACATGATGCACACGTCTACTTAACACAGAGCACCAGCCTGAGACGGCAAGAGCAGTTGCTATGGAGATGGAAGTTCCAACAGAAAACCAAGTTTATCAGAGAGATCAATAGTCTTTTAGTGCTGTTATGAGGAGAATTTCAACCATGTGAACACAGTCCACAAAGAGAGCTCTGCACACTCATCTCAGCAGAGAAAGATGCTTGTATAGCTGGCTGCAGAGAAGTGCATGGATATTAGCATATGCACACACGCGCACTCACGAGCGCGCACACACACACACACACACATACGCGTGCACCAAACACACAGCAAACACACACAGAGAAAAAAAAACATTTGAATATTTTCGAAAATACTCAATAACTGACAGCCGAACTAACCGATGAGGTCTTTGTTTCTGACGTCTAAGGCCATGTTTCTTAAAGCTGTGGCCACGGCACACACCACCCTGTCGTTGTCAATCCTCAGCAGCTCCACCAGGATGGGCAGACCCTTCTCTTTCCTCACCGCCGCACGGATATACACAGACCACTGGAGGGGAGTGGAGACAGAGAGGTCTGATTCACACATGTTTATGTTCTATGCTATCAGTCAGAGTCGGATGACTATCTTATAGGATCTGGTATCTCTTTCTTAACTAACATTACAATAAGGGAACAGACCAATGACTTAGACCATATCTATCTGTAAGAGTTATGGCATCTTGACAACGGCAGTTGGACAGCTCTGAGGAGGCCACAGCTTACTGTAGTGCTCCAGCTTTCTTGACTAATGCAGTGAGTTAACAGTCACCAATTAGCTCTCTGGTTCAGGAAGTTAATTTACATGACAGTGTGAACAGTTAAATGACTGCCGTTGAGCAGCTCTAAGGAGGGAGACCATAGCTTACTGTACTGTGCTGTACCTTCCAGCTGCCTGCAGCCAGGTTCTGCAGGGCGCCAGCCGCCCCCTCCAGGGTGTCCGGGTTGGAGCACTCCGACAGGAGAGTGAGGTAGGGTTTGACAATGGTGGGGTGCCACAGCATCTGAATGCCTTTGGGCGGGTCAGCAGAGTCCGGGAAGGGCCCCACACCATCCCACTGGGTGACACAGGATGGTGGAATGTTACTACTGGCCAATACTACAGACATAATACGGGACATCAAACTGTTTGGCAAAACTACTTAGTGCCACTGAAAATTGCTTAGTTATCACAAAACAGTGAAAAGGTGGAAACATTGAATATGGTTGAGACTTGAGTGACAAGTGAATTGCTTTTTGAAATATGAACTTATAGGATAAATATAATTAAGAATGAAGTAGTTAGTTAAAATCTCTGGGGCATATCTCACATACAAAATCATCACCACCAAGCCAACCACATGAGCATCTAATGTATGCCAGAGTAGATGAGTTGTACAGTTAATAGCATAATCCAACTCAGATGATAATCACATCTTGGCTTTTGCCTGGTTATTGTCCCAGACATGGCAGAGAAAACCATGACAAATCTCTCCTCTTCACATTATATTTATGTTATTCAGCAGACACTCTTATCCAGAGTGACTTACAATTAGTGCATTCTTCTTAAGATAGGTGAGACAACATATCTACAAAAGTGCATTTTCCCTCAGCAAAGCCAGTGCTAGAAGGAAAGGCTAATGCCATTTATTTTAATGAAGGGTGTGTCAGGGGTGCCGTGAGATAGAGATACTGAAGATATATACTCTTCAAAGGTTTCAGACGTTTTCGGAAGATGGGCAGGGACTTTTGACTTTAGGGAAAAGCTTGTTCCACCATTGGTGTGCCAGGGCAAATAAGAGCTTTGACTAGGCTGAGTGGGAGCTGACTTCCTGTACTGGTAGAAGGGCCAAGAGACCAGAGGTGGCGGAACAGAGTGCTCGGGTTGGGATGTGGGGTTTGAACATAGCCGGAAGGTAAGGAGGGGCAGTTCCCCTTGCTGCTCCGTAGGCAAGCACCAGGGTCTTGAAGATGATACTACAAGCTTCGACTGGAAGCCAGTGGACTGTGCGGAGGAGCGGGATGATCTTAGGAAGGTTGAACAACAGGCGGGCTGTGGCATTCTCTTCAAGCCCCTCTTTCAGAACTAAACCCAGTAAATGAGTAATTACCCATAAGATAGACCCCCCTCCCTAGCCAGCTTCCAGCACCACTGCTCTAACACGCTGGCTAATTGCTAACAGCTGCAGTTGAGATGTAGAGAGGAGAGGATAGAAAGGAGATGAGCCCACCTGATCATGGGCCTTCTTTTTCTTCTTCTTCTTCCCCCAGCAACCTGAGCTCTCAGAATCCTTGCCGTTGGCATCGCCACAAAGCAATCCGTCAAGCTCATCCGTGCCTATCTGCTGTCCCTGAGATGTCTCTGCAGCTAGTCGATACGAGAGGTTCCTCAAAATGCACACACAGTTTTCAATGGTCTGCAAGGACAAAAGAGGGAGATGATGAGAGATGAAGTGAAGGAGTGGGTGAAAGGAGAGAGGGGGAGACGAACAGAGAGAGAGAGAGAGACAGAAAGAGAGAGAGGAAGATAAATAGAGAGCAGTATTTCAATTTGAGGAGTGCCATGAGATGCTTTGCTTGTCGGCCATGTAGCGAACAAAGTAAAGTTGTGACTTTATTTCCTCCAATGTGAGCGGACAGGATGTTTTAGGGATGCTATAAACTGGGGCAAATGCATGAGTTGCCTTCAAATAGACAGAGCATGCAATGCAATAGACCATGACTGCATTTGATACAACACACACAGGCCTTGTTACTAAACATTGCCTACTGTATGTTACACTGTTGACAGTCTATTATTTCATGACATCTTCCACAGCGAAATAGAGCAGATGCCAACCCTTCAATGGAACAATTAACAGAATTAAAGTATGGCTCTTTATCCAGTCTAGAAAGGCAATTCAATTGGAACATTAATTGACCAGTCTGTTAAATGCAATTGGTACAGTAAAGTCAGGTGCATCTCTTTCAGATGAATGACTAACTCCTTGTACTCGTTAGATTGCTGTGCTGGATCCAGGCCAGAGCAGTACTGTAGTGACAATCCCATTGTAGTAAGCAGTGAGGCATTCAACACCATAGTGGGGGACTCTGATCTTGTAAAGCATTTTTAGTGGGATTAGGGCTGCCAGATCGCCTTCAAACTGGTTGGCAGAAAGCAGTCCAGACATAACAAAGGCCCTCGGAAATCAAACAAAATAGGGCACTCATTTAGAGCACGTATGTTGAGGTACAATCGGAGGAGCTTTACGGTACCATAACCTACTGCACATAGTTATGAGTGTGGTAGAGAGGACAGATATGGAAGGCATTTCAACAGGGAAGAACAGTTTGTCATGGTTACTGCTTAACATCAGAAAAATGTAGATGGGCTGCGCATCGCTCGAGGTTATCATGTACTGTATGTGTAACCGGTGTGAAATGGCTAGCTAGTTAGCGTTGGTGCGCGCTAATAGTGTTTCAATCGGTGACATCACTCGCTCTGAGATCTTGAAGTAGTTGTTTCCCTTGCTCTGCAAGGGCCGAGGCTTTTGTGGAGCGATGGGTAGGGTGGCTGTGGTCTACGTGTGCAGAGGGTCCCTGATTCGGGGCGAGGAGAGGGACCGAAGCTATACTGTTACATATGTACCTAGTACTTAGTCCATTTTCTCTCAGATTCACAAGGTCTTCTACAAGCCATAAACAGGTGAACTTGAACCACATTGTCTGACATTGACAGTGTGTCAATTTCTCCATGCATGACCTGTGATTGAATCCTTCCAATAGTTGAACACTGACTAGTACTTATAGAGGATCAAATCTTAACATAATATACATAGGCTTTGTTTCAATTATACTAAATAATGGATTTCAAAGCAGGATAAAAACACTAGCTCCATAGACTTTGAGGCATTCATTCGCAGGAAATTGGACATCTGGTATGAGCTTTTGGGAAATGACCAGTGTAATCAGAGCTGTTGATGATCTGTGCTAGCGTCTAGCGTCTAGCCTGACTGCACTGTACTGTAGATCATCACCAATACCAGGAAGTCAGCGCCCCCTATCTCTCCATGCAGAGCACCAGCAAGGACAGGATAGGTGTTGAGCAGCTAAATCATGAATAAAGAAGGCCATTTACAGGGGATGATGAGGTGGAGAGAGCCAGGGAGGCAACCTTGACAACACACTGATCCAGATCCACAACATGGGACGTTCGTGTGTGTGTGTGCTGTAATGATGGGCAGCCCCTGTCTATGATTCCCTCAGCGTCATGTTAAAGGGTCTGCTTTATGAAAGGAGATGAGAGGAACACAAAGTCAAACCTTGCTATCGATCTCGCTGCTGCCCAAGGCGGTCTGGATCACGTAGAGCAGAGCGTCGGTAAGGCCCTCGCACTCCCTCATCCTCCTGCGAGCCTCCTCCCCCGCAGAGCTCACATTCCTGCAACAACAGCCAGTCAGACATTTCTCTTCAGCATTGTATCACTGTCATATTGTACAGTCATATTGTAGTTAACCATCATCATGATTTTTCAGTTGAATTTCAGGACTAAATATTGTACTTCTTCAGTGCTTGCCATCATAGTCGGTTGAATATAGGATAACTAAATAATGTTAAAGATGTATAGTTTGACACCATGACAAGCCTGGCCCATCAAGTACCCACTCTGGGTGCATCCCAAATGGCACCCTATTCCCTATACACTGAGTGAACAAAACATTAGGAAAACTTGCTCTTTCAATGACATAGACTGACCAGATGAATCCAGGTAAAAGCTATGATCCCGGCAGGTAGCCTGGTAGGCAGGGGCATTGGGCCAGTAACCAAAAGGTTGCTGGATTGAATCCTCGAGCTGACAAGGTAAAAATCTATCATTCTGCCCTGAGCAAGGCATTTAACCCACTGTTCCCCGGGTGCCATGTATGTCGATTAAGGCAGCCCCTGCACCTCTCTGATTCAGAGGGGTTGGGTTAAATGCCAAAGACTTGTTTCAGTTGAATGCATTCAGTTGTACAACTGACTAGGTATCCCCTAATCAATGTCACCTGTTAAATCCACTTTAATCAGTGTAGATGAAGGGGAGGAGATGGGTTAAAGAAGGATTTTTAAGCATTTTGTGTATGCGTGCCATTTCAGAGGGTGAATGGGCAAGACAAAATATTTAAGTGCCTTTGAAAGGGGTATGGTAGTAGGGGCCTTTGAAAGGGGTATGGTAGTAGGTGCCTTTGAAAGGGGTATGGTAGTAGGTGCCAGACGCACCGGTTTGAGTGTGTTAAAACCTGCAACACTACACTGGGTTTTTCACACTCAACAGTTTCCTGTGTGTATCAAGAATGGTCCACCACCCAAAGGACATCCATCCAACTTGACACAACTGTGGGAAACAATGGAGTCATCATGGGCCAGCATCCCTGTGGAACGCTTTCGACACCTTGTAGAGTCCATGCCCCGACGAATTGAGTCTGTTCTGAGGGCAAAAGGGAAATATTAGCAAGATTTCCTAATGTTTTGGACACTCAGAGTTTATTTTTATTTAACTCTTATTTTACCAGGTAAGTTGACTGAGAACACATTCTCATTTACAGCAACAACCTGGGTAATAGTTACAGGGGATGAACAAGCCATTTGTAAACTGGGGATGATTAGGTGACCGTGATGGTTTGAGGGCAAGATTGGGAATTTAGCCAGGACACCAGGGTTAACACACCTACTCTTACAATAAGTGCCATGAGATCTTTAGCGAACACAGAGAGTCAGGACACCTGTTTAACGTCCCACCTGAAAGACGGCAACCCTACACAGGGCAATGTCCCCAATCACTGCCCTGGGGCATTTGGATATTTGTTTTTAGACCAGAGGAAAGGGTGCCTCCTGTGGTCTCCCATCCAGGACCAACCCCGCTTAGCTTCAGAAGCAAACCAGCAGTGGGATGCAGGGTGGTATGCAGCTGACTGTAGGGTATAGTGCACTACATCCTGTCTCCTCTCCGCTGCCCTTTGAATGTCAGGTCATTAAAAGTCTGTAATGGTGCAGCCAGCCTGGTCTTATAACAGGCCTTTGTATGGACAACATGGCCTATCTGTGTCTCCTGTTAGAGGTTTGGCCTAATTGATAGGGAGATTATTCTGCCATACCAAGAAAAAGAGCAGTAACTGCACATTTGGTCAAAATTAGTTACTGACATTTTTGATACATTAAATACATTCTTATCATGTGGACAAATATCCTGCCTCCACTGTGTTGAGAAAATTGGGCTCATGTTTGCAGTAACTGAAAAGAGTTGCAGTGAAACCAGGGACAAAAGCAGTAACTGCCATCACTCACATCAGTTACTGCCTTTTACCTTGGTTTCACTGATCTTTGGGCTGCAGTGTCTACGGTTTACCTTGGCATTATTTATTGTCCTTTGCTGATACAAGTATCAAACTATATGACACTGACAGCCACATACAAATACATTTATGAACACAAGTTGTGTGTATAAAATTTTAAAAATCACAATGTATTCCAGTGGGTGTACCAAGCAAGAAGGCACTAACTGCCATCTAGGGTCATAGGTCATGTCAGAAGTCAGCGTTAATATGAATAAAAAACTGCCTCATGTTAAGACAACAGATAACCACACCTCTAGTGATCTGCCTACAACTCATTTCGCTGGACAATTTAAAAACTATAAAACCATTTTTCTCAGTTCCACACTATGAGCAGCTAGGGCTCTTTTGCTTGGTAGGTCAGTATGGATGGCCTGTTTGTGACTCCGTCAGCACCTCCAGAACTGTGTAATGGGCCTGATAAACAAAGCAGACCATGGATCAATCTACCGGATCAGTATCTGTTCTGGAGGTGCTCTTTCTAGGTCAGTGATGAGTGACTTGACTGTATAAGTGAGAGACGGGCTCTGGTTAGATAGAGACAGGGTGCATTATCAGGTAGTTCCTAAAACACAGCAGTCACTGCCCACTGACCACCCCGGGGTGATACAAACAAGGAAACATGGAGCATCTTCAATAGGCTTGTTGACTCTATTGTGCATTGACAATCTAACGTTAAGGGCTTGTTGACTTTATTGTGAATCTGATCGATAGTGATAATTAGTATATTCTCTTGCTGTCAAGGTGGGCTATGGTCCTTTTGACACTCTTCCTCCCGTTAGACACCAGCTGATCCCTGGCAGAGAGGCACCCTGTGAAGAATGTCAGTCAGCTAGCGTGCTGCGTTCGCTGTTAGCCATGGTGATTCTGTTCTGAAGACAGCCAGCGTGAGTGTCACAGGATGAGGGACAGGTGTGTGATGAGGCGGCAGGTGGCGATCTATCTTAGTCCTGCACATTACATATTCAATCAAAGCTCCTGTTCTGTTGTTCCTTAACGACTGATGAAACAGATGAATTAGCCTGCTGAGCTCAGGGATTTAATGTACAGTCATTCATACCTGACAGGCAGGCATTAAGACTCAGCACATTTCACTTACAGTGGGCTTCCTCCCACTCCACGCTGCTGCAGCGCTGATTGGATGTGCTGCAGAGAACTACCTGTCTGATGGCCAATGGGAACTGGGGGGCGTGCCCACAAAAGTCCACCTCCCTTTCATTAATCACTTCCTGCTTTGACAAGGTAATGTGTGGGCATAGTAATGGTTTCAACTATTAGCAGATAATACCACTAAAGAGAAGCGGTGACATATTGCACAGAGAGGGTAATGCACTGGAGGTAGAATGAATAAACCCAAAATTAACAGACAAGCAATGTATTAGCTAAGATCTCATTATTCTCCCTCTTCACAGATGCTTCTCTTGCTGGTACGTAGGAGACGAGGGCCCAGATATAAAAGAGGAGAAACACTTGACACATAGCCAATATTCTTCCGGTGCCAGCGCTATAATCAGAAAGTCTTTGACAATATTCCAGAATTATAGAATGCTTTAATGGAATCCTGCAGGGAGCAGAGCAGACAGTTTTAAGCCTCGCAGAGTGCTGACATGGCGTTTTCGCACAACATCCCTCATAGTGAAGGTAATTATGGGGAAGAAGCATGTTACATGGGCTCCCATAATCAGTCTGACACTTGTGGCATTCACTGTCTGTGATAAAACTTCCTTCATCAATAACCCTCATTCGTCAAGTCAATACTCACAATACGTACAAAGCTTCATGAGTATACTCTGTTTGAAAGAGCAATGTGTTACATCCTGCATCACCAACACAAAGGAACTGGGTGCAGGAAAGCCAGGCAGGGACAAAGCAGGGAGACATTCACCTGAAAGAAGCCGACCGCTCTGAGTGAAAGCTACACCAAGAAGAGGAATAGTCTCCAGAAGACACCTTTACAACCCAGTGCATGTAACCTCAGGTTGACATACACTGTCATGACTTGTGACTTTTAACCTCTAACCCTGCCACTGTGCTGTCACTTCTGCTTTGCTTGCTCTTTGGGGTCTTGGCTGGGTAAATGTAAAGAACTTTGTGACTACTGCTGATGTAAAAAGCTAGCAAACTTGATTAAATACATTTGATTGATTGACCCGAGGGTCCAGTAACAGTACTGACCTGAGGCAGCCGGTGGCGTTGCGGAGAACCTGGGAAGAGTGCAGGTGCAGTTTGCGGTCCTCCTGATGGGGCGAGGTGTCCCAGCCCGAGTGGGGGATGATGACAGCGTTGGTCAGCACGGCCAGGGCATCCTGGATAATGGGCATCTTCAGGGCATCACACGACGACAGGTTCCACAGCACACCTGAACAGAGAACATCAGATAGGACAGGACGTTGACGAACAGTGATTTAACGTGGGAGAATGGTCAGCTGTAGAGATCCCGGGAAGGGAATGGTGATATATTGTTGGATTTTTTGGGGGGAACAAAAGTTGAATATACTTCCTCTGAAATTAAAATAAGGATCATGTTGGACCAAAACTGTTCAAAACATTAAAAAGAAAATGGAAAACTGTAAGGCTCTATAACTGTTTAATAACTTGTCACAAAACAGCATATTTCAACCCTATTTTTGAATTAGTGAGAGGTTGACGTGATTGTGCAATAAACTGGGCACCTGGGGCTTCATAGATTTATCTATTTTTCCCAGTAATTTAATGTGCAAACCAGCCAACCTAAAAAAATGAAGGAATTTTCTCTCACCTACCAATTACATTCAAAGCCAGCGGCTTTGGCACAGCCTGTATGAGTAAACCACAAAGAGACAGAGGGAGGAAGCGCTCTCTCTCTCTGCAGCTGGGCTCTCCTCTCTCTTTAACCACACTGACTACGACTTCAGTCTTCCTCCTCAAGCTGGGGTGCTTTACTAAACACTGAACAGGGGCAATACGTGTCCACAGATAGTATACCATCCCAATTTACATATGACTTAAAAAGACAACCGACTCGTGTGTCACTATAAATTGCTTTCAGTAGGATGTGGTCGGAACATGGTGACTCTGCCATGGATGGTGTTAAGAAGTGAGCAGAAGCTGTCAGCCAAAGATCGAGATACACACACAGCACAAGAGCTGGCCGGTTATCTACAAGAGGACAGAGGAAGAAGAGGAAGGAGGAGAGGGTCCTTCACTCTACAACCATTCATAAGCCATTAAAAAAAATATATATATATATATAAATAAATAAAGCAACACCTCACGGCACAAAGCCTCTCGCCCATGTGACCTACTTGTTGTGTGTACTGACATGTACTGACATGTACGTGTAACTGATAGATGCACACACACACACATATACTACATGTTCATGTTTTTAAATGTATGTAGATTGTAAACTCTTTTGTTCTGTAATGTATTTTTAGTTCTTGTGTCAGACCCCAGTAAGACTAGCTGTCGCCACCGGCGTCGGCTAATGGGGATCCTAATAAATCACATCAACAATCAAACCAGAGGGCACACACACACAGACACACACACACACACACACACACACACACACACACACACACACACACACACACACACACACACACACACACACACACACACACACACACACACACACACACACACACACACACACACACACACACACACACACTCAGAGCACTGATTGTAATGACCTTGACAGCTGGCCCAACACATTACAATTCTTGTTGACCTTCACCACATCATGTCCCTCCTAGGACACCGTAGCCGTAGCATTTATGATTGCAATTACCAGTGGTGAGGCCGTCAGTCACTCTTCACCCGTTCCTCTCACAACAACAATGTAATTACATAGATCTACTTTAGTCTTATCAGCCACGTTGGGATGTTTTCCTTGTGGTCTGCTCTGCTCTAAATAACTAGCTGCGTGGCTCATAATTAGCGGAGACAGTAATCTTGCAGAGAGCATTACTTTACCGCGCTCGGGGCAGCGCACAACATTTCTGTGTTTTTTTTAAATGAAAGAGCTGCTGCCTATAGTGGTGGCGGCGTTGGGCTCGGCCGATAATAACCGCCTATAACATCATCTTGTTCCAGTGGGGAAGAAAAGATGGATGTTTTATTTCGCTGGATAGAGGAAAGAGGTTAATTGCCTCAGCCTTACATCATCAGGGAGGCGGGGGGTGCGAGAGCATCATTTCGTGGGGAGAAAGCAGGTCGTCTGCAGAACTAAATTATCTCTATGGGGGGTAGTGGAAGTTGAGGGCACTGTGCAGGTTGTCAAGGTGACAGAAATGGCATTTTAGGAGCATGACGTTTTTATGTGGTTCAAGTGAGGCAGCCGCTATGTCGTGAGCCGACAGTGATTCAGTGCAGATGACATTCCAATCAAATCAGGTCAAATCAGCCACTCTTTACAATGAGTCACTGTGGTACCGAAACAAATGTGAAGAAATAAACTACATCCCAGGTCTGATGGGATAAGACATATAGATAGATGTCTGTACATCTATGTTTGTAGATGGCTGTACATTTCTACCATTCTCCTCCAACTACTACTTTTAAATGAACCTACTCCGATAACTCCTATCCCTCCATCCCTCCACTAGATTAGAAAATTTGCCGTTAAAAATAGTTGTATTTTTCTGAATAATCGTCTTTGGCTACTCTACATGCAAGTGGGGCTTCTTAGAGCAGCGGGGGAAACAACAACCTTGTTTGGCTAACTGTGATGTCATAAACCACCGCTGCCACCGCATGCCTAAGAAGGGCACAACCCTTGCCAGTTGGTGACACGGGGAAGGCTCAGGGAAGGCTAGGAGACAGAGAGAGACTGGTAAATGGTCCCGTTAATCCATGCCCAGTCACGGGAAGGGAGAGGAAGCTCAGGGAAGGCTAGGAGACAGAGAGAGACTGGTAAATGGTCCCGTTAATCCATGCCCAGTCACAGGAAGGGGAGAGGAAGCTCAGGGAAGGCTAGGAGACAGAGAGAGACTGGTAAATGGTCCCGTTAATCCATGCCCAGTCACAGGAAGGGGAGAGGAAGCTCAGGCGGCCACTGTGACTGATTTAAACAGCCAGAAGAGAAGATGTGAAGAGGCAGAATTCCTCTGGGCCGGGAAAGGTTTTCTGCAGCCTGATTAATTTGTGACAGGAGGGACTGTGTTCCAAGCGTTGAATTGTTTTCTAATTTATATGGTAATCTCCGTTAAAACAGTATCAGCACAAATCATATATTTCCATAAGCATTTCCTGTTTTAAAAACCTCTCTACAAAATACATCATAAAAGGATGCAGCAGCATGCTCTCTCTAAACATGACTAGGGGATTTAACCTCTGACTTCTTATTGCCTTTTGGCAATGTTGACTTTTAGAACATCGTCATTTAATAGATATCTGTGGTGCCACACCCCAATGAAGTTTCACATCATATTGTACAGTGCCTTGCGAAAGTATTCGGCCCCCTTGAACTTTGCGACCTTTTGCCACATTTCAGGCTTCAAACATAAAGATATAAAACTGTATTTTTTTGTGAAGAATCAACAACAAGTGGGACACAATCATGAAGTGGAACAACATTTATTGGATATTTCAAACTTTTTTAACAAATCAAAAACTGAAAAATTGGGCGTGCAAAATTATTCAGCCACTTTACTTTCAGTGCAGCAAACTCTCTCCAGAAGTTCAGTGAGGATCTCTGAATGATCCAATGTTGACCTAAATGACTAATGATGATAAATACAATCCACCTGTGTGTAATCAAGTCTCCGTATAAATGCACCTGCACTGTGATAGTCTCAGAGGTCCGTTAAAAGCGCAGAGAGCATCATGAAGAACAAGGAACACACCAGGCAGGTCCGAGATACTGTTGTGAAGTTTAAAGCTGGATTTGGATACAAAAATATTTCCCAAGCTTTAAACATCCCAAGGAGCACTGTGCAAGCGATAATATTGAAATGGAAGGAGTATCAGACCACTGCAAATCTACCAAGACCTGGCCGTCCCTCTAAACTTTCAGCTCATACAAGGAGAAGACTGATCAGAGATGCAGCCAAGAGGCCCATGATCACTCTGGATGAACTGCAGAGATCTACAGCTGAGGTGGGAGACTCTGTCCATAGGACAACAATCAGTCGTATATTGCACAAATCTGGCCTTTATGGAAGAGTGGCAAGAAGAAAGACATTTCTTAAAGATATCCATAAAAAGTGTCATTTAAAGTTTGCCACAAGCCACCTGGGAGACACACCAAACATGTGGAAGAAGGTGCTCTGGTCAGATGAAACCAAAATTGAACTTTTTGGCAACAATGCAAAATGTTATGTTTGGTGTAAAAGCAACACCCTGAACACACCATCCCCACTGTCAAACATGGTGGTGGAAGCATCATGGTTTGGGTCTGCTTTTCTTCAGCAGGGACAGGGAAGATGGTTAAAATTGATGGGAAGATGGATGGAGCCAAATACAGGACCATTCTGGAAGAAAACCTGATGGAGTCTGCAAAGACCTGAGACTGGGACTGAGATTTGTCTTCCAACAAGACAATGATCCAAAACATAAAGCTAAATCTACAATGGAATGGTTCAAAAATAAACATATCCAGGTGTTAGAATGGCCAAGTCAAAGTCCAGACCTGAATCCAATCAATAATCTGTAGAAAGAACTGAAAACTGCTGTTCACAAATGCTCTCCATCCAACCTCACTGAGCTCGAGCTGTTTTGCAAAGAGGAATGGGAAAAAATGTCAGTCTCTCGATGTGCAAAACTGATAGAGACATACCCCAAGCGACTTACAGCT
Source organism: Oncorhynchus keta (assembly GCF_023373465.1). NCBI lineage: Eukaryota > Metazoa > Chordata > Actinopteri > Salmoniformes > Salmonidae > Oncorhynchus > Oncorhynchus keta. The sequence continues at coordinate 25,783,639 of NC_068443.1, read as the reverse complement.
GTAATCGCAGCAAAAGGTGGAGCTACAAAGTATTAACTTAAGGGGGCTGAATAATTTTGCACGCCCAATTTTTCAGTTTATGATTTGTTAAAAAAGTTTGAAATATCCAATAAATGTCGTTCCACTTCATGATTGTGTCCCACTTGTTGTTGATTCTTCACAAAAAAATACAGTTTTATATCTTTATGTTTGAAGCCTGAAATGTGGCAAAAGGTCGCAAAGTTCAAGGGGGCCGAATGCTTTCGCAAGGCACTGTATGTCATCACTCATTTTCTATCCAGTCATGTCATTTGTGGATATTCGTGTTTTCAAATTCAGTGTTTAACTAGCTGACTTATATTGATGAGCCACTACTATGGATGCTGATGTGACACGTCCCTTAGGGATTCTTTGCCTCTTATAG